>NC_058410.1:71238020-71596924 GCF_002201575.2 Neomonachus schauinslandi | reverse complement strand
AAAGAAAGAAAGAAAGAAAGAAAGAAAGAAAGAAAGAAAGAAAGAAAAGAAAAGAAAAAACTTAAGGATCAAATTATTAAAGTGATTGTAGCACCTAAATTAGAATATGATATTGAGAGTAGAACGGGAAATACATAATTAAAATTAAAGAAATTTGAAAATGTGGCTGTGGGTGGGTACACATATCAAAAGAATCTAACTAGCACTTAGAGGTCCTGGTAAAGAAAACCAGAAAACTCCAGATACAGAAAATATGGAGATAATAGAAATCAACTGTTCCTACGCCAGGACCTCAAACTTTTCATACATCATTTTCCATGTCTGCAGAGTGTCTGGGAATTCCTGCTTCCTGTGTATAGTATAATCCTCCTTAGTACGGTACCTAGTCCCTTATCATAGCCCATCATAGTCCAATCTGCACTACTTTGGGTTCTGGAACCCACCCGCAGGTTTCTCCCACCTGCCAGGAAGAATTTCATGGTTGAGTGTTTACCAATGAATAATTTCTCACTTATGTTAACATGGCAGGGCAGTAACAGTGTATAAACACTCTCTCTCAATTTAAAGAACTTACTGCAATGATTTTTACACATCATCCTCATGAAATTGAACTCGGCATTATTTGGAATGGCAGTATGCATGTATGTGCACACAAAAGTTATAAAGGAAACTTGCCAGGGCATGTTTCGATAGTAGAGAGAAAGAAAAGAAAGGAAGGGAGTAAACACTTTGGACAGAATTAAATTTAACAATTAACTATATGGACACCTGGGTGGCTCAGTTGGTTAAGCATCTGCCTTTGGCTCAGGTCATGATCCCAGCGTCCTGGGATCAAGCCCCGCATGGGGCTCCCTTCTCGGTGGGGAGCCTACTTCTACCTTTAACTCTGCTGCTCCCCCTTGCTTATGCTTGCACTCCCCCCCATCAAATAAGTAAATAAAATCTTTTTAAAACTTTAAAAAAAACACAACAATTAACTATAAATCTCTGCAAGATACGGGGAATTTTGTAAAATAACCATAAACTCTCTGGGCTCACAAATCATTCTATAGTCATTCTGACCTCTCCATAAAAGCTGTCAGAGAGCTAGCCTTCCCCTTCTCCTGCCTTTTGGCTTAGAAATTAGAATCAGAGGTATTTTGTTGAAAAGGACCAACAAACCAAAAGGGGATAAGGACCATTAGAAATTTGCAGTTCGGAGAAAAGTCAGAGCCAGAAACTTCTTGACTTCTCTATGGCTAATATTATCTCTGGCTATATAGCAACCCATAAAATGTTAGAAGCAAAATTAGGGTAACAGTTATCCCTTCAAGCTTTAGTTAGTATTCCTTTAGAATAGGGTGGTTTTTGGAAACTTAAATGCTTGCAACTGAAAACAGCTTTTATGAATAAGAATAAGGTAGATACTTACCAGATCAATACCTTGTTTTCAAGGGGCCAGGTTCTCCTTCCATGTAACTGTGGAAATCAGATTACACAGGAAGGCAATCTTCTCCAGAGGGAGCTGGTTACAGGTGAACTTTCTGATACTGCCAATGAAATTAAAATTCTAGATCCAGCTATGTTCATTAAGTCCAACACACTCTAACAGGCATATACTCATTTTAGTAAATTTTATTCTGGTAAAGGGAAACAAAGCACAAATAATATGATTGAAAGACTTACTTGTCTTCTAAGTATATGCTACTGAACAAATATGGAAACACTCTCTGCATCAAAATCCCTATTTTACATGGCATCTTTTAACTACCTCCAGCAGAAACACATTAGCAATTGATTTGGATAAATCATTATCTGAGCCAAATTACTATCATCTACCCGAAGTATGTCTATTTTCAAGTTTCAAGTTTTCCTCCTCATTATATTAAAATTGACCAGTTTAAATACTATCTTCCTTTGATGACCCTAGCACTTGTGACTGCTATAATAAAGTTATCACAAACTTGGTGGCTGAAAACAATGCCAGTTTGTTATCTGATAGCTCTGGAGGTCAGAAGTCCTAAATGGGTCTTCCTGTACTAAAATCAAGGTTTGGACAGGTCTGCACTCCTTCTGGAGGCTCTAGGGCAAAATGCCGTTTCTGGCCTTTTCCAGTTTCGAGAAGCCGCTGCATTCCTTGGCTTCCATCTTCAAAGCCGGCAATGCTTAGTCAAGCTCTTCTCACATCAAATCATTCTGACCTCTTCTGCCTTGAATTCTTGCACATTTAAAGGACACTTGTGATGACATTAGGTCCCCTCAGAATAATCACCTATCTTAAAGTCAGATTAGCGACTGTAATTCCATCTGCAACCATAATCCTCCCTGGCCTTGTAAACTAACATATTCACAGGTTCTGGGGATTAGAGCATGGACATCTGTAGGTGAGAAGGCATCATTCTGACCACCACTGTATCCTAATGTTTATTGTAATTTATCACATCCTCAAAGACTCATTTTTGGACTAAGACATATTGCAACTTTTAAAAGATCTTTATAGGTCATGCTCTGTTACAGGTTGGATTGTGTCCCCCAGAAATTATGTCAAAGTCCTGACCTCTGTTACCTGTGACTGTGACCTTACTTGGAAATAGGGTTTGTGCGGATGTAATCGAGTTAGGATGAAGTCATCAGGGTGGGCTCTACTCCAGTATGACTGGTATCCTGAAAAAAAGTGAAAATGCCTTGTGACACATAGATACATAGACGAACCACCACAGAGACACATGGGGAGGATGCCATGTGATGGCAGAGGTAGAGACTGGAATTGCAAACCACGCAACGTCAAGGACTTACAGCCACCACCACCAGAAGCTAGGAAGAGGCAAAGAAGGATTCTCCCTCACAGGGTTCAGAGTGAACATAGCACTGCCAGCATCTTAATTTTGAAACTCTAGCCTCCCGACCTATGAGACAATAAATTTCTGTTCTTTTAGGCCATGCAGCTTGTGCTATTAAAGCACTTCTGTCTTACAGCAGGCCTAAGAAACTAATGCATACTCTCTGTCCTTATCACCCCCATTAACTCTGTATGGATACTTTCTAGTCTATCAGCATCTTTCTTCTAATGGGCTCCAAAGTACACAAAGCTTTACCCAAAATGGAGTTTTACCAAAGAAGAGTTGAGATGACTTCTTTCATTTCTTCAAAGTTCCCTGATTTAGACATGTTCAAGTATTTCCTTCATTTTGTGGCAAAATTTTCCATTGCATTGTGAAGTCCCCAGTCAAACCCGTATTGTTCACTGCATATTAAGTAAATTATCAGTTTAACTTCACTTTTAATATCAGCACTGTTTCTAGCAACCTCACAATAGAAATTTTCAGCTCTTTCCGTAACAACTTATTGAAGGGGTCTATGCAACGATGAGAAAATACAAAAATGATAAAACACTACTCAGGCTCTAATGACCAGATTTTTTGATACATTAAATATCTTTGGAGCATCTGACCCTGAAGAGACATTCTCTGAGAACTGCCCAGCCACATAGGGTGCGCCCTGGCAACCAGGTTTTTCTGAAATGACCTGACCTGCTGCTGTGACTGACCAACTGACTTAGAATGAGCACTGACCTGATTCTCTTTCCTCGAAATTTGGAAGTGGGATGTAAGGCTATTCGATCTGTGTGTGGAAGCAAGTGGATGGAAATAACAAGGGCTGAATGGAGAGATGTGTTGCTCCTGGGTATAAGGAGAAGTTGAGAAAGTCAAAGTGCAGAGGCAGAAAACGAAGCCCCTAGGTCCCCAAATCAAGAGCGTTTGAGAGAGTGCCTTCCATGGTCCCTGAGCGCTTTCCAGTTCCTGGCTAGCCCACACTTGTGAGTTAATAATTTCCTTCCTTTTTACTTAACTTACTATGAAGAGTGTAGGTCATCTGTAACTAAGAGAACATTGACTAAGACAGGGGAAATCACGTAAATAGCTAGAAGACAAACTAGAAAGTAAGAAACATCTCAGATAAACAATATGCGTACAGAGAACAGTTCAGCATATATGACTAAAGAGAGTTCTAGCAGGTCGATAAGTGGGATTCTGAGCTAGAAAGGTAGGTTAGACCTGAGCCGTTTGGCTGACATGGCACCATTGACAGTTTGGAGCAGCAAAGTGACATGATAGTAACTGTTAACATTTATCGAGTGCTAATTATGTGCCAGGGATAAGAATTTCATGTGCACATTTCCATTCAGTTGCAACAAGTATAGGTTGTGGGAATAATTAAAATCCACGATACAAATAGGGAAAGAAGGAATGAGGGCGCCTGGGTGGCTCAGTTGTTGGGCGTCTGCCTTCGGCTCAGGTCATCATCCCAGGGTCCTGGGATCGAGCCCCGCATCAGGCTCCCTGCTTGGGGGGAAGCCTGCTTCTTTCTCTCCCACTCCCCCTGCTTGTGTTCCCTCTCTCGCTGTGTCTCTCTCTGTCAAATAAATAAAATATTTAACAAAAAAAAAAGAAAGAAAGGAAAGAAGGAATGAGAGATAAAGTGGCTTAACCAATCCCCCACACTTAGCTCACTCCAGATTTGGGGTTCAACTCTTTTAGATTGTCTCATCTCAAAATCAGAATTGTACTTTAGAAGGACAGCTCTAGCTGGAAATCCTTAGCACAAAACAGAAGAAGCAGCAGATGGTAAAAAGACAAATTAAGAAAACTTACCCTAGGAGAGATTTAGGAGAGCCACTGGGAATGACATTGGGAATGGAGAAGAAAAAGGATACAATGATTTCTTTGGCACATCTGAACAGCTTATGGCAACAAGGAAAAGGTAGGAAAAAGTCAAAGCTGAAATCAAGGTTTGGAACCTAAAGCTTGGAAGGATAGTAATGCCCCAAACAGAAAGAGGAAAGCAAGAGCCTCGGTGAGAGCAAAGGTGGGAGGGGACCTTGATGAGTTCATCCGAGGATTGAGATGCCAACCAAACATCTAGGTGGAGCTGCCCTATAAGCAGGTGGATGTGTGAAGCTAAAGTTCAGGGAAAGTTCAGATAGGAGATATTGATTTGGGGAGTTATCTTCATAAAAATAAAAGTTGAAGCCATGAACATGGATGAGATTGCCAAAGGAAAGGATATAATGAAAACGTTGATAGCAGAATACTCGAAGAAAATAAAGGCAAATATTTATATAATCTTGAAAAGAAAAGAAAAGATTGATAACAGGAACTTAAAAAAACATTTAGCAGCCTGAAGAGTTTCTAGTGAGATCAGAGATCTAATATAATGGAATTACATTATATCACTGGAGGCAAGAAAAAAGAAAATAATTGGCAACTCAGTATCTTGAGCAACGAAGATGCAATTTCAGATCTTAAGGACCTTAGAAGATACATCCCCAAACTAGAAACTTAATAGTGCAAATGTGGCTCTTTCTGGGCTTGGTCCTAGTTTGTGGCAACATAGCTAAACACACCAAGGTCAGAATCGTCAGCAAATAGAGGACCCATTATGGTGCCTCCCTCCAGAAAATGGCTCGGAAAATTGAAATAAGCCAGCATGCCAAGTACACTTTTTCCTTCGGTGGCAGTGAAGTGAAGAGACCAGCTGTGGGGATCTGGTACTGTGGTTCCTGCAAAAAACAGTAGCCAGTGGTCCCTAGACCCCTAACACCACTTCTGCCGTCACGGTAATGTCTGCCATCAGAAGATTGAATGAATTGAGAGACCGACAGAAGCTCCACCATTTGAAACCATGCTAACCATATCACAAATGGGTGAAGGTAGGCAACAAAATTACATGGTTTCTTGTTAAATTTATTAATTAGATGTTCTGATTTGCATTGCATTGATTTTGTTTTCTCAAAAAAGACTTGGAAATTAAAATCTTTTTAAGTTTTATGGGGAAAAATCATGGTAAATGTGTCACAAAGCAGTTATTCTCCAAAATAATTGTAAAACTAAGGGCTTTATGAGATCAGAGGTGGAAGTAAGGAGCTTGAGGTTCAATTCATGAAGGTCTTCACTGCAAGTTTCTGGGCATCCTACACTACACACTCAAGGCACATGTGATCATCTGCAGTCATCTTTAACAGAATGAGGTGCTTTACTTTTACTGTGCTTTTGGAGCATTTGGAGTAACTGCAAAAATTCTCAGTGCAAAAAAGAAACAAAACAAAACAAAAAAACAAAAAAAACCTTATACAGGGAAGTGATGGTAATCGGTTACCCTTTTAAAAATAGTCTTTTGCGTCCCACATAAATAGTGCAAGTATATGAAAGACGCAAAATACTCCAAAAACTGTGTTTGTCATAAAACTAGTTTTTAAAGTTTCTAGTTTTATAACCTCAAATAGAAAGTACAGAGCAGTTTCTAATAATCCCGTGAGGAGCAATACAGACTGATCATTTGGAAGTTAAAAAATCATGTTTTGACTTTAATCTTGAAAGTTCATTTGAACCACATCTGGTTCATTTTTAAGTCCTGGTTTTATGCGTTTGACAGGAAGCTCGAGCAAAAAGAAAACAAATTTCTAGTGGTTTCTCCTTTCAGCTTTACTCCCCTGCTGTGTTGTGCCAGTCAGTACTCTGCAAGAAATGATTCTTGCTTTCTAAATGATGCACCAAAGCTGCAGACAGTTGAGTGCTTATAAATGTTCTGTTACTTTCTACACTCAAAATAGGGCAGAGCACCAAAGAAGGAAATGCTACAGTAGAATGGAAGGGACAGCAAGATTTGAGCATCCTGAAGCAAAGGGGAAAGGAAGTTGCCTCCTTGTTTCACGTTATATTTCATGCATAAAATAAGTAACTCTCCCTAGAAATCAAGCCATTTACCTTTGTCACTAATTCAAAAGAGGAATAATATACCAGAAAGCTATTCAGTGGGCAGAAATATCAAATAAGAAACATTAGCTCCATCTTAATATTCTTCTATCGACTTAAGAGTAAGGTACTCCCTTACAGGTATATTTTAAATCTAACTTAAACTATTCCAAGCACAATATACTAATGGAATTCCATATTAATGTTACGCAGAGCTAACAATTGCTTAAAATACCATCTGATTTTAATTGATTATATCCTTCTGAAATTAATAGGAGCCATGAACAAGTCAAGAGATATTCAATTTGACCCAAAATTTAAGAAATGCTCGTTAAAATGGGATACTATTTTTAAACTATGAAATTGTTTTAAAAGCTTGACAAAACAGTTCCACTAAGGATTTAGAGAAAACAGGCTCTCTTCCACTGTTGCTGGGACTGTAAGTTGGTCCAACATTTTGGAAGGGCAATTTGGCAATATGTGAGTAGATTAAAAGCACACATTGCTTTTGATCCAATAATTCCTTGTAGGGGGAATTTATCCCATAGATGTTTGCTTGCTCAGATAAGTAGATATATGCACAAGGAAGGTCACTGCAGCACTTTTATAGTAATATAAAAAAGGAAATAACCTAATTGCTCATTAATGATATAAATAATTAAACTATCTTCATTTATACCATGGAATACCATACAGTCATTGCAAATAATGCTGATATGAAAAAATTTCTAAATGAATTATTAAGAGAAAAAAAGCAAAATAGAAAAATGCCTGAGTGGTGTGAGTTGATTTGTTTAAGAAAGTGAAGTTGTGATATACATGCAAATGCTTACATATGCAGAAGAAAATTCTTAAGAATAAATAAACTGTTATTGAGTTCAGTGATGGACTAGAGGTCAAGAATGAGGAAGATTTTTTAAAACTCTATGTCTGTCTTTGCTGCTTGAAAAATATGTGCAAACATGAATTATGTTTATAATTCTAAAATAAATGGCACCTAATCAGTAATAATAGAAAGTGCTGGAATTCATGAATCAAATTTTAAATTAAGTCTTCCGTCCCTTTCCACTTACCCTTATGTGTATTTTTAAAATGCATTTTATCATAACAGATAAACACCAGGAAAGTTTTGAACTCTCTTCCTTCTAACCCTGCACACCCTTTCTCTCTCTCTCTCTTTTTTTTAAAGATTTTATTTATTTATTTGAGAGAGAGAATGAGATAGAGAGAGAGCCTGAGAGGGGGGAGGGTCAGAGGGAGAAGCAGACTTCCTGCTGAGCAGGGAGCCCGATGCGGGACTCGATCCTGGGACTCCAGGATTATGACCATGGCCTGAGCTGAAGGCAGTAGCTTAACCAACTGAGCCACCCAGGCGCCCCTCTCTTTTTTTTTTTTTTAAGATTTTTAAAAAAATAATGTCTACATCCAACGTGGGGCTTGAACTTACAACCCTGAGATCAAGAGTCACACACTCCACTGAGTGAGCCAGCCAGGCACCCTCTGATAGGGCTCTTAAGAAGTAATAAAGTTCTTCTCAACAAGTAACCTCACTAGAGAATGTATGAAGAAGGGGTTGAAAAATGCACATTTACTGAAAACACATCAATTATGTGCCCAGCATTGAACTACGGGCTTAGAATCCAAATGATTCACAAAACAAAGACTTTTGATAATTAGAATGATCAGAACAAATTATGAAGGGTTAGCTATAAGTTTTTAAAAACTGGTTTGTGTTCATTGGTGAGTGAAGGTAGAAGGAAGGTGTTTAGACATTTTTTACAAAATTGGTAGGGTTACCTGGCTGGCCCAGTGGGTGGAGCATGCAACTCTTGATCTTGGGGTCTTGAGTTCAAGACCAATGTTGGGGGTAAAGTTTTTGTTTTTCTTTTAAGACTTTATTCATTAATTTGACAGAAAGAGAGAGAGCACAAGCAGGGGGAGTGGCAGGCAGAGGGAGAGGGAGAAGCAGGCTCCCCGCTGAGCAGGGACCAAGATGTGTGTCTCTATCTTAGGACCCTGAGATCATTACCTGAGCCAAAGGCAGAAGCTTAACCAATGAGCCACATAGGCGCCCTGGTACAGTTTACTTAAAGAAAGAAAAAAAAATTGATGCAAGGGCCATGAGTTGGAGGGAAGGAAGGAAAGGCAGAAGTAGACAATCATATCTAAAACAGTATGATCTGAAGGCCCCTAAAGTATTAGTTAGAAATGCAGGTTTCCAGGGCCCAACTCTAGTCTACTGAATCAGACAAACTTTCTAGAAATGTGGTCTGGGAATCTGCATTTAAGTTAACTTGTCCAGTTGATCTTTACTACAGCACAATTTGAAAGCTTTTCTCAGATAATTCAGATACTGAAGAGTAAGTCTTACCTGCACCCAGAAGTAGTCTCCTCACATTAATTTTCTCCTTAGATTTCCAAGAAGGTAGTAAGGGTCCATATTAAGCTGTGCATTGAACATTAGTTGGTAAACTCATGGTGAAGAAATTGAGAAAAGAACTAGTCATGTTAAGAAAACCATTGGGTTGGAAATTTAGAATCTCTCAAGAAGATGATTAAAAAAAAAATCAATATTGTGACAAAAACTAAGAGCAAAGACAAAATTAAACTAGACCCAAAGCACAGATTAAGTTTGTGAAAGAGAAAGCTAGAGCCCACATGTTTGCAGTTCCTCTGTTATAGCGTAACAACTGAGCATATATCTTGTCCTCTTTGGATAGTACTTGAGTTACATCTTTTGATTATAGACAATTTTATTGTTCAAGTATAGATCCCCCAAATATTTGAAAGACAGTTGTAAATAAGCTCCTAAAGTTTGGAGGGCATATGTTCTCCCTGCAGGGTCTAGGACATTTTAAATAATGAGGATAAGTATAAATCCGTATCCATAGGACTGTAAAATATAAAATGAACTGAATTTGTTTCAGTGGGCATTTATTGACTACGTACTATTACCTTGTGATGTGCCAAAGGGTATTAGAGAACTGAGGCTGAATACAAAACACAGTCTCTACCCTCAAAGGGTTTACAGGCTCCTGAGCAAGGCTCATCTATAGATTAACTGTAATGAAAGGCAAAGTGACAGATTCCAAACCAAATAGAGTAAGTAGCAAATCAAAGGTATGAGAGTTTTGAAGAGCTGTTATTTCTGTATGGGAAGGGTAGGTAAGGGAAAGCAGAACAAATGAGTCAAATCTACTCTAATGACGATGTTACACCTAGACTTCACTCCACCCAAGCAGACCAAGGAAGGCTTCACAGAGGAGCTCTGGTTAGAAAGGAACTCAAGAGGATGGGGATGTGGGGAGAGAAATAGTAAGAGAACAGTTTTGTAAAGGTATGAGAGAAGGTAAGTGCTTAGTGGGACTGATTCTGCCCAGTATATGAATAGAAGACTAAATACTCCAAGTGATATTAGCTGAATTATTATTATTGTTTTATTGAAGAATATGTCTGTAAGATTCACAGAAATCAGCAAAACTTCTTAAAGCAAACCTTTTTAAAGTTGATGTCCTAAAATGGGACAAGACCTGTGCATTTCCAAGTTCATCCCACTTTGACAGGCCTATTTTTAAAAATCCAGATGCTTATGGGTGAAATAGTTGAAGGGCATTAAGAGGTACAAACTTTTAGTTATAAAATAAAGAAGTCATGGTGATGATGAAAAGTTCAGCACAGGGAATATAGTCTATAATATTGTGATCACATTGTATGATGACACATGGTGACCATACTTATTGAGGTGAGCACTGAGTAATGGATACAATTGTTTAATCAATATGTTATATACCTAAAAGTAATATAACATTGTACATTGATTTTATTTCAATAAAAGAAAGCATTAAAAAAATCCAGATGCCTGAAAGGGAGCAGAATTTGCCGCCTCAAAATGTGTCTCTTTAACATGAGGTTTATTTTATTTTATTTTCTTCTAATTTAAATTTAATTAGCCAACATACAATACCTCATTAGTTTCAGATGTAGAGTTCAATCGTTCTTCAGTTGCGTATAACACCCAGTGCTCATCACATCACGTGCCCTCCTTAATGCCCATCACCCAGTTACCTCATCCCTCCACCCACCGCTCCTCCAGCAACCCTCAGTTGGTTTCCTACAGTTAAGGGTTGAGGATTATTTTAAACTGATTATTATTATAAACTGATTAAGAAACAGCAGACACAGGTAAAGTTCTGAAAACTGAGTAGAAGTCACTCTTTTGTAAGAGACATTTATATTTATGAGGGAAATCTCTGTTCCTAAGGGTGTCTCCCTCTCTGTGCCAGGAAGAGGGGAATGACTCAATCTCTAGAAACTTTTTTTTTTTAAGATTTTATTTATTTATTTGTCAGAGAGAGAGCACAAGCAGGGGGAGCGGTAGGCAGAAGGAGAGGGAGAAGCAGGCTCCCCGCTGAGCAGGGAGCCCAATGTGGGGCTCGATCTGACGACTCCGGGATCATGACCTGAGCTCAAGGCAATCGCTCAACCGAGGCACCCAGGCGCCCTCTCTAGAAACTTTTATCAATAGAGAAAACAAGACTGAAATCTGCATTACAACCATACCCTGGTTTGGTGTGCTTTTCTGGTAACTCCCATAACTGACTCCCCCCGCCCAACATCTTCTTTGTCTTTAGCTGAAGATGATATTTAAGGTGATGGCTTTGGCCATTTGGGGGAGTTACTCAGTTTTCCAGGATCTCTCCCATGTATACAGAAAGTATATATAAGGGAGCAGGAATTCTTGTCTGCAGAGGCCACTTTTAGGCAACAGGCTTGAGCAAAGGAAACCCGATGGAGATAAAAGGGCCCACAGCAATCATGGGACTGAATGCAAACTGGCTCATTGGGCAACCCACCCTGAAATAGCCATAGGCCCTAGTAGACCAATGGGCAACTTACAACCTGGCACAGGAAGCAAAAAGGGAAAATTCCATATGTTCCCATGGCTCCTCACCTTCCCCCCTTCACTATAGCCCCTCATCCCTGCCTCCTGGCAAACAGTCTCTCCTTTGCTGTCCTGCCTGTTGCTCTCCTGCATTGTAGTCAATAAACTTCTATCCCAGGGAGCGCCTGGGGGGCTCAGTCATTAAGCTTCTGCCTTCGGCTCAGGTCAGGATCCCAGGGTGCTGGGATAGAGACACACATCTTGCTCCCTGCTCAGCGGGGAGCCTGCTTCTCCCTCTCTCTCTGCCTTCTACTCTGCCTACTTGTGTGCCCTCTCTCTCTCTCTGTCAAATACATAAAATCTTTTAAAAATTTTTTTAAAAACCTTCTATCTCCTTTGTTCTGCCTTGGGTACATTCTTTCTCCACCCATGCCAACAGGCTCCAAGCAATCGGGTTACCCCACATTGTCCGCTCAAAGTTCCTTCTAACTGGACTAAGATTCAAATTGACATAAGACAGATTCACGGGAGAAAATCAAATTTAATAGGCGTACACACAGGGAATTCACATAGACAAGGAAATTCCAAAGACAGTCAGGCAAAATGAGGCAAACATGTCATTCTGAACTAAGTAGAGGGAGTGGGGGTCTGGGATTTCAGAGGAGAGGAATGCACTTCACAGGGTGATAAGAAGAGCAGATGCTTGGTAATTAGATGTTTGCCCTGCCACAGAGATGGGTCACTCAGATAAAATTTACATCTGCTAATAATTCTTAGTCTGAAAGACCCCCAATTTAGATTCTTCTGTGTGGTTAAGGGAGGAAAAAAAGTCTTCTGAGCCCACAAGGTCTCAAGTGCTTTCAGCTCAAAATAATCCACAGGCCAAAGTGGCACATTCAGGGAGGGGCCTGTCCTGAACCCCTTCATATACATGTTATTAAACTTCATTTTTCTCCCATTAATCTGTTTTATATCAATTTAATGATTAGGCCAGACAAGGAACCTAGATGGTAAGAAAGGAAAACTTTTCCACCCCTACGGTGTTGGCAAGCCAGGTGGGACCTTCGCTGGCCAGACGCTGTTTGCTTTAGGGTTGCTGCAGCTGAGAGATTCTGGGACCTCTGACAGAAAGCTGGCAGAAGGTAAGAATTCTTACCGCATCAGTCTCCCAGACCTCTGCCTGCAGGGTCTGGTGGAAGTGAAAGTGATGAGAGTCCTTTTTTATTTTTTTTATTTGCTTTGCTTTTCTAAATTTATATGAGCAGAGAAAATATTTGTGGAACTATTTCCTTGGGTATAGTGACTCTGGTAAAGATTTGTTTTGAGTACTCTCGGTTTTTATTGATCCTTTTCCTCCCAGAGACAAAGTTTTTCTTAGTTTCTGTCTATTGTGTTATTTGTCATCAAGAGGAAAACCATAGGGTAAAATGTAGGCATAGGCGTACCTCTATACATGCTGTTTGAGCCTGCCTCAGGCTGGCTGTTCACGGTTCTCAACTGACCAGCATCTGTCCGGACAAACTTGACTGTAGGTTAATGCGCACATGAGGTGAAGGCTGTTGCTGCTAAGGGACATCCTGGAAGCCAAAGCCACTAAATTGGTGGGCACAAATGGAGCACTTAAGAGTGGTTAGAGTGCTTGCCACCTAACCCAAAGACCCCCATGTTAGGAGAAGTTGGTCACAGAACAGGTTAGATTGACACAAAGCCATCCACCAACCCCAAAACAATTTTTGTGCAATGAGACACTTCGTAAAACACCATGCAGTCCCTCTAAGGTATTAGTTTGACTTCAAGAGACCCAAGGCTTCAGGTTGCTAATGCGCATATCAGAAAAACTGGAGGAGGCTTTCCTTTAGTCTTCTGTGTCTTGGGACCATGGCTTTGTGACCAGAGAGAATATTCTCCCTGCCAACTGTAGGATGCATGTACCGATGTCTGTTTGACAGGCAGCCCAATAGGCTGTGGATCCAAAAAAGAGGGGGAGTCATGGGAACCTCTGGTTTATAGCCTGTGGGTCAGAAGTATGGGTAACAACCTGGACTTGCAACTGGCAGCCACATTCTGTTTGTCCAACTGTGCCAGTACTCAGGGGAGTTTGTTATAAGGGGTCCCGGTTCATAAGGGACCTTTGTTGTCTCAACCTCTGCTGTTTTGTTAGTCCTGGAAAATTCCCATTCCAGTAGTGCCTGCCCAGTGTCACAGATTAGCGGGTCTGTGACTGGAGGCATCTCAGCATCTCACGTTCTCGTGGGAAACTGGATACACTGCACTACACCATTCTTACCACCTGTGCCAATGAAGTCTGACTTCTGAGGCTACCTCTGGGAATGAGCTTTCTGAATCTTGTGAGGGCTGCAACTTTTGCACTCTCCCTTGGGGACACTTCTTGTATCTGTGGTTAAGCCATAAAAAGGCTTGTTGGTTTCAGTCATTATTAAGATTAAAATAAGTTCCTACTCATCAGTGGTTGGATGATGGAGCCTTTGAACTGGACAAATTTCTGTATTTAAATTTTTTTTCCAAAGAGCTTTTATCCTAAACAATTGTCTTATTGGTACCCATGGAAAGACCAAATTGAAAAGCAGATAAAAAGGGTGATGGCTAGCCTTAGGGACTGACTCCCTTAATAAGGTGGAAGAACAGAAATTAAACATTTTACAAAAATTAAAGTCCACATCTAATGTAAATTCCCCTTGTCCACTCTCTCATATAACCCTTTATCCCCACCTCCCTGTCCCTGATCCTCCAGAAGATCTTTTATATCTCTGGGTCCCTGGTTTAACCCCCATTTCAAAATCTAGTCCATTGCCCCAGCAAAGTCCCTTACATACCTAAAACTCTTCCATCTTCCCCAGAAAATCCCTTAAATACCCAGCTGCTTGTTTTGTTTTGTTTTGTTTTAAGATTTTATTTATTTATTTGAGAGAGAGAGAGAACTTGCTAGAGGGAGAGGCAGAAGCAGACTCCCCACTGAGCAGGGAGTCAACACCACTGCTGTCAATGGGGCTCCATTACAGGACGCCAATCCCAGGACCCTGAGATCATGACCTGAGCCGAAGGCAGACTCTTAACCAACTGAGTCACCCAGGTGCCCCCCACCTGCCTGTTTTGACTTATCTTTCTCTACAAGATTTTTTTTTAGAGATTTTATTTATTTATTTGACAGAGACACAGCGAGAGAGGGAACACAAGCAGTGGGAGAGGGAGAAGCAGGCTTCCTGCCAAGCAGGGAGCCCGATGCGGGGCTCGATCCCAGGACCCCGGGCCCATGACCTGAGCCAAAGGCAGACCCTTAACGACTGAGCCACCCAGACGCCCCTCACTGCAAGATTTGTAGAGAGCACTCTAGTCTGATTTCCAGCCCCAGGGTCCCAGGGTATACAGGTTACTCATGTAAACATTAAAAGTCAGGAAGTGAATTTAGCAGAAGCACCTGATACTGGAGGTAGAGCTCACACTGCTGTTTCTTACAATTCCCTACTTTCCAGGGCTCTGTAATCACACTGTACCAACTTCAGGCTTTCCTATACAATGTTCTTTGTGGATGTATCCTGGACCTCCACTACAAAAATTTTAATATCCCCTGGACAGCAACAGATTTTCTAAACAATAAAGCCCTTTTAGAAGACCCCACCAAATTTAAAGGGGAGTTGGAAAGATTAGTGGTCATTCACAAGCCCACTCAGAGGGACCTAGATTGGCTGTTAAGGGGTGTTCTTCCCTGGCAAGATTATACTATAGTTATCAGACAAGCCAGATGGCTCCCTGGGGGAACTCCCCCCCCACCCCCAAAGGAAACAGATGACCAGAATCTCTTCCAGGCCCTTCTACAAATGACCAGGAAATAGCTCAGCTGGAGGCTGATAGGGGTTTGATAGGAGCAATATTAGAGGCTTTCACCCTAAAGTGAATTGGTCTAAGTTTAAGTTATGCATTCAGAAAGAAGAGCATCCAAAGGCCTTTGTTAAATGTTTTATACAGACTTTTTAAAGACATAAAACATTAAGCCCGGAAGTTCTAGAACAAAGACATCTTTTTAAATTCCCATTTTATTTGCAATGGAAGTCTTCCTGGTATAAAGAAACAAATTGAAGATAATTTAATTGGATGGGTAGGTCATCCCCTTGATATTCAGGCTGCAATATTAGTTCTTTTTTTTTTTTTTTTTTAAGATTTTATTTATTTAGCCATGAGGGATGTCTGGATGGCTCAGTTGGTTAAGCATCGACTCTTGGTTTCAGCTCAGGTTATGATCTCAGGGTTGTGAGATCAAGCCCTGCACTGGTGCCCAAGCTTAGCGTGGTGTCTTCTTGAGATTCTCTCTCTTTCCTTCTCCCTGAGAGCAAGAGAGAGAGGAAGCACAAGCAGGGGGAGTGGCAGGCAGGGGAGAAGCAGGCTCCCCACTGAGCAAGGAGCCCGATGTAGGGCTCAATCCCAGGACCCTGGGATCATGACCTGAGCTGAAGGCAGACGCTTAACCATCTGAGCCAGCCAGGCACCCTGCAATTCAGTTCTTTAAAGAATTGGAAGCAACGGTCTTTATCTTGCAAATCTCTACAAAGCCAGAAATATGGTTCTAGAAGCAATTCAAAGCTTACTATTCTCACCAATCCCAAAACCCCTACTCATCTCAAAATTCTTGTAGCTATTGTAAAAGATCAGGAAATTAGAAACACAAATGTCTTGCACCTAAGGAAAGGAAAAACTTAAATAGTAACAAATGTAGGGGCGCCTGGCGGGCTCAGTCAGTAGAGCATGTAACTCTTGATCTCGGGGTCATTAGTTCAACATCCACATTAGGCAGAGAGCCTACTTAAACAAAACAAAACAAAACAAAATAGTAATTAATTTAAACCTCTGATAATAGGCAAACACACCCTCAAAACTCCTACTGTGAGGCCTTGCCAAGTCCGAGGACCCAGAAGGGGTCCTGAATGACCAGCCAGAAGGGTCCTTGGCTATATGCAGGATAGAAATCAAACTTGAGCCAGGAGGAAGTGAGACCAGAGTTTACTGATGATATATGAAGAGAGAGTAGATACAGATGGAGAGGCTGGGAGACTCAGAAAGGAAAAGGAGAATGAGTCTTGTTTTTGCTTGGGGTCTGGTGTTTTTATTGAGAACAGTCATCTGGTGTACGTGTCTTCTCGGGCATTCAGGAACTGGTCAAACAAAGACAAGTGTTCAGCTGTCCTCCATAAGTCACTTATGCCCTAAAGCCAGGGGTCTTGGTGTCAGGGTGTCTGTAGTCAGTGGTCTTGGAAAACATACTTGATAACCTTGCCTGGTGACTCCTTAGATGTTATCTATTACGCTGGAAGTCCCCAACAAAAATCATTAACTCCTTGACCTTTACAAGGAGGACATACATTAAGGCAGGGGTGCAGGTTCTAGCAAGAATAGAAGCAGGAAAAGGAGCAAAGAAAAAAAACCAGCTTTCTTTCTTTGGGTCCCTTCAGTTTCCTCTCTCACTATATTGGAGAAAACCTGGATAATGTCTCTGTGCCTTTGTGATGTAGATTTTCTACTCCCATCTTCTCTGGGAACTAAGAACCATTTTTTTGAAATGCAAACTTTAGGGAGAAGTTTCTCATCAGAAGAAATACAAAGAGGGTAGGTATTTAGAAAGTGGGCTAATAAAAAATCTTAAATGTATTCTTCACAAATATTAGTAGAAAAAGCTTTAGCCATCTTGGGAGGTAAACTTAATTTTTTCCATTTGCCAGAAACACAGCTTGGATCCAACTTCTATTTTATAAACCAGTAAGTTTTGCATTATTATGCCCATCTCACAGCTAGAGTTTATTTTACTTTATTTTTTTAAGAGTTTATTTATTTATTTATTTATCTATTTATTTGAGAGAGAGAGCGCATGAGCAGGGGGGCAGAGGGAGATGGAGAGAGAGAATCTCAAGAAGACGCCACGCTAAGCTTGGGCACCAGTGCAGGGCTTGATCTCACAACCCTGAGATCATAACCTGAGCTGAAACCAAGAGTCGATGCTTAACCAACTGAGCCACCCAGACATCCCTCATGGCTAAAATTTTAAAACAAAGCTTTAAGATTTCTTTGAGTCTGTCTACATGTTTATGTGTATCTGTGCATGTATACACATGTTATAGATGTGTGATATTTTTGTTGCTAAAATTAATTCGTAGGAGAGCTCTATTTAATTGGCTTAAAAACAAGTTCTTCTAAACATAATTGTTGGGAACAAATTATTTAGACAAATGTAAGTAGAATAAGAGTTACAGATAAACTCTTTAGCAACAATTATATTTTAAGGTATGTGTTCTTAGAAACAGTTTCTCAAATCTCTTCGGTAACTTGAAACTTTAGTTTTGCTAAGTTAAAATAAATGATGAGATATTGATTGAATATCTAGATCATTTTCAAATAAGATAAAATATAGTGATTGTAGAAAGAAAAATTAGAAAGTAAATGTAGAAAGTAAAAAGAAAAATGCCTCAGTAGAAATTATAATGTGTAGATACCAGATTTTAGTCCTGTTAACTCCAGTCATGTTAATTGTCTTTGAGGTTTTGGTATTTCCTATAAATTGGATGGATCCTAAATCTCCTAGTTTCCTCATCTGGCTACAATCTCCAAACTAACTTTTCCAATTTTCTCCCATCCTTTGATTTGGAATCACTGAGAACTAAAACTGTCCTTCACCCCGAAGCCCTGCAAACTGAAACTAGACACCTGATACAAATTTCAGAGGAATCAGGGCGCTTGGGTGGCTCAGTCCATTAAGCATCTGACTCTTGAGTTCAGCTCGGGTCATGGTCTCAGGGTATTGAGATCGAGCCCCAAGTTGGGCTCCATGCTCAGCTTGGAGTCAGCTTGACTTTCTCTCTCCCTCTCCCACTGCTCTTCCCTATCCCTGCCTCCGTGCTCTCTCTCTTTTCAAATAAATTAATCTCTTTAAAAATTCAGAGAAATCGCCACAATAGCTGATATTTAGACAATCTTCTTCACGCTTGTTGCTGTATGGTCCTCTTAGAAAGTTTATCGGTACACAGATGATATAATCAGAGGCATTCAAACTGCAAACCGGGAAAATCTCTCAGATTGTCATTGCCTCCCCTCACTCCATCTGAAGGTGCTTCCAACCCTGACAACTAGAACTCTTGACTGGCCGTCCCCTGGGCTCAGACTGATTTATAATTTGCTCCAATGATTAACCTTTGCTTTTCTTTTGTTTCCACAGAAATGGTTCTTGTTAATTACCTGATTGCTTGCACAATATAGGCCTAACTTTGGGATCCCACCTAGACTGCCTTCTGAAATGAGACGCGAGTGTTTAACTGAACTGACCGATTGTCAGGACTAAGAGACAGCTTCAGTGAGATGGAGCAACTCTGGCTTCTTGACTGTGAAATTTCTTATTTAAAGTTTCAAAGGTGGGACTAAAGGGCGGCAGAATTTATTACCCCAAAATGTGTCTCTTAGCCTGTGGATTATCTTAAACCAGTTATTTTTTTAAAAAAGATTTTATTTATTTGACAGAGAGAGACACAGCGAGAGAGGGAACACAAGCAGGGGGAGTGGGAGAGGGAGAAGCAGGCTTCAGCCCGATGCAGGGGCTCAATCCCAGGACCCTGGGATCATGACCTGAGCTAAAGGCAGACACTTAACAATGGAGCCACCCAGGCGCCCCTTAAACTGGTTATTTTTAAGAAACAACAGACACAGGTAAGCTCTGAGAACTGAGTAGAAGTTACTTTTTTTTTTTTTTAAGATTTTATTTGTTTATTTGACAGAAAGAGACGCAGCAAGAGAGGGAACACAAGCTGGGGGAGTAGGGGAGGGAGAAGCAGGCATCCCGCGGAGCAGGGAGCCCAATGCAGGGCTCCATCCCAGGACCCTGGGATCATGATCTGAGCTGAAGGCAGATGCTTAACGACTGAGCCACCCAGGCGCCCCGAAGTTACTCTTTTGTAAGAGACATTTATACTTATAAGGGAAATCTCCATTTGTAAGAGTGTCTCCATCCTTCACTGTGTCTGGAAGAAGGGGATGATTCAATCTCTAGAAACTCATATCAAGAGAAAAGACCAGGACTTAGATCTGCGTAACAACCATACCCCGGCTTACAGTTTTCCTGGGTCTGTTCCAAGGATACAGGAGGTATACATGTTATTGAACTTTGTTTTCTCCTGTTAATCTGTCTCATAACTATTTAATCACTAGAACCTAGCAGAGAAAACATTTCTGACCCTTCATGCCACAAAAGTAATACTCTCTGATGGATTTCCAATGAGGTAAATGAGATACAGTGATTAAAACAGAAATATAAGAAAAGAAAGTCACTTTCTACATTTCTCTCTTTGCTTCTTTGGAGAGAGACTGTGAACTAACTCAAGGATTCTATACAGAAACAGTGCATACTATTTTCATGCTTACAAGATTTTATTTTGCTTTAGTGATTATTTTCACCTTGGTTAATTTATAAGTTTGAATAATTGAGGCTGTATTAAAAAGCATTTCCTTAAGGTGTTGTTCCTCTTTCTCATTCATATGTGGCTTTTCCTCCTGTGGAAAGAAAAAAAATTATCCAAATAGGCAATAAAAATATCCCTCCTCATTTAATTACCTGTCCATCTTCTTTCTGGGACAACTCAAGGACTAAAATTAATCCTCCTAAATGTGGGTCCTGTGTCCCGGTGCCTTTGGAATCATTTCAGCATGTGGAACAGCACCTGCCTCGTGTTTTCAACATATTATTTGACTCCCCTCACTGTTCCTCTCAAGAAAAATGTCTTCCTTGTCAAAGTGTGGTATATTTTTAACCGATGACAATAGAGCTTCAAACCCATGCTCCTTCTTTGTGTCTCTGGGCACGGCAGTGGTTCCCAGACTCTGGGGATACTTTCTACTGGACCGAACCCCAGACAGGCTCCAGCCCTCACCTCTGAGTTCCAGGAGGCGGCCTGTCTGGGCCGTTGGCCCAGCTCTTTGGAAGAGAGCAGGTTGAGCCTGCCAGAGACCAAGCAGCAGTGCCCGCATCGCGGCCTCCGCAGGACAGACTGGAGCATCCCCTCCCGGTCGGTTTCCGGAGGCCCAGCGCCCCGCCGCACCCTGTTGAGGCTCCAGCATTTCTGGGCCTGGAGGCCCCCCGGCGGCCGCTGCTCCCGGGCCAGGAGACACCCGCTCTGTGGACTTGATCTACAGCGCTGGGTGGGAAAGCCGCCTTGGCCAAGGCTTGGTCGCTTGCGCGCGGGCGGCGGCGGCGGCGGCGGCCCCAGGACCGAGGACGCAAGCGCTCCCGCGGCTGCCGGGCTAGCGAGCGATGGGCCACGGTCCGGGGAGCCAAGTCTGGCCTCCGCCGACTGGAGACCCGCATACAGGGTCAGCGCAGCGGAGCGGAGCTTTGGTCCGGCTCTGGTCCTGTGGACCTTCTCGGCCGCGGGTGCCCAGGGAGAGAGCCGGGGAAGGGAGAAACAGCCACTCGAGAGCGGCGCGCTGTCTCTGTCACCTCCTGGCCTTGCGCTCTCTCCCTGCGTGTTGGGGTGGGGGCCCGGCTGCGGTGGTTCTCTGCGCCCGGGGTCGGAAGGACCTGCCCGGCCTCACCCCTCCGCGATCCGTTTTCTGCAAACACCGCGCTCGCTGCATCCCTGGCACGGCCCTCTGGCTCTGTTAGCAGGCACAACCCAGCTCCCTTCCTGCCCCTGGGCCCTGCTATTTCAAGAATTCTAGCGAAAAAATGTGCACTGGCGAGGTGCAGGCCTGGGCAGGCAGGGCAACTCGCGAAGCAGGCAGGCACTGGTGGCCTGAAAGCAAACACACCTGTCCCCTAAAGGTTTCCCCAGCTTTACTGATCGCGGGAGTGGGGTAAGGGTCTATTCCGGTCTCTCAGATTTACTCTGAAATAGAGCCTCTTGGGAGTGAAAGTCCATATGATTAGATCATGTCCATAGCAGTCGCGCTGTGCCCAAGATGGGCACGGGCATTCGCTGTGCAGACACTGAGCTCCCCAGAGAGAAGGATTCTCTTGGCCCTAGGGTTTATTCTTGTTTCTCGATGGAACAGGCCTCCGAATTCCCCCAGGAACATCTCAGTAAGTAGGTGTGTGTGTGTGTGTGTGTGTGTGTAATGATTCTGTAATGAACTGACAGTTTGGTATTTAAGAACAAATGGACTTAGGTACAAACCAGTCGTGTACTTGTTGATACATGTTTTCTATGGATAAGAATGAGATTTCTGAGATCTCCACGACCTCGTAAGGGAGAGTATTTCCAACCCTTCTCATTTAATTAAAAACCTGTATTTTGTTGAGATTCTGTAGACATTCTAGTTAGCACCTCAGACTATTGTGTTCTGAGTTGAATCTACATGCATTTTCATAATAGAACACTTGTCATGTTGTAAATAATGCCTTTGCAGGTGACTCTTCATCACAACTGTAAGCTTCTTCAAGGCAGGAATAGTTTTTATTCACCTTTGATTTTCCCAAACCAAGCAGTGCATGTGCAAAAATACTCAGTAAGTGATGATTAAATATAACACCACTCACTCCTAGTCCTTCCATTTCCTGTAGGTTCTAAAACAGAGGAATGGGGAGGTGGAGCTCAAAGATAATGGATAAAAGTGAAGGACTTAGACGTTCATGATGAGGGACATTTGCAAGACCTTAAGAGTGCTCAGAATCAATTTGCTAATCAAGTCTCCTTGGTTTTAGGGCTATCCTGGGCAAGAGGTGGGAATGACCTACATTCTCAGGATATTTTTTTAAATCAGTATTTGGATATATTTCTCTTTTCATGTATTTTCCTTTCTTTTTTCCGTTTTTCTTTCTTTCTGTAGATTAGGTGTGGTATATGCCATTATACTTGAACTGAAAATATGCCGTGGCTAACCTTTTGATATCTATTTTTTGATTTACTGGTACATTTGGCTAATTTCATATTTCTCACTTTTTATATTTGCACCATCATCCTAAAATAACATAAATTGGAGAAACCTGGCTTTGGCTGTCTAAAATACTTCACTTGGGAAAGTGAGCTGCAAATATTAAAATCTATTAGCTGTCTTAATTGTTGCTTTTTCAGCTATCAGTGATACTTTAAAAAATATACCCACTCCTTAGCCTTTTATACTCCCCAGACTCTTCCATAAGTAGATATTTGAAGAACTTGTCTTGTTAATATGTAATATCACTACACAGTGGGGATACTGTTATTCATAAGGGATTCAGTTGTGCTCACTCACCTTATACATTGGCACTTAACAGATGTTGCTACCACTGATGCATTACAAAACATTCATTCTGGACAACATACTACCTAGAATATTTTCTGTACCTGCTAGAAATCTCTGGAAGAGGATGCTGCACACAATAGGAATTCTTATTTTAAATTCTTATACTAGAAAAATATACTTCACTTGGAATGATAGTGAAAAGCCTAGGTGCCTGATCAGTATCATTGTTTCTGAATTTCTGTAGGCCATTCAGTTTTAAGAAAGATAAGCAGCTTGTCTAATTTTCTATTACTAACAAAATATTCATTATTCTGAACATTAGGGTTAAGGACTTGACTTTTTGTTGTACCTCTTCTACTGTTTTGTTCAAGTGTCACATATTCATTCCTTTCAGGTAACCATATAAAATATGCTTGAGAATGCCATCTCTATTTGCAGCACCAGGAAAAAAATGCTGTTGAATTTACAATTCTTGGTAACCTTGCTCTTTTATTTTAGCATCAATTTCCCCTCCTTCGTTGTGATTTTAATGGAGTTCTTATTTTTTTTTTCTTGACCTACTTTCTTTTCAAGAGCTTTCATGTAGAGTGTTTTCAGTGATGGTGATTTCTGTAGCGTATAGGAGAAAGTCTTAAATCGCAGTGAAACAGATTAGTTGGCTATCACTTAATTTAGAAATGTTTTCGTGGTTTAAAAATCATCTGGTTACAACGTCCACAATTTCATAGAGCGAAATCTTTTAAGCTGTGCTTTTCATGAGTTCTCTCCGTTTTCCAGACTGAGGATTTGAACCTCATTCTGCTCTGATCCAATTGTTATTTTTCTTTGTTGCCTCCACCCCCTAGAGATTGTGTTTCCAAGGGAGAGGCGTTCTTGGGGCTGAAGAGGACAGCCTAGTGGGATGAGATCTGGCACCTCAGGAACTAGATCCCTCCTCCCCCGCCTGGTGAGAAGGCAGAGACAATTTTGACAGTTCGTAGTCCCGCTTTGGCTCTCACGCTTGCGGTCCATGGGTAGGTTTTACCTTCTCCCTTTTCCCCTGTTCTGGCTTGCCTACAGGCCAACCGCATATGCAGCCATTGCCCCAGCCCACCCAGAGCTTTCTCTCACCCATCCTCTTGGGGAACTGGGGCAAATGTCCGTAGAAGACTTCGGGGACTGGGGAAAGGGACGCCGGAATCGGGACACTCGAGAGGGCAGCCCCTCCCCAGGCTTTCCCCCACCCCCAGTCGCGGGGCCCACGTGACCGAGAGCAGGCCTCCACCGGCCCGCCCCTTTCGGCCGCTGCAGCCCACTTCCCGCTCTGGGTAAGTAAACCGCGGTTTTCCGCACCGCCCCAACCCCGCCCTCTTCCTTTCCCCTTCCCTTCACTTCCCTCGGGCTCCCTCGCGCCACTCTCCCCTCTCCCCCATCCTCCCCACCAGGCCCTTTGTACGTGCTCGGCGGCGTGCGAGCGCGCCCGGCACGTGACCCCGCCGAACGTGGCATTGTGTTATCACGTGACCCAGGTGCGTACGCGACGGAGCGGGGTGTGAAGATGGCGGACGAAGAGGCCGAGCAGGAGAGGTTGAGTCGTGGCGGAGGCGGTTGCGTCGCGGAGCTGCAGCGCCTGGGCGAGCGGCTCCAGGAGCTGGAGCGACAGCTGCGGGAGAGCCGCGTGCCGGCCGTGGAAGCGGCCACGGAGTACTGTCAGCAGCTGTGCCAGGTGAGGGCGCCTGGGGGTCCCCTCCCCCTTTTCCCCAACCAGAGGGGGAAGAGGGCGAGCGAGCGCCTGGGGGCTGAGCGGTGGTCGTCTCTTCTTTGGCATCGTTGGCGCCGCCGCCCAGGCGGGAGCGGGGAGTACGAGGAAGGCGCCTTTGTGTGGCTGCCGTTGTGGCGGTTGTTGTCGGCAGCTCCCGACTGGGGGAAGGGAGTTGTGGTCGGGGCGGAAAATCTCCCCTCCCCTTCCCTTCCCCGAACTCGGGACTGCTTGGTCCCCGAGGCCCAGGAGATGTAGACGGCCGAGGACTGAAGTCCTCTTTTCCGCAGGGAGAGGGTAAAGGAGGAATGGAGGCCAGGTCCTCTTTTTCCTCCTCCTCTTATTGTGCACTGGGGATTACCGCGCCCCCCGCCTCTGCGCCTCTGGTTTCCCACTCCGACGGGCCTCCGCCCCCACTGGTTTGATTCCTTTGCTTCCCCCTGCTTTCAACCGTCCCGCCCCCGGCCCCGTCCTCGCTGTCTCCCGGCCTTTGTTGTTCGAGTTTCGCCTTAGGACTGAAGGGGCCTTTGTTGATGTTCAGAGGAACAGTCCCCGCCGACCCCTTCTAGCTGGCCGAGACCTTCTGGGGTGGGGGCGCAGAGGTTGTCCCTTCCTGCCTTTGCTTGTTTGGTGCACCGCTTCCATGGTAAAGGTTGCTCTCCTCGGTAGAAGAGAGGAGCTCTCCCTGTATCCTGTAGGGCGGCTTTCCAGAGTCTGCTTCTCTTTTGCTTTCACCCTTCGAGGAGTACGGTTTCCTCTGCGCTTCCTTCCCTATCTCCCCACCGCCCCTATTATTTGGAGCCTTCCCTATTTGGCCTCCTGGTGAAACGGAGGTTCTTGAGGATTGAGGGTCTTGTGGACCTGTGCTCAGGGCAGTTTCAGACCTTTCCTTCTTTTCTTGAACAAGGACACTGCTTTCCACTAACTGCGTTCTAACCAGGATTTGGAACGTTAAAAGCACTGTTTGCTCGATAGAAATCGGAGAGTTTGGGTCTACATTTGGACCTGATTACAAATCCTCCAGTTAGTTTGAAATTTCAAGGAGCTGCTGCTGGCTGTGGTGAAGATTTTGGTTAGATTGTCGTCTCGAGGAGGAAAAAGGACAATTTATACAGGTCACATTTAGAGTTAACTTGTCAATGTATCATTATAGAGAAGTTGTTCTGGAAAGATAATGAGCCTAAGGCCGAACAATGGGTGGACTATTTTAGAATTAGATTACATTTTCACTTAATTTTTAGTCTTCAGAAATCTTTCCTTTAGAAGATCAAGGATACTTGAACCCATACAAAAAATTTTTCCATTAATGTATGCACGTTATTGTCACTAATTATTTGATAGTATTTCATTATCTTAAAAAAAAAACTTTGTGAGATCAAGTGGTGACTTGTCTAGGAGTCTATGCAATGTGAAAACTCCCCACTTAAGGTAATAAAGGTCTGGTGAATACCTATGGCAGAATTAGAGATTCCATCATTCCTTTGAATCCTTGTTTTAAAGAATTGTTGAAATTTGCCATTTTGACCTACCCTGGCAGCGCCAACTCATTGTTAATTGGTCTTTTAGATATAAAGATTTATTTTGTTGTAAAAGAATACTTGAAGTACCCATAAAAGGAAGTGTTTCTTTTATAAGTAAAGTCTGCTTTAACCGGTGAAAAGTATTAAAGTCTAGCTTTGCTGAAAGATACTTTTCAGATAGCATTATCCACTGATGGGTTTAAGGCTAATTACCGTAAATATTCTTGGCGAGCAGTATTTATAAGCAGGATTAGTGATTCTGGGAAAATGGAAATCTCATGCAGGTTGGACTTTTTTGAGTGTATGCAATATCATAAAGTTATCACTTTAAAAAGTATTTTTAATGGATGAAACACCATTGTTTTTTTATCAATATAAAAGGAATTTACTGTGTTTTAAGTGATTAGTTTTATAACATGTATATAGTTTTTATTGACCAGTGCTACAGGAAACAGTAATAAAACATGCTGGGTTTCTGGATTTCAAGAATAAGGAACTATTTCATGCATTAAAATCCCACAATAACTTAAATGCATTTAAAAGTAATCTCCATTACTTGAACAGTTACAGAATGTATCTGATATTTGATCCCCTCTATAACAAATGCTATGGGTTTTTTTGTTTTTTGTTTTAATAATCTGTTTGTTCTAGTGATTTGGTCAAATGGGCAGTAACTTGAAACAATTGTTTCTTTAAAATTGTATCCTAGCCATTATTACTTAACATTCAGATATGAGTTGAGCAAAGCAGTGGTTAACAATTAAAGAATTTATTGGAGCAATTTAAAAACAGTACTGGAAATGCTAGGAGCCAGAAATTATGTCTTGTTTCTAACCTTGAGATTAGCTTTTTTCTTTGTAAGCTTTTTCTGTAAAACTGTGATATTCACATGCTTCAGAAAGGCAAAGATGAACAATATTTGTCAGTTAGTGGGTTTCAGACTTAATATTCTGTACCTGTTAACACTTAGTGCTTGTGTAATCCTTATTGTTGCATGTATTTTAAAGAATGAACTAGTTTATATTTTGAATTTTTACCTCAGCAGAAGATGAGTTTCTGGAGAATATAGTGAAACCTACAAAAGAAGAAGTTGCTTATGCATCCTAGTTTATAGATTTTCTTTCTTTTTGAATGAAGTACAATGTAACAGATTTCTTGAGTTCTGAGAAGTAAAACAGAAACAAAGTAAGTTTTTCTTACTGTAAACAGTATTGTTTTGTTCTTTATATTGTGTTGGAAGTATGCCCCACTTTTACTTGTTTACCTGAACATTTGCTTAAAGTTAAGTAGGAGGAGGGAAGGGTGGTAGAGGATGAGTATAAGGGAGTGCCTGTCAAAAATGTCAAATTTCTTTAAATCTTTACAAGCTAGCTTTAATCTGGGTAATGTAGATTACTTCACTGATTTTCTTAAAATCAACTTAGAATAAGAATATAGGATAACCAGAAATAATTTCTTGGATTTATTTGTGTGAGGATCATTACTATACATAAAAATTGATTATAATAGGAACTTCTTGGACTATTTATTGTATTAGACGGGGTCAGTATTCACTCACTCACTCAACATTGTTATTGAATACCTATACTGTGGGCCAGGCAATCATGATCATGGTCCCTGGCTTCAAGGAGCCTACAGTCTTTGAAGGAAGGTAGACAACTACTAATTGTTGTAAACTGTGATTCATATCTTTTATTTAGGAGATCAGTACAGTGAAAGGTTATTTATTTGGGAATTTAAACAGAAGCATTTCAGTAGAAGAATTGTTCTAAAAGAATTTTAAAATAATTATTCATTTAAAAAGTTAAGCCATTGTAATAGTTGAAGAACGGTTTGTCAGGACATAGTATTTGTTGACAGCATTATATGCAGGACTGAATGACTGGTTGATTAATACATGAGTTGTGACTGGTTTTGCTTATTTATCTTCTGGTGGCCGATAATTGTTTTAAGAGATTGAATTGCAGTTTTGGAAATATGTTTGTATCTTGCACACGTGCACACATGCACACACTTCTTTAATTCATATAAGCAATGTTTCTCAACTGCCTAGTACTTTCTCCCCTGAAGTTCTCTCTTCAAGGGCATTTGAAAATATGTGGGGTCAGTTGTTCTGTCATTGCAGTGTCTGCAGATGTGATACTGGCATTTAGTGCCCGTGGGCCAGGGATACTAAATTTTCTGAGGTGATTAGGAGAGTCCCACCCCAATGAAATGTATTCCTCTGCCTAAATACTCGCAGTGTTCTTTTGAGAAACACTGAACAGAAAGAAAAATAATATATTAAGACTTTTTTTAGTTATGATCTTTTCATGTTAAGATAATATAGTTATATTAAGAAATATAGCTAATCTGGAACAGGTCCAGGTAAATGCTGTTCAACCATATTTAAATTCACACTGAGCTTGAGAGGTCAAGAAAATTTCTCCTTCCTTAGTAGAAATTACAAGCAATTACTTAAACAATTACTAAAACAATTCAGTTTTACTGGGGTAAGAGGGTAGCAATTTCAGCATTCTTAATTATCCTGATTAAAGCACAGATTTGACCTTTTGAGATAATTAAAATTCTGTATTTTTAAGAAAGCATTTAATGCAAAGATTAGATTTAGATGTTAGCAGGGGATATAAGATACAGAAGACTTGTAGTATATAAAATAAGATTTAAATAAAACTTCAAGATGACAGTTGAAGAGGTGTCAAAAGGCAGTGTATCATTAACAAATTTAATTTTTTTCTGTTTTTTAATTGAAAGTGTAGTTTAGGGATGCCTGGGTGGCTCAGTTGGTTAAGTGTCTGCCTTCCTCTCTGGTCATGATCCGAGGGTCCTGGGATCGAGCCCCGTATCTACCTGCTGCTCCCCCTGCTTTTGTGCCCCCTGTCTCTCTGGCACATAAATAAAATCTTTAAAAATAGAAGTGTTGGTGTAGTGTACTGATTTCTTTTCTTTTCTTTTTTTTTTTTTACAAATTCAAACAGAGAAAGGGCGTATAACAAAAACTTGATCTTCCCATCCCAGACCTCCTGTCACCCCCAACAAAGACAGTCCCTTAATAGTTTTTTATCCCTCTTTCCAGAAATACATGTTTGCTCTTTTTAAAAAATTAAGATGAGGACACACTGTACAATGCATCTTGCTTTTATTTACCAAAAAATATATCTTCGAGATCATTCCATAGCTCCTCATGTAAATCTGTGGCCTTTTTTTTTTTTTAAGATTTTTATTTATTTGACAGCGCACATAAGCAGGGGGAGTGGCAGGTAGAGGGAGAGGGAGAAGCGGGCACCCCCCTGCTCAGGGGGGAGTCTGCCTCTCCCAGTCCCCCTGCTGAGGCTCTCTCCTTTCTTTCAAATAAATAAATAAACAAAATCTTAAAAAAATAAACCGTAATAATTCCAGTTTATGGCTGTGTTTAATCACTTAATTATTGGTGGCTATTTAATAAGTTAATTTTATGTAATTTCAATAAATTGTTCAAAGTAGGAGGTAAGCATTTCTGGCTGGGATATCAGAGAAAGCTTTACTGAGATAGGATTTGAGCTGGACCTTAGTGCTTTTATTAACTGATGTCTTATTGGAATAAGAAGAAAAATCAAAATAAAACTGTTAGAGCTTCTGAGTATTTAAATTATGTAGTTAAAATATTTCAGAATATATTTTTGTTTCATCTGTTTGGTACGAGTTGATTGTTTTACCTGCATCTTCTGTTTAGCTTTGTTATATGGCAAGTGTTTTGAAAATGCTCACTTTCCTCAAAAAAAAAGCTAGGCTTTTTTTCTTTTGATTATTAGAGGATATCTTAAGTTAATTTTTAGGACACTTCAAATGGGAAGAAAGGATGGCTTGCTTGTTAATTAGTGATAATTACTTTAGGTATTGAGGGAGTAATAAGTCATTTAAACTTTAAAAGTGTAGGTAATGCTCAAGGGAAATAATTTTTTAAATGTTCATAATTAGTATGATTGCATATTGGAGATATTCCACTTTCCAGAATATGCTTATGCCAATTTTAGCAAAGGAAAACTTTACCAAATTTTGCTTGCCTCCTTCTTGACGCTTCCTGGTCCTAATTTGAAATGGAGGAAGATAAGATGTATTCTGCAATTGCCCTTCATAATATTTTATATGACTAGCCTGCAAAACCAAGGATTTTTGAAAATATATGTTCTTAACTATATGAAGCTGCTGCTGTATTTATTTTCTTTGAAATTCTGTCAGAGTTGAGAAATTACCTTACTTTTTTCCAACTCCCACACATAAATCCAGTTCATAAAATGAACCAGTCACTATGGGAGGAGCATCATTTATAAAATGGAAAGTTTGTTTTTTATTAATGAATTTGTTACATACCCCATATAACTTTTTAACTATATATTGTTTCCAGGAACATCTCTTGATTCATTATTTCTTTTTTAGTATTGAGAGTTGCACAGTGTGCCTGAGAAGAAATATGTTACCTTTTTCCCCCTTAACTTTACATTACAAAAACTTTATGGGGCGCCTGGGTGGCTCAGTTGGTTAAGCGACTGCCTTTGGCTCAGGTCATGATCCTGGAGTCCCGGGATCGAGTCCTGCATCGGGCTCCCTGCTCAGCAGGGAGTCTGCTTCTCCCTCTGACCCTCCTCCCTCTCATGCTCTCTGTCTCTCATTCTCGCTCTCTCAAATAAGTAAATAAAATCTTTAAAAAAAAAAACACCTTATGGTCTGTGAGTATGCATATTTAGCCAAGAAGATGTGTTAAAATTCAGTCCGTTACATATATTTTTTCTTAATTTATTCATTTTTAAAAAGATTTTATTTATTTATTTGTCCGAGAGCACAAGCAGGGGAAGCAGCAGGCAGAGGGAGATGTGGGAGGGAGCCCGATGTGGGGTTCTACCCCAGGACTCTGGGATCATGACCTGAGCAGAAGGCAGACGCTTAACCAACTGAGCCACCCAGGTGCCCCTTTCTTAATTTATTTTAATTAGGTAATTGAATTTGTCATGTGGGAGCACTAAGGGAGCTATGGAGAATTATGGAGATCTCTGCCTTCAAAGCCCTTACAAATTTGATGCATATGTTAACAGTTAAGCAATAGTATTAGATATTAAAGTATCTAGTGATAAATAACAGTAAGTGGAGTGTAAAGAGCATTTTGAAGTTAATTTTTTTTTTAAGATTTTATTTATTTATTTGAGAGAGAGAGAATGAGAGAGAGCATGAGAGGGAGGAGGGTCAGAGGGAGAAGCAGACTCCCTGCTGAGCAGGGAGCCTGATGCGGGACTCGATCCCGGGACTCCAGGATCATGACCTGAGCCGAAGGCAGTCGCTTAACCAACTGAGCCACCCAGGAGCCCACATTTTAAAGTTAATTTAATAAAAATTGATCAGGAAAGGAAAACACTTATTTACATTGAGTCTTGAATCAATTTGGATAAGTAAACAGAAGGGAGAAGGGTGGGAATAAACACTCAGAAAATGGAACAACTTCAAACTGGCATCTTGGAGAAAAATGTCAGGGGTTGGATCGAAAAATAGGGTAGAAAAGATAGATGAGAACCAGAGTAAGGGTTTAGGATCCGAAAGAAGGAATTTTAATTAATCTTTTAAGTATAGATAATATATGGTTACATTGCTTAAAGACTCACCCTCCTAATTTGGGACACTGAAACACACAAAAAGAAGTTCAGAATGTTACAGCCTTAGGTGTTTGTTTGTGTTTTAAGTAGGCTCCCTGCCCAGTGTGGTGCTTGAACTCACACCCTGAGATTGAGAATCACACGCTCTACTGACCGAGCGAGCCAGGCACCCCCAACTTTGGTTTTTCTTGAAGTATCCTGTATCAGTTTTATTGTGGTGTAACAAACTACCCCAAAGCATAGTGGCTTCAGAACAGCTGTTTTTTTGTTTGTCTGTTTGTTTTGTTTTAAGTAAACTCTACGCCTGATGTGGGGCTGGAACTCACTAGCCCAAGATCAAGAGTCACACGCTCTAGCAATGGAGCCAGACAGGTGCCCCAGAAGACTAGATGTTTTTCTTAATGTTCACAAGTTTATGGGTCTTTTGGGTGGTTTGCTGTCAGCTGGTCGGTTGTCTGGGATGGAATGGTCCCAGATGGTCTCACTCATTTGTCTTGTTGTCAGGTGGGTTGGTCAAGGTTCCTCAGTTGGGTTGGCTCATCTGCTCCAGTCTTACCATCTAGTAAGGTTACCTGGGATTTCTTTACATGGCAAGAAGAGAACAAGTTCTGTTGCACAACTACTTTTAAGCCTCTGCTTGTGTCATGTTTGCCAAGGTCCTTTTGGGTACAAAAGTGGTAAACCCAGCTTCTTTGGGGTACAAGGAGATGTGATTCTTTCTGTAATATAACAATCTACCACATACCCCAATTCTCTTTATTCCCCACTGCAATGTCAGGCACTTTTATAGGCCAGATTTCAATTTTTCCTCTCTGTATCCCTGCCTCTGCTTTTTTTCTTGTCAATCCATATTCTGTAATCAAAGCACATCTCTTTGCTCCTTTTCTTTCAGTTTGGCTAAAGGTTTCCAGTCCCGTTTTCTAATCTCAGTCTCTAAGTAGAAGAAGGGTGTCTCCACTACATCACTCAAACTTTGGGAAATTTGTAGAACAACCTCTTTATTTACAATAGTTATACCTTAATATTAAGTATGGTCTCAGTTTGGTGTTTTATGCTGTCTGAACATTGTGTAGTCCAATAATAGCATCCTAGGTCTTGTCCTATCTTCAGCCTTCTTCTTCTTTTTTTTTTTTTTTTTGTAACTGGTGAACTTGCTTTTAACCTTACTTTCAATTTGTGAAAGTCCCCAGTATCCTGCTTTTATCTTTCTACCTAACTGGCAGTCCAATACTTGTAACAGTGTTTCTCAAGTTTGAGTTTGCAGAAACCCAAGAAAGTAAGTCTAGATCTTTAGAGTTACAAGTTTTGACTCAGCTTATAATAAGATGTAACTTTTTTTTAACTTCACCACCTAGTTACACTGAAACAAAAATATCACAAAACAGTACTTATCCTTACTAGGTGTGTGATGCGTTCTGTTTTATTTATTATTGTTTTGCAAAGCTGCTCTTGATTTTATAGTCACTGAATAGTCATAACCAACAGTTTGAAAAATACTACTTATAGGGGGATCACTGTGCTCCGTTTAGTAGTAAGCAGAAAGGTAGGCAGGCAGTCCTAAGTTCTAAGGTGACCTTCTAGTCTAGCTGATTCAGAACATTCTTACAGTTTATTTAGGAGGAGCATCAAAATTAAAATACATTTTTAAATTTCTTACTGTGAATGCTAGAAACCCAGCATTATGGCCATGGAACCCAATTTGAGAAATTCTGGTGCATAAGATAACATACAAATTTAAGCCTCAGCCCAGGTCTCTGCTTGCTCTGTTTACTTTTTTCCCATCCTTTCACTGTTCAACAGGAACTTTCTGCTCCATCTAAATTGGTCTCTTCATTCCTCACAAGTATCCCTGTTCGTTTTACTTACTTTGTGATTTTGCTTAGAGGAGCAGTGTTATGTAGTGGAAAGCCAAATGGATTTGATTTCAGATATGAGCTCCTCTCTAATTGGACAAGATCTTTAGCTTATGCTTTCTTTTGGAGTTAGAGGCTCTACTAAGATTGAAGATGAAGAGAATTAATGTTCAGAATTGTTAGATGCTTTACTAACAGTGAATTGTTTATTCTGAAGACCTGTGAGATCATAGGATTAAATACCATTCAGTTTGTTTAAATATCTCGCTTAAACCAAATTGCCTCCTAGGATCTCATCATTACTATATAATAATTGTTTAGTATGACACTGAATCATCAGAAGATGTTAAATTTTATTAGGCATTTGTTTAGGAAGACAGAGATATTTGGTTAAATGGCTAAAATGAAGCAGTTCACATATCTGGACAATGTATTCATATGGAATATTTGGCATCCTTATTGATGCCTGACATAGGCAACGTTATATATTAACTTCATAACTCTCAGGTACAGGTTTTATATTTAAAAAGAGGTATCTGAATTTAAAAGTGGTAATTAATAATTGACTGGATTCCCATCCCAATTTTATAGGGCTATTAGAAAGTTAGCGTATTAGATATTTAAATTAATTCCTGTGGTAATTTTAGTTTACCAAAGTTAATTGAAGCAGATATTTGTGATTTTTGAGAGAAAATTATTTTCATTAAATAAGAATGATTTTACTGCTTCTTTTAGATGAGCCATTATCATCAAAATGAGGCATTTAGAATTTTTTCTCCAAATTAATAGCTTACATTTTGTATTCTTTGTATAAATATTTGTACATATTCTTGATCTTTCCCTAATTTTTGCTAATATGATAAATCTCAGTCAATAAAAAACCTGAAACATTGTATGTTTAACTCAAAAGCATTATCATTTTGTCAATTTATATTCTGAAAAATACAAATTTTTATTTTTAATTTTTTGAACAAAACTTTCACAAGATTATATTTCAAAAGAATAAAACAAAGTTTAATAAAATACTTAATAAAATTGATACTTAGGTTTGATCTTGTGACTGACCACAACTTATCCAAACCATATTTGCATGACTTTATTTTTTTTAAAGATTTATATATTTCAGAGAGAGAGCGTGATTGTGCTGCGGCGAGGGGGGTTGGGGAAGGCACAAGGGAGAGGATGACAGAGTGTCTTTAAGCAGAGTCCATGCTGAGTGCAGAGCCCAACTTGGGGCTCCATCTCACAATCTGAGCTGAAACCTAGAGTCCCACACTTAACTGTGCCACCCACGTGCCCCTGTATAACTTTATTTTAAAGCTCTATTAGGGAAATTAAAAAAAAAAAGTTACCTGCCTAAAGTGGGATATTGTATGTAACAGCAGATACTATGAATAAAATTTATATCCTCAAACAAATTGATCATGAACTTCATGGTCAGCATGAAGATATTTTATAGGAAACAGTTCTGAATGCTCGTGTCATAACTGCTCTTTCTTTAGTAATTAAGAATTCACCCTATTATGTAAAACTGAATATGTTGGCAAGTCACACTTAGCATATTCAATATTGTGACCTATTTATAAAATATTTCTGAAAAGGTGACCTGATGTTGCAAATGCTGCCAAAGAGAAATTATTTTTAACACCAAAAGACCTTTGAGGATTTACTTATCTTGAATGAAACCATTTGTGGTGTTTGATTCCCCCCCGCCCAACCCTGAGAATCGTCTTTTATAGATCTTGTTTTACTTAATGGAAAAACCTACTCTTTACATTCTTTCTTTCATACATACTTTGCTTGACAGCCCATTAGATAGTGTGAATTAAAGTCTTGGGATTCTAAGGACACTGGTTTTAATTTTCACAGAATTATTATGACCGTTGATATGCTACTTATAACTTTGCTGCTTTATCCTTGAAATGGAAATGGTACACTGTGAGAATTGATCAAAGACATAGTTATTTTAAATGATTGTTATAAAGCAGCATTTTCATATACACTTAGAGACTACTTTGGAATACCTTTGATGTTTTATATATGATAATGACCTAGCATAATCTGAAAACAATAATTCTGTCAGGTTCAATGCCATCTATTATCATCACCTTGAAAAATAACATTAGAGTACTGATCTACCAACTTTTTTGAAGTCTATATTTTAGAGAAGGTGGAATTTTATTTCATAATAATTTATAAAAAATTATTTTGATTTTGGGGGGGTGAGCAGGAGAGAGATTACTTGATGTGTGGAATGCACCAGGAGAAGATTATTAGTTTTACAATTGAAACCTTTCCTTTGTACAAAATTTTAAACATGGCATTTGAGAGGCTGGGATAAGAGAAGGTAGTATTACATAGTAACTAAAAGTACAGATTTTGAACTATGATTCGAATTACAACTCCCTTACTTCCTTATGGACTTGAGGCTTGGTTTTGTGTCTGAGTCCTCATCTACAGACTGGAGGTAATACCTGCCTTAAAGCTGTCATGATTCAGGTATGATGTTTGCTGAGCACTTTGCATGCTATGATGCTGGAAGTACACAGTAAATGCTAGCTATTAATACACTTAAGAGGACTAGATCTGAAATTTTCCCTCGTAAAAGAACATTAATCTTAGTGTTAGTAAAATACTTTTTATTGTCATCTAGATAGTGGTTTTAAAACTTAAAAAAAATTAAGGGAACCCCTTCCCTTTACCCCAAAGTCTTACTTGATATCTTGATGTATAAAACAAAGTTACCTCTGCAGAAAAGTTTGAGAAGTACTAATCTAGCATATAAGAATACCATTGCCAGAGGTTGTAAAGGGAGTTCAAGCATACTTTTCTGACATTATTTTCTTCTTAAACAGGTGTGGCTTTTTTCCCTATTTTTCTTCATTTTACTGCTTTCTTCTCTGTATTTTGGAGAACATAATGAATGTTCTTGTCTTAGAGACATAATAAAACCATCACTGAGAACTTTCATGTATTTTATTTAATTTTTAAAGAGTTTTAATTGTGCTGCTTAGTTTTGTTTTACATACTAAGGCACATTAAATAAACTCGTTTTTGGGGTACCTAATATTTAAAATACATTTATTTCTCTGGAAGCATGGCACTGACATGTATATAGTATGAATAAGGAAATGGTACTTTATCAGAGGAACAATAAATGTTAAATAATAGTGAAACTTATGCACACTTCCACAAATATACTCAGTGCTAACATTTAATTCTTTTTGAAAGTTCATGGAGAAGACCTGCACCATCTTACACATTCCTCCCAGTCTTGATCTCTTTTTCTCTGCCTCTTTCATTTTCTTCCTTAGTTTTCCAGAGAAGTGGCTGTTCCCTGGAAAGTGGATCTTTTTATCTGTGCAGTAGATTCCCCATCCCCTCAGAGAACCTTTCCCCTTTTATTGTGTCTTCATCATTTTTCTTTCCATCACTCCTGTCCTTGAGCCTTTAGGTGTGTGTGTGTCTTTTTCATCTTTTTGCTTTGTTAGTCATTTATCTTCAGATTTCTTTGTTTTCTTTAAAGCCTTCTTTCACGTATGAGACCTTTCTTACCTTATACAGGGGGCGTTTTAAATTCGTTTTCTAATCTTTATTGCCATGCATCTTGGAAAAGTACCCTATTTATTGTCTTCATTTCTTACCTTCCATTGCAGTTTGGATTCTACCCCTCACCATACTAAAGAAGATGTTCTTTCAAAGGTCACTTGTTCAGCATATCTGTAATACTTTTATTAACTGTAGATCCAAGTAGCAATCCACCAGCTCAGATTACTTCATTTGCTGCATTGTTTTTAAGAAAATGTAATTGTCCAGAATTTTAAAATTACAAGCTTTCATATTGAAATATGGATGTTTGGCTTATCTTGGAAAGTCAGAAGATCTGGCAGTATTGCACTCATTCATGGCTATAGGCTGGAGTGGCTGCCTGCTCAGCCCCTGTTGGCATTTTAAAGTGTTTGTGATCCCATCTTAAGTTCATCTCCTTTCAGCTTATTTACACGATTCTCCTAATCTCTTACCTTTGTGACTGCTCCTTGGTCATCTCCACTGACTCTTCTTTTCACCTGCTGGAATAGCACAGTAATTATTAGCTAAAATTAATATATTTAAGAAGACTAGATCCAAAATTGCAGAATTTTTTTGGTGGCATTTCCTCAAATGTGCTTTTCTTCCTTGCATTTTATGTGAATGACCCTCAGCCATTTTTCTCACCTTATCATCATGTCTGAGATTGGACCCTTACCAGAAAGTGACTCATGATGCCCTGGTTGATAATCCATGCTTTACATACTAATCTTCAGCAGTCATCCATGCTGACAGCATCTCTTATTACCTGGTCTGAATAGGATTTCCAGTATCTATCCATTCTTTTAGACCTTACTACTCTTCTTAGCTCTTAGCTCTTGGCTCCTATTTCCAGCCACCTATGGAACTCTTCCTCGTGGAGTTCAGTAGGTACTTCTAATTAAATATGTTTGAAATTGAACTTATCCACTCTCCTTTACATTCCTCTACTCCCCACCAAACAGAAAGCCTGTTGGTATTGGTGACATTGCCCCCACTCACACTTACATTTAGGTTTTGAAACCTTGAGTCATTTTTAGTTCCTCCTTCTTTCACCTCCACAACCTAGTCACCACGTTCTGTTGATTTTACTCATGCACTGCTTCCTCTAGCCTTCTGTGGCTAGATGACCTGGCTTCATGACCTTCATGACCTGGTTCCCAGGGCACCAGCCTGGCTGATGGGGGAGCCATATTCCTTACTTCTCTGTAGCCTTAGAACTTTATGTTCTGTTCTTATACTGCATTTTTCATATCCTCCCTCATGTCTGTGCTTTGGCTTTAGCTTTTTCCTTTAGTGTTTCCTCCTTTTATCAACCCCATGTCTATACATTTCTTTCCCTAATAAAATTATTAGGTATTAATTTCTTTTTTTTTTTTGAAAGATTTTATTTATTTGACAGAATAGCGAGAGCAGGAACACAAGCAGGGGGACTGGGAGAGGGAGAAGCAGGCCTCCCGCCGAGCAGGAAGCCCGATGTGGGACTCGATCCCAGGACCCCGGGATCATGACCTGAGCCGAAGGCAGACGCTTAACGACTGAGCCACCCAGGCGCCCTAGGTATTAATTTCTAAGGAGGCCTTCCTACACTCCTAAATGGATTTAATGACATATTTCCCATATTTATATTAGACTATATGTTTTTCTGGCTTTTATCATAGTTTCTCTGTGTTATGATTGCATTTGTCTCTTCACCTTACCCCCAAATTGGAGCTCCTTAAAAGCAGGAGCCAGGGGGTGCCTGGGTAATTCATTTGGTTAAGCATACAACTCTTGGACTCTTGGTTTTGGCTCAGGTCATGATCTCAGGGTCATGAGATTGAGCCCTGCCCTCAGTGTGAAGTCTGTTTGAGATTCTCCTTCTTCTTCTGCCCTTCCCCTCTCTCTTTCTCCTAAATAACAAATATTTTTTTTTATTTGAGAGAGAGAGAGAGCATGAGCAGGGGGAAGGGCAGAGGGAGAAGCAGACTCCCCACTGAGCAGGGAGCCTGACATGGGGCTCAATCTCAGGACCCTGAGATCATGACCTTAGCCAAAGGCAGATGCATAACCGACTGAGCAACCCAGGCACCCCTCAAATAAAATAATAAATAAAATCTTTAAAAAAAAAAAATAAAAAGCAGGGGCCATGCCTTATTTTACTGAATCATAGGTAATTAAATATTGTTGGATGTTTGTCTCTTCTTTTTCCCTTGAATAGGTGGTTTTAATTATTGGAGGGGAGAGTAAATTTTTTGCTTATAAGAGGCTGTTACTTACTGAAATTGTTTGCTCTGACCACTCTTATTTCATCTCAGTTCTAACATTGGGTATATGTTTTCGGGCAAGGATTGAGTTTGGTCAAATAGAGTTCTTATAAAGCAAACATGAGTACATGATCAGTAGTAGTCAATAGCTTATATTTATTAAATGCTGACTATGTGCCAGAACTATTAAAAGTGTGTGTGTGTGTGTGTGTGTGTGTGTTAGAGAGTGAGTATGTATGTTGGCAGGAAAGGGAAAGAGCTTGAGAGGGAGGAACTCCTTTAATCCTCAACCCTCTGAAATAGGTAGAGTTGCTATTCCTATTTACATGTGAGATTTCTAAGGGACTAAGCAGTAAAATAACTTGTCTAAGTCAAGTAATAGGATTTAATGTTTAAAAAATAAGCAAGAGGGGCACCTGAGTGGCTCAGTCGGTTAAGCATCCGACTCTTGGTCTTGGCTCAGGTCTTGCTCTCACGGTTGTGAGTTCAGGCCCTGCATTGGGCTCCACGCTGGGTGTGGAGCCTTTAAAACACCACCACCAACAACAACAAAACAAAAACAGGAAAAGCAAAACACAAACTAAGTAAAACATTTTTTTCTTTTTTGGGAGGAATATGTAGGTGTTGTTTTTTTGAAAATTGTTTTAGGTTACAGAAGGAATTTACAATAGTAAACTTTAATAATTTGAAACTAAATTTATCAGGAAAGCAGAACAATGAATATAAGCATTTTACTATTGTAGTGAAGATTAAGTTAATAGCCTTCTTTAAGAATGTGTTAATTAGGGTTTTTTGTTTAGCAGTGGTGGGAATTTTATTAGTTTTGAATTTATTTGAGTAATATATAAGTCTTTTAAAGGTAATCAATACATATTTATGAACTATAATGGGAGCAACTTGTTGAAGAAATTGGTTTCTAATCTCCACATAATAAATCTTTTTTTCTCCACATATAAGCGAGATAATTTCTTTATTTTATTGGATTAAGAAAAAAAAATCTGCATTTGTGGTGTGTTTTGTCTCTTTTATTTGGCACAAAGAAGTACCTAAAACTCTTGGAGAAAAATAGGGTCATTGTCACATCAGTGATCTTTATGCAGCTTTTATTTTATTTATTATTTTTTTTAAAGATTTTATTTATTTATTTGAGAGAGAGAGAGAGAATGAGAGAAAGAGAGCATGGGGGGGGGAGGGTCAGAGGGAGAAGCAGACTCCCCGCCGAGCAGGGAGCCCGATGTGGGACTCGATCCCGGGACTCCAGGATCATGACCTGAACCGAAGGCAGTCGCTTAACCAACTGAGCCACCCAGGCGCCCTTTATGCAGCTTTTAATTGGGTATTCTACCAGTAAACATTTGAATATGAAACCTCAATATAGGAGTATCTAATTATAAATTGTATATGTTTGTATACACAGTAGTCCCCCTCTTATCTGTCCTTCGTTTCACTTTTTGTGGTTTCGGTTACCCATGGTCATTTGTGGTCCAGAGCAGATGATCTTCCTTCTAACACAGGTCAGTAGTAGCCTAATGCTGCATCACAGTGCCTATGTCATTCACTTCACTTTATCTCATTGGGTAGGTGTTAATTAATTTCATCCTAAGAAGAAGAAGGGTTAGTATAGCACAATAAGGTATTTTGAAAGTGTGTACACACGCACACCACATATATGTACTATTACAGCTTATATAGTTATTTCAGTCTGTGTACTAAATTAAAAATTTATGTTTTAGATAAATTCAATAGAACAAGAAGTTTTTTCTATACTACACTGTATGCTTCCTTTGGAAACCGCTAGTTTATAGTGCTATGAGTAGCTGATGTTTCTGAGATAAATTAGTAAATAACTGCCTGATTTATTTTTCCGATTTTCAGAGTGTACTGGAGATACGACAGCAGTGACAGCAGATTTTAATTACTGTCTTTTAGTCAAATTTAATGTAGTGTATATTTCCAGTTTATTGTTTCTGTCATGCTTTACCCTTTATGAAGATACCTGAGTATTAAGTGTCCCAGTTACCAGATTCCCTCTCAGCTCTGAATCACCTCAATTACTTGCTCTGCAGTATTGGAGTTTGACCCTTTAAGCATTTCTTCTTTGATTGATGTTCAGCTTTGTTAGTAGAGCATACTGAAGGGACACTACACAAGGAAGGGGCTTTAGTTTTGGTTTCTTGCTCCTACTGCATGACTGCTAGTAGGACAGATAATGGGGACATCCAGTGGTCCTCTGCCCCAGATTGAGTGCCCACAGTAGACACACTCTTGGTGAGCTCACAGCCCCAGCCCCAACTTAGTGACCATCTCACCATAGTTCCCCTGACATGTACATTGCACACCCCAAACATCATGTCTCCTTCCTGGAGAGCCAGCAGCTAACACCCCAATTCCCCCTGCAGTTCTTCTTATACCATAGAGAGTTGTTTTCCATGGCCCTCCCTGTTTAGGCACTGCTGGGTCAGATTCTTAGTGTTTCCTAACTACTTATATTACATTAGCAGCAAGGCTTCATGGAGTAGATGAATAGGGCAAGTAAGTTCAGGATTCCAGTTGTGCCATCATCACTCTGGTTTTTAACAGTTATTATGTGAGTAAGTTACCTTTTTTTCATTTAAGGGACCTGTGTTGAATTTCTCATCCTAATAAAAATAGTGATCAAATTTTTAGGTAAAAAGTCCTTACATATAACAATTTGTCAATTCTTTTTGACTTAAATACATAAAAAGTATTGTGAATTATGGGTACAGGTCAATCGTGATAAGTATCAGTGAACTTTCTTTTTTTAAATCATCTTGTCCAAGGCACCTGGGTGGCTCAGCTGGCTAAGCAACTGTCTTCGGCTCAGGTCATGATCCCAGAGTCCTGGGATCGAGTTCCGCGTCGGGCTCCCAGCTCGGCGGGGAGCCTGCTTCTCCCTCTGACCCTCTCCCCTCTCATGCTGTTTCTCTCTCAAATAAATAAATAAATAAAATCTTTAAAAAAAAATCATCTTGTTCAGTAACTTACTTGACTAAATCTCTGGATTCCAAGGCCTGGCCACTTAGTACTGGAAAATACATACATCCATAGCCAAATCTACAGCTGAAGGGCTGTTGGATGAACCTATTCCGTGGACAAATGTTTGATATTTATTGGTGACCAAATATAGTTTGGTTCTGGATTAAAAACTACTGTCATTACTTAACTGTTTGTCTCTGCCAGCAGTGACAATAAATGTCTACAAACCCCAGGAATATAAAGTAAAATGAATGACTTAGGGAAAGAAAGTGAGCAACTAGAGTTCCCACCCAGATTCACTAATTGCTGACTACCTCCTTATTACTGCTATGTGGGAATTCTGGCCTAGGTTTGCTAGATCTTCTGGTTTCTCAAGAACTAGAAATCCAGATTCTTAGTATAAAATCACAATTTTGAAATATTGGCAACTAATTAAAAATGTCTGGGGGAGAAGCACCCCCATACACTGTATGAGCCAAAGAAAACATGTCTGGGTAATTTAAATTTATTCCTGGATATTTTGAGCAATCTATCGTTTGCCAGAAACAGGACATGAAAAACAACTCCTCCCTCAGAGTGAGTTTTGGTTCTTTATGATTCCATCACAGTCTGTGTGTTTCCATTTTTCATTTGCATCCCTGGGAATTTTAGTCTCCCGAATGCGTCTGGAAAGAGAGGTGTACAAATAGCCAATAAAGTAAGGTGAGGGAAACAACTAGGTTGTTTTGGTACCTAATTTGGAATAGATCTCTAAGGTAAAGTTTCCCATTGGCAGATAGGTAGAAATCTCTTAACATCTTCCTGGTTGTCTTCTCCTGCTTTGTTTAATTTATCCTGAGGCCTGACAGATATTTAGCCAGTATTTTAACTTTCTAACTATTTAAACATTGTGTATATCCAAGTGTGATTTAATGAATATCTCAGTGGAAGGATGGAAGCGAGCCAGTCAGATAACTCTAGCTTGCAACCATGTTAACTTGCAACTTACATGATTAAAATTTTAAAAATATACTTATGTTAAAATTAGTTTATAGAATGTCAACATTGCTTAATTTTTTGCATTATCTGAGAAAATTCTCGTTTAGATTAATAATGGCCAGCTGTATTAGCTTCTGATTATTTTAGCAAGTTTAGTTCACTGTGTTGAAAGAGCCAATATCAAGTCTGATAACCAAGTAAAAGTAGCCAGTATCAAGTATGAAAATGAGTATAATAATGAAGCGTTTTTAAAAATACAAATCTTGGGGCGCCTGGGTGGCTCAGTCGTTAAGTGTCTGCCTTCGGCTCAGGTCATGATTCCAGGTCCTGGGATCAAGCCCCGCATCGGGCTCCCTGCTCCGCGGGAAGCCTGCTTCTCCCTCTCCCACTTCCCCTGCTTGTGTTCCCTCTCTCGCTGTGTCTCTCTCTGTCAAATAAGTAAATAAAATCTTAAAAAAAAATAAAAAAATAAAAATAAAAATCTTAGGGGCACCTGGGTGGCTCAGTTGGTTAAGCATCTGCCTTTGGCTCAGGTCATGATCCCGGGGTCCTGGGTTAGCGCCCCTCATTGGGCTCCCTGTTCAGTGGGGAGTCTGCTTCTCCCTTGCTCTCTCCCTTTTGTGTTCTCTCTCTCAAGTAAATAAATAAAACCTTAAAAAAAATACAAATCTTAAAAATAAATAATTATAAATATGAATCTTTTTGCGGTAGGCTCCACATGAAGCCCAACGCAGGGCTTGAACTCAGGACCCTGAGATCAAGACCTGGGTTGAGATCAAGAGTCGGATACTTAACTGACTCAGCCACCCAGGTGGCCTGACAAATCATTTTTTTTAAATAAATTTTTTATTAAAATAGTTTTAAATTTACAGAAACATTGTGAAGACAGTACATTGAATTACCAAATACCTCACAGTTTGTTTCCCACATTAGTCACATCTTGCATTGGTATGGTACATTTGTCACAGTTAACCAATATTGATACAGTATCATTAAAATCTATATTCAGATTTCCTTAGTTTTTATCTTAATGTTTTTTCTGTCAGGATCCCATCCAGGATGCCACATTAACTTTTAGTTGTCATATCTCCTTCGGCTCCTCTGAGCTGTGATGATTTCTCAGATTTTTCTTATTTTTGATGACTTTAAGTTTTGAGGAGTACTGGTCAGATATTATCTAGAATATTCCTCAGTTGGAATTTGTCTAATGTTTTTCTCTTGATTAGGTTGGAGTTACGGTATTTTGGCAGGAAGACCACACAGGTAAAGTGCCATTGTCATCACAGTCATATCAAGGGTGCATATTACCAACATGACCTAACTGTTGATCTTCACCTTGATCACCTGGCTTTAGCACTGTTTGTCAGATTTCTCCACTGTAAAGTCATTCTTTTTTAGCTCTTTCCATACTGTACTCTTTGGAAAGTCACTGTGTACATACAGCCCACAATTAAGAGGTGGGAAGTTATACTCTACTTCCTTGAGAGTGGAATCTAGGTAAATTATTGGGAATTTTTTCCTGCATTTATTTATTCAGTCACTTATTTACATCAGTATGGATTCATGGATATTTATTGTATACTCTGGGTTATAATCCAGTATTGTATTTTCTTGCCCAAATTGTTCCAGCTTTGGGCATTGGGAGCTATTTCAGTTGACTCATGTATTCCTTTGACATAGCTCTTCACCCCAGTCCGTGTATGTGTTTTGCATGTGGGTGTGTTTTAGCACGTTTTTTTATCTAGAAGAAAAATTTTAAAATACAGGTTACATTTTATGTACTAGTTATCCCTCCTTTTTTACACCCTTGCTAACCCTAAAACCCAGTAATTAACAAAATTCAACTACTGTGTCAAGATAGAAGATCTTGAAAAATTTGGAAGTTCTCAAAGCAGTGAAGAATGCCCATGCTTGCTACAGGGAAATTTACCGGGAAGTGGAGCTTTTAGGCAAGTGGATAGATATTTTTAAGAAGAATGAAGAAAATGGGGCACCTGGGTGGCTCAGTCGTTAAGCGTCTGCCTTCGGCTCAGGTCATGATCCCAGGGTCCTGGGATCGAGCCCCGCATCGGGCTCCCTGCTCTGCGGGAAGCCTGCTTCTCCCTCTCCCACTCCCCCTGCTTGTGTTCCCTCTCTCGCTGTGTCTCTCTCTGTCAAATAAATAAATAAAATCTTAAAAAAAAAAAAAGAATGAAGAAAAAATTCCTTCAAAGGAATGTTTAAATAGCTAAAAACATCTTTGAAGCATAAGTTTTACTTTTGATCAACTTTAATAGTTTTTGGTGATATAAAACTCATTTCCAGTAATTGGACTTTCATATATAAACAGTTTGTATAGTTTGATTTACTAGGAGCCAGTGAAGTCAATGGTTGGGGTGGTCACAACTCTCTAGTACATAGTATTAATACTAATTCCAGTTTTTTCTTCACTGTTTCCTTTTTTAAGTTATAAAAATAACATTCTTGTTATTTAAAAATCCAAGCAATACAAAGATTATTATCTTCTCCATCTTGTTCCCCTCTTTACTCCTGAAGTAACTAGTTACAAATTGAGTATCTTTCCAGACATTTTCCTGTCTATTCACATAAGTATAATTCATTCGTATTTTTATGTTCAAGCTTAAAAAGTGGGATCATGTATATTGTTCTGTGCCATACATTTTTTTTCCACCTTATGATATACCGTGGACATCATTCCATATCAATAATCAATAAATTCAAAACTACTTCATTCTTTTTATTTTATTTTTAAAAATTTTTTAAGATTTTTATTTATTTATTTTTTAAGAGATTTCATTTATTTATTTGACAGAGAGAGAGAGAACAAGCCGGGGGAGGAGGAACAGGAGGCAGAGGGAGAAGCAAGGAGCCCAATGTGGGGCTCTATCCCAGGACCCTGGGATCATGACCTGAGCCGAAGGCAGCCTCTTAAATGACTGAGCCACCCAGATACCCCTTAAGATTTTTTTTTTTAAGTAATCTCTATACCCAACATGGGGCTCTAACTCATGACACCAAGATCAAGAGACACACTTTTCCAACTGAGCCAGCCAGGCGCCTCTACTTCATTTTTTTTTTAAATAAAACATTTCATAGTATGGACATACCATAACTTATTAAAGTGTCTTCTATTAGTGACATTCATGTTATTTCCAATATTTTGGACTACAGGAAATGTCAAAATACCCTTATATCTCTATTTTTGCATGTATGTGACAGTATTTGTTTAGGATTATTTTGTGGAACCAGAATTTTTAGTCTAGCAGTTATGCTCATGTAAAATGTTTGTATTGCCAGCTTGACCTCCAGAAGACTGTACTGATAAACATTCTATAGCACTGGTCGTTTTTTTTTTAATTTTTTTTTTTTTTTAAGATTTTATTTATTTGCGAGAGAATGAGAGAGAGAGAGCATGAGAGGGAGGAGGGCCAGAGGGAGAAGCAGACTCCGAGCTGAACAGGGAGCCCGATGTGGGACTCGATCCCAGGACTCCAGGATCATGACCTGAACCGAAGGCAGTCGCTTAACCAACTGAGCCACCCAGGCGCCCCACACTGGTCGTTTTTAAAGTTTTACAATTTTTGCCCTTTTGCAGGGTGAAATGGTGTCTCCTTGTAATCTTTTTATTTCTGGCAACTCTGGAGGTTTAATTTCTTTTTCTTACACATATGCTTTGCAATGAAGAAGTCTTTCAAAAGTTTTGATTTTCCATCTCTGAATCTGGGTATTGAGCGTGCTATAGTAAAAGTAGTTTTCAGATAATTTCTATTTTAGGGAGTATTTTTTAAGCCTTCTGTCAGGTACCTCTGAATTATAGTTAATGTTTTTTAAAAAAATAATATGATTTTGAACCATTAATGTTTAAGCAATGTTTAATATATGTTGATTGGTATTTTTCATTAGTTTCAAATTATTTCTATAAATTTGATTACTTATATTAGAAAATTCAGACAGCCAGGGATCTATGACTTAAGTGACACTAATTTGTTTAAAATTTGTCAAGTCTGCTTCCACAGAACAATCCCAAACAAACTTTCTCTATATCCTCACCAAAACTTGGTATTGTCTTTTTAATTAAAGCCATTCTAGTGGATATGCAGTGGTTTCTTGTAGTTTAATTTGCATTTCCCTGATGACTAATGATATAGCATGTACTTTTTAAGCCATTTGTTTTCTTTAACAAACTGTCCATTTAAAACCTTTGCCTATTTTTGAGGGGTCATTTGTCTTTTTATTATAGAGTTGTAATAGTTGTTTATGTATTCTACGTTATCTGATAATATCACTTAAAAACATTTTCTTCTAGCCTGTGCCTCTTTTCATTTTTTTAACTTTTTTTTAAATGAGAAATGCTTTTACTCTCCATTTTTTTTTTAGGTATAATTGACAGATAAAATTATATATATTTAAGGTGTACAAGATGATGATTTGATATGTACATTATGAAATGATTATAGTCAAGTTAATTAAAACATTCATCACCTCACAGTTGCCAATTGCATGTGTGTGCATGCGTTGAGAACACTTATGATTTACTCTCTTAACAAATTTGAAGTATACAGTACATATTAACTCTAGTCACCATGCTAAACATTAGTTCCCCAGAATCTGTTCATCTTATAACTGAAAGTTTATATACTCTTTGGTCAGCATTTCTCAGTTTCCCTCACCACCACCTCCAGTCACTGGCAACCACCACTCTGTATTCTCTGTTTCTGTGAGTTTAACTTTTTTTTAAAGGTTCGGTGTATGAGTGACGTCATTACACTATTTGACTGTGTTTGGCCTGTTTCATTTAGCATAATGTCCTCTAGGTTCATATATATTGTAGCAAATAGCAGGATTTTCTTTTTTTTTTTTTATGGCTGAATAATATTCTGTGTTGAATATATATCACATTTATTTATTCATTTGCCAACAGTTAGGTTATTTCCATATATTGGCTATTGTGAGTAATGCTGCAGTGAATATGGAAGTGCAGATACCTCTTTGAGATACTGAGGTGGGATTGCTAGATCATGTGGTAGGCCCATTTTTAATTTTCTGAGAAACCCCATACTATTTTCCGTAATGGCTATACCAGTTTACATTCCCACCAGTAGTGTACAGTTCCTTTTTCTCCACACCATCGTCAGCACTTATCTCTTACCTTTCTGATATTAGGTGTGAGGTGGTATCGCATTGTGGTTTTGATTTGCATTCCCTGATTAATGATGTTGAGCACCTTTTTATATACCTGTTGGCCATTTGTAGCCTTTGGAAAAATGTTTCCAGGTCCTTTGCCCATTTTTTAATTGGATTTTTTGTTGTCGTTACCAAGTTGTATGAGTTCCTTATATATTTCAGATATATATATTTCCGGTATCAACCCCCTTATCAGATATATGATTTGCAAATATTTTCTCTCATTTCATGTTTCCTCTTAATTTTGTTGATTGTTTCCTTTGCTGTACAGAAGCTTTTTAGTTTGATGTAGTCCCACTTGTCCATTTTTGCTTTTGTTGCCTGTGCTTTTGGTGTCGTAGCCAAAAAAAGTCATTGCTAAGACCAGTGTCAAGGAGTTTTGTTTTGTTTTCTTCTAGGAATTTTATGGTTTCAGGTCTTATCTGCATTTATGTCCTCAATATATTTTCAGGTTTGTTTTTGTGAGTGGTATGAGATAGGAGTCCCAATTTCATTCTTTTGTATGTGAATATTCAGTTTTCTCAAGACCATTTATTGAAGAGACCATTTAATGAAGAGACCATTTATTGAAGAGTCTTTCCCCATTGTGTGTTCTTGGCACCCTTGTCAAAATATTAGTTGACCGTATATATATATGGGTTTATTTCCAGGCTCTCTGTTACATTCCATTGATCTCTGTGTCTGTTTTTATGCCAGTGCCATACTGTCTTGATTACTCTAGCTTCATAATATAGTTTGGAAACCAGGAAATGTTATGTGTCCATCTTTGTTCTTTCTCAGGATTGCTTTGGTAATTTGGGGTCTTTTGTGGTTCCATACAAATTTTAGGATTGTTTGTTCTTTCTCTGTGGCAGATGTCATTGGAATTTTGATAGGATTGCATTAAATATGTGGATTGCTTTGGGTATTTACAGACATTTTAACAATATTCTTCCAATCCATGAGCATGGACTTAATCTTTGCATTTACAGGTTTCTCCCACTATCCAGAGTAGAGCATTCTTATGAAACTTTTCATAAGCCAAAATTGTGTAAAGTGAAGAAGCAATTACCATTTCATAAAAGCAAAAATCCTCTTCAGATTTCTTTCAGTTAGTGAAAACAGGTACTAATGTAGGTCTTCAGTAAAAGCCTAGTAGCATAAAGCGAACTTTCAGATAACGGGAAAACTGTATCTTTTGCAATTTCTTTAATTGATGTCTTGCATCTGATTTTTGTATTTTGGTTTCATACCTTGCAACTTTACTGAATTTGTGTCTTTTCATTTTTAATGGCATTTTTTGAAGTGCAAAATTTTTAATTTTGATAAAATCCAATTCAACTGTTCCTTTTTATAGATCACACTTTTAGTGTTGTATCTATGAACTCTTATCCTAACCCTTTGTCACTAAGAATTTATTCTACGTTTTCTTCTAGGAGTTTTATAGGTTTGGCTGTTCATTTAAGTATGGTCCATTTTGAGTTAATTTTTATATGTGATGTAAATGTCTCATTTCCTTTTTATGCATGTGAATATCCAGTTGTACCAGTACCATTTGTTATGTTGAGAATGGATCACATCCCTTCATAGCTCAGCTTATGTTGATTAACATTTTTCCTGGGAAGAAGTAACTTTTTAATTTGTTTTTAATCAAAGCTCCTTGTGGATCATTGAGTATAATGAAAGTGACTAGGGGAAAACTGGTTTCTAATTAATTTTATTGCCATCCAGAATAGCTATTAAAAGTTACAGAAATGAAAGAAATTGAGCATCTTTTAAGCTAGGGTACCTGCAATTGTATTTCATGTTCTAAGGTAAGTATACTAGTCCATTTGGGCTTCTATAACAAAAATACCATAAACTGTGTAGCTTAAAAACAACAGAAATTCATTTCTCACAGTTCAGGCTGGAGAGTCCAGGATCAGGGCACTGGCAGAATCAGTGTCTGGTGAGAGCCAACTTGCAGTTCATAGACGGCGCCTTCTTGCTGTGTCTCACATGGTGGAAAGGGCAAAGGAGTTTTCTTGAACCTCTTTTATAAGGGCACACTCACATTCATGAGGGCTCTACCCTCAAGAGACCTAATCAATTCTCAGAGGCCCCACCTCCTAATACCATCATCTTGGGAGTTAGTATTTCAGCATATGAATTTTGAGGGACACGTGTATTCAGTCCATAGCAGTGGGGATATCATATATGTGGCATTGGCCCATGATAGACATACCCAGTAGACTCTGGTCCCTTTTCTGGCTGAGCCCCAGCAAGTTCAGATTGAAACTCATGCTGTTGTTATTTATGGCATCTTGACTCTGCTTTTTTGAATATGGTTATGTGCAAATGGGTTTGTAGGTTCCTGGATATACTAGGGTTAAATTCTGTGTAGAGGGTGTTTGTTTTTTCCCCCTGCAGGATTTTGGACCTCCCGTGTGGCATTTAGCTATATGTTGGAATAAAGTCATCCTTCTAGACTTGAGCCATATTCTTCCCTTCACTATGACTGTTTGACTACTGGAATCATTATATAAAGGTACAGGTCTGCCGGACATACGCCCTTATGGTTCTTGGAATATAAATACAAAGTCAAAATTGTCCTTTTTAGGGTGCCCTATGTACAGAAATGATTATATAGCATTATGAGAATTAGTTCATTGGATGGGATCTAAAAACATTCCTACTCTAGGTTATGTAGTAGGCATTTTTTTTTTCACTACTTCCATTACATCGAGTTTCATAGGAAGTTAGTCACTTGTGAGCATTGTGAATAGTTTAGTATCAAACATGTTCATATTGATCCAATATTGACACCCTCTACACCAAGAAACTGATCTGGTTGCATGTGTAAGCCTTCCTTATTGCAAAGGATATACTCTACAAGAACTGGGCTATGTCAGGGTAGGGAATAGGAAATTGGAGATCATGATGTTCATGCCACCAAAGTGCTGCAAAGAAGGTAGGCCTTGGAGTCTGAGAAACTCTGGAGAGCGAGTGTTTATAGCATCTATATTGAAGTAAGATGATAAAATGATCTTGGATTTCATTTTAAGTAAGAGACTCTCCTGAATTCTCGTTGTTTAGGAGAAAGGTGTATAAAAGCATCCTCAGAAGAAAATATGGTGATGGAAAGCTCAAACCTGAGATACAGAGGCAGACTTGGGAGTTTAAGTGATGTAGATGAACATCAGTTCTTTAAGTCAGACTTCTGACAAGCTTGGTAGTTGGAATTCTCTTGGACCTCTTACGTATTTGCATTGTCCGCCGTAATGACATTTTTATTTTTCCTTTCCAGTCTTTATTACTTTCATTTCTTTTTTGAATTGCACTTATTAGTCCTATGGTGTTGAATAGAAACAGTGGTAGCAGGCATTTTTGTTTTGTTTCAGACTTTAAAGGGAAATGATTTTTAACATTTCATTTTCACCAATTCTAGTCAGAGGTACCTTTTACCCCAAAGTCTTCCTGGGATTTTAGTTGATCACAATTTTATCTTTACACTGGATTAGCCATCTAGCTAATTGTTTCTATCCTTGGCCCATTTCAGTTGGATTGTGTGTGTTTCTTTTCTTTTTTTTTTTTTAAACTGATTTGTAAGAGTTCTTTTTCTGTTAATGAATATATTAATAAGTATTCTTTGGGAATATGGATTCCAAATATTTCTTCCCAGTTTGTGGCTTTTCATTTGATTTTTTGTGGGGTTTTGATGAACAGAAGTTTTACATTTTAATGTTGCTGCAGTTGTCATTGTCTTCCTTTATGGTTTTGTATTTTGTGTCTTATTTAAGAAGTCCTTTATTTTCCCTTGAGATATTCTCCTCTTATGTTTTCTTCTTACAGTTTTAAAGTATTACTTTTCCCGTTTTTGTATTCAGTCCATATAGTGTATAATTTTGCTGTATGCTGGGAATAGTTGTAATTTTTTCCCCCTGGATAACTGGTGGTTTCATTGTTTTTTAAGGAAGAGTCTGTACTTTACTCACTGTTTTTTTGTTTTTTATTTTATTTTATTTATTTATTTTAAAGATTTATTCATTTGACACTCAGATTCAGGGGGAGAGGCTGAGCCGGGAGCCGGACGTGGGACTCGATCCCAGGACCTAGAGATCATGCCCTGAGCCGAAGGCAGACGCCTAACCATCTGAGCCACTCAGGTGCCCCTACTCACTGGTTTCTAATGGCACAGCTTTTATGTACCAAGCTCCTATGTATACCTAGTAGCGCTCTTTTAAAGCTCTGATTCTCTTCTATCATCTGTATCTGTACCAATATCACATTCTCTTAGTTTATCTTTAGGATAAGTTTTGCTATCTCATTAGGGCAGATACTGCCACCTGGCTCTTCAAAGTTGGTTTGTCCTTTTGTATGAATCTTAAAATCAACTTACCAAGTTATATGAAAAATCCTGTGGGGAATTTCATTGACATTGCTTTGATTTTATAGATTAAATTTGGGTCACATTGCCATCTTTATTAATTTTATCTTACTACATCCATGAATGAGGTTACTTCCATTTATTCAGGCCTTCTTTTATGTCTTTAAATGAAGTTTCATATTTTTTTTCTGACAAGACCCTAAAAATATTTTGTTAAATTTATTCCTAGGTAGTCATGGGTTTTGTGAGTGGTATTTTTTTAACAGTTATGTTTTCTACTTATTTACTTGTGAACAGAATTGATTTTTTGCATTGGCTTGATAACCCTGCAACTATACTGAATTCCCTTCAACTTCTTATGTATGCATTGTCTGCAGTAATGACATTTAAAAAAAAAATTTATTTATTAGAGCGTGTGCGTGCACACCAGCAGGGGGAGGGGCAGAGGGAGAGCGGGGAGAAAGAATCTTAAGCAGGCTCCATGTCTAGTGCGGAGCCCATAGTGGGGCTCAATCTCAGGACTCTGAGATCTTGACCCGAGCAGAAACCAAGAGTGAGTCACTTAACTGACTGAGCCACCCAGGTGCCCCGATAAATGATTTTTTTTTTTTCCTATCCAGCCTTTATTACTTAAACTTTTTTTCTTACTACACTGATTAGCCCTACAGTGTTGAATAGAAGCAATGATAGCAGGCATTTTTATTTGGTTTCTGACTTTAAAGGGAAATATTTTTAACATTTCACCTGTAAGTATGAGATTTGCTGTGGGTTTTACTGAATACCCTCAATTATGTTGAGCTTTCCTTTTATTCATTGTTGCAATGAAGGTTTTATTTTTTTTCTTTACCTTGAATGGGTTGCATTTTTATATGTTCTTTTTTGAGTAATTATTAAAATAATCATATAGTGTCCCCTTTAAATCTATTATTATGGTAAATTAGTAAATAGATGTTTCTACTTTCTTTTTTTAGATTTTTTTTTTTTTTTTTTTCATGAGAGACAGAGCGAGAGAAAGGCAGAGGGAGAAACAGGCTCCCAAGGAGCAGGGAGCCCGATGCGGGACTCGATCCCAGGACCCTGAGATCATGACCTGAGCCGAAGGCAGATGCTTAACCATCTGAGCCACCCAGGCGCCCAGATGTTTCTAATTTCAAACCGTCCTTGTATTGCTAGGATAAATCTTACTGGGTCCAGAATACTTTTTAAAAATACATTGTAGCCATTCTTTCTGTCCCGAATAACTCAGTCCTTATCTTTAATCCATTGCTTAGGGTGAAGTAGGTAATCTGGGGATGGGAGCAGGGGTGCTGCATTGACCTACAGTGAGTGTTAGAGCCCAGATTGGGCAGGGAGGATGTCTGCACAGAGTAGCAGCTCAGTGGGGCAGGAGTCAGGGCCCAGTTAGGATGACATATGCTTCATAGGGAGGTGGCTCACATGGCTGTGTGTGGAGATTTAGAACCCAAGTGTAATGAGTAGAGAGCATCCATGAAGGGGGAAGGGAGCAGCCTGAGGTGGGGCTTCACAGCCAGACCAGGGTAAGGGGTGCATTTCTGCAGAGGGGCATTTCTGTCAGAGCCTAAGCAGAAGGAGAAGGGTGGTTGGGGAAGGGTGGAATTACCTAGAGAGACAGCCAATTCCAGCATGCTAAGTCAGAACCCAGAAGGAGGGCAGACCCTGCTTTAATCAAGTGATCAAAAGGAATGTCCTAATGGGACAGACTGAAATCAGGTACCACTTAATACAATGCGATACAATGAGAAGAAATCACTGTCACTTCTGTGGTATTCCTGCTAAAATGCATAACATGAATACAATTACAGGAAAATACCAAACCCAAATTAAGGGACATTCTACAAAATAACTGGCCCATAATCTTTGATAGTATAATGGTCCTAAATGATAACTAAATACATTGCATGGTTCTGAACTCTGTCCTTTTCTCTACAAGGAATGATTGGGATAATTGGCACACTTGAATGGTGTCTGAGAATTAAATGGCATTAACTTATCAATATTTATTTCCTGATTTTCATGGTCATACTCTGTTGACATAGGAGGTCCTTGTTTGTAGGAAATACACACAAATATTTAAAGGCAGTGGGGCATCAGGTTGGCAACTAACTTCCAAATGGTTCAGGGAAAATTTTTCTCTGTACTGTATTTCCAACTTATCTGTAACTTTGTGATTGTTTCAAAATATTTTAAAATTTTTAAATGTTTATTGTAGGATTTGATTTAGTAACATTTAGGATTTTTTTTTAAATTTTATTTATTTATTTGATAGAGAGTGCAAGCAGGGGTAGTAGCAGGCAGAGGAAGAGGGAGAAGCAGGCTCCAATGTGGGGCTCGATCTCAGGACGCTGAGATCATTTCCTGAGCCAAAGGCAGACGCTTAACCGACTGAGTCACCCAGGCACCCAGCATTTAGGATTTTAAAATCTCTGCTTGTAAGTGAGTTTGCCTGTGATTTTCCTTTCTCATACTACGTATGCCCAGTTTTCAAGTTTATAGTAGCCTCAAACAATGAATTGGGAGAGTTTTCTTTCCCTCCATTTTCTCCTTTTTTCCAAAAGTTTCTATAATAAAGAGATGATCTGTTTTCTAACAGCTAGCTGGATTTTCCTGTAAAAATTTGGTGTTTTTTTTATTTAACTGGATTCAGGTTCTTTAGTGGGTAAATGACTCTTTCTACTTCTTTTTGAGATAGTTTTAGAAACTTTTTCTAAAATACTTCCCATTCAGATTTTTAAGCTTTTTCATTAAAAATCAATTAAGTAAAAAAAAAAAAAAAAGATTTTTAAGCATTTCAAATAAGAAATAAGGTTATTTAATGTATTAAGAGTTTAAAAATTGTATTGCTTCTGTAGTGGTGGTCTCTTTCTCATTCCTAATTCTGTATTTGTGCTTTGTGTTTTTTGGGGTTTTTTTGATAAATTTCATCAAAAGGTTTCTTTTTTAATCTTTTCAAATGATCAGTGTTTGGATTTGTTGATTCTTTCTCTTGTATCTTTAGTTTCTATTTCATTTATTTCTTAGCCTTATTTTACTTTTAAAAAATTATTGTACTTTGAGTTTATTCTGTTCATTGTCTAAGTTAAGTTGGCTTAAGTTGGCTACTTAGTTTTCACAAATTTCTGCATAATCACAAAAATCTTTTTTATTACAGAAAAATTACAAAATAGTACAATGGATACCTTTCACAAGATTTGCTGGTTAACATTTTGCTCTATTTGCTTTGTCTCACACTTTCTTTTCTCTTTTTCCTGGATTTTTAAAGTTAGCAGGCGTCATGACATTGTCCCCCTTATATTTTTATATCCTAAGGCCAAAGGCAATCATCACACTTGGGAGATTTAATACTGACACATTAATATTATCTAATTACAGTATATGTTTAGACTTCTGTATTTGTCCCAATAATATTCTAAGTGTTTTTCATTATATCTTTTCTAATGCAGTCAGTTTTGCTTTATCACTATGTATTCCTAGCAATCACCTTGTTGTGCAGAATTGCACAACAAAAATCACAGGGTTTATGGAGAAAATGGGGTTAGAGAAATAACATTCAAAAACTTCATGTCTCTCCCTCCTTCCCTTCCTCCCTCCTTTTCTCTCCTTCCCTCCCTCCTTTTCCGTCTCTCCCTCCTTTCCTTCCTCCCTCCCCTCCCCCCCACAGAGAACCTTATAAAAACAGTAGTACTGTTTTATATACATTTAGTGGTTAGGACATACGTAAGTACTAAAATGAATGTGGTACTTGACCTTGAAAAAGACCTGAAGTTTGCTTGTGGAAGTAGGTGTCAGAAGGGATACAGCTTTCGAGTTACTGTGAGGTGGTGGAAGGAGAGTTCTCTGACATTGGACGGAAAGTGTAATACCATGTGTGTGTAGTGTGGTTCAACACACCTGGTGAACTGAGATAGATGGTACATGTTTTTAGTTGTGTATATTTTGCATATTCCTGCACAGCTCAGTTCCACTGGGTTCAGTTTTCAGCTTTTACCTGATGTTTCTCACCAAAAAAAATCACACGTAAGTGGGAAATTCATGTCTTGCTCATACTGTGTTGAAACAAATGTGTGGGTTTGTTTTTTGTTTTTTTTTTTAAAGAAAAAACTATAGCAGAAGTTGGGAGTATAAACATTTGCATCTATAAATTTCCCTTTTTAGATTGCTTTAGCTGCATCCTACAAATTTTGATACGTTGTGTTTTGCTATAGTTCAAGTCTAAGTATTATTCTCTGATTTCTATTATGATTTTTTAGCCATGATTTAGAAGTACATTTAAAGATTTTCAAGTTTGTAGTTTTCCTTATAGGATATTCTTGTGATAATTGTTTCTAACTTTATTTCACTGTGTTCAAAGAATGAAATGTATGACATTAATTGTTTGTGTGTTTTGTGTGTGTGTGTGACTGGTTTGTGGTTAGTTTTTGTAAATATTTTATTTGTGTTTGTAAAGAATGTTCATTCTCTAATTGTTTGCCATTTTCTGTAGACTTACTGCCTTAGCTGAATTTTCTGTGTATGTATTGCTAATTGAATCCAAACTCTTCCCTCAGTTGTGTAAATCTCCTCTCAGCTTATTCAGGCACATTAGGTAGTTTATCAAGTTCCTCTTGAAGAAATTTCTGCTAGAACTGTTAGGTTGCAGTTATTCTTCAGGCCTGTTACACAGCTTTCTTCTTGGATCTTCATCACCTCTCTCTTTGTTAGATTACCTTCTTGGATATCATTCTCAGTTCTTTCCTGCTTTATTCTAATTTTGGCAAAATTCCCTCTTTGGTAGCATCCTGGAAAAATGTGCTTAGAAGATGAAATTTTTGAGAACTTGCATGTCTGAAAATAACTTTGCTGTCTTAATACTTATGATGGTTGGATAGAAATAATTTCCCCTCAGTTTTTAATACAGTGCTTCATTTTCCTTTGGCTTCAGTGCTGCTGAAAAGCGCTTGTATAGATTAAGGTACTACCTGAGGAGAGCAGACTGAAGACATAGGTGCGTTCTTGACATAGGTGGGTTCTTGAAGACATTGTTTTTATTTGTTTGTACTTTTTTTCTTTCAAGTTTTTGTTTAAATTCCAATTAGTTAATATACTGTGTAACATTAGTTTCAGGTATAGGCTTTAGTGATTCATTACATGCAACACCCAGTGCTCATCACAATCTTGAAGACATTGTTGAGCTACTTCACTAACCAATCCTGGAACTGCCCTTCCTCTTAATTTCCTTTTTTTTCGGGGCGCCTGGGTGGCTCAGTTGGTTAAGCGACTGCCTTCGGCTCAGGTCATGATCCTGGAGTCCCGGGATCGAGTCCCGCATCGGGCTCCCTGCTCGGCAGGGAGTCTGCTTCTCCCTCTGACCTTCCTCCCTCTCATGCTCTCTGTCTCTCATTCTCTCTCTCTCAAATAAATAAATAAAATCTTTAAAAAAAAAAATTTCCTTTTTTTTTCTTGTATGCTGCTTTGAGTCTGACTTCCAACTAAAATAAGCTGAATCAATAAAAAGGTTATTTAATTCTAGTATGGCTGGCAAATTGGATAAATAGTACTTCATCTCATAGTTATGAGGAATAATTGAAGTAATAGAGGTAAAAGGTACTTCGTAGTTACAGAGTAACACCACAGATATATAGTTCTCTTACAGTACGCAACCAGTATTTGTGGTAGACAGAATGTTTCACAGAGAATGAGGGTGCTTGGCTTTGCTAATTACCAATTCTATTAATAGTATGCAGGTCAGTGGACCCTTTAATTACTACTCTGTAAAACAATTAAATGATCTTTAAGGTCTCTTCTAATTCTGTGAAAAGAATAGGAGACCATTCTGAAATTTCCACCAGAAAGCCCTTGTATAGATTAAGGCAGGAGGTATAAATAAGTAAATCTTTTTTTAATTGAAGAAAGCATAATTTTATTAACCAGTTGTGTTGGGGATACTTCAGTTTCACAGTGGTTCTCCTGAACTTAGTGCCTAGAGAAACAAGGGAAGCTCTACTATTAACACACTTACTGGCTCTAAATATCAACTCTCAAAGCTTTATATACATAGATATTTTGTTTTTTAACCAGCTTTTTAACTTACTTTCTTATATGGAATCATTATGAGCATATCATCACTTTTCTCATATTATCTCAGTCTGCTGTCATCTTTCTACCCTCTCCCTAGTTACATTATTCCCAGACTACTAAATAGCCACCTGAGTGGTTTCTGTTTTCACCAGAATCGGCTTCCTCTCCCTCTTCCTCATCTATAAAATGAGGTGAAGAAAGATAGTTCTTTTTTTCTTAAGATTTTATTTATTTATTTGACAGAGATCACAAATAGGCAGACAGGCAGGCAGGCAGAGGGAGAGGGAGAAGCAGGTTCCCTGCTGAGCAGGGAGCTCGATGCGGGGCTCGATCCCAGGACACTGGGATCATGACCTGAGCCGGAGGCAGACACTTAACGACTGAGCCACCCAGGCGCCCCTGAAGAGAGAGTTTTTTTCTGGTTCTAACATTCTGTGATTTGTCAGTTATTTTTCTCATCAGTCCAGACTCTATTAAACCCAAAAGAATTCATCTTTGGTTACCTATTAGAGTTAAGTTTAAAAACTTCTTTCATCTGAGGGACAGTAGAACTGAGTTCATAAAGGAAAGAAATAATGTATGAGTACCCTTTGCAGAGCTAGACATATCAAGAAATGTGGGTCTTGGGAAAAATGTAGGTACAAGCATACTTTGGAAATATTGCAGGTTCAATTTCAGATCACTGCAGTAAAGCAAATATCACAATAAAGTGAGTTAAATGAATTTTTCGGTTTCCCAGTGCACATAAAATTATTCTGTACTGCAGTCTATTAAGTGTGCAATAGCATTAGGCCTAAAAAATATGTACTTAATTTTTTGAAAGATTTTATTTTTAAATAAACTCTATACTGAATGTGGGGCTTGAATTTACAACCCCAAGATCAAGAGTTGCCTGCTTCGCCGACTAAGCTAGCCAGGCACCCCTGTACTTACCTTAATTTAAAAATACTTTATTGCTAAAACGTATTAACCATCATCTGAACTTTTAGTGAGTCATAATCTTTTTGCAAGTGGAGGGTCTTGCTTCAATGATAGCTGCTGACTGATCAGGGTGGTAGTTGCTGAAGTAGGGGTGACTGTGACATTTTCTTAAAATAAGACAACACTGAAGTTTGTTTGGATTGACTCTTCCTTTCAGTAATAATTTCTCAGTAGCATGTGATGCTGTGTGATAGCACTTTGCCCACAGTAGAACTTATTTCAAAATTGGAGTTAGTCCTCTCAAATCCTGCTGCTGCTTTATCAACTAAGTTTATGCAATATTCTAAATCCTTTGTTGTCATTTGAACAGTCTTCATAGCATCTTCACCGGGAGTAGATTCCATCTTAAGAAACCACTTTCTTTGCCCATCCCTAAGATGCAACTCCTCACCTCTTTTAAGTTTTATCATGAGGTTGCAGCAATATAGTCACATCTTCAGGCTCTACTTTTTTTTTTTTAGTTGTTAATTTAATCTCTACACCCCATGTGGGACTCAAACTCACTACCTCGGCTGAGATCAAGAGTCCGTGCTCTTCTGACTGAGCCAGCCAGGCGCACCTTCAGGCTCCACTTCTGATTCTAGTTTTCTTGCTGTTTCCACCATATCTGCAGTTACTTCCTCCACTGAAGTCTTGAACCCTTCAAAGTCATTCATGAGCGTTGGAATCAGCTTCCAAACTCCTTTTAATGTTGATATTTCGACCTCTTCCCATGAATCATGAATGTCCTTAATGGCATCTAGAATGGTGAACCCTTTCCAGAACGTTTTAAACTTACTTTGCTCAGATCCATCAGAAGAAACACTGTTTAGGGCAGCTCTAGCCTTATGAAAGTATTTCTTAAATAATAAGATTTGAAAGTTGAAATAACTCTTTGATCCATGGGCTGCACAACAGATGTTGTATTAGTAGGTATGAGAACAACATGAATCTTGTACATCTCCATCATAACTCTTGGGTGACCAGGTGCATCGTCAGTGAGTGGTAATACTTGAAAGGAATCTTTTTTTCAACAGTGGGCTTAAAATATTTAGTAAACCATGTTGTAAACAGATATGCTATCCCTCAAGTTTTGTCCCATTTATAGAGCTCAGGCAGAGTAGATTTAGCATAATTCTTAAGGGCTCTAGGGTCTTCAGCATGGGCTTCACTTAAAGTCACTAGCTGCATTAGCCTTTGACAAAAGAGTTGGCCTTTTCTTTGAATCTTTGAAACCAGGCATTGACTTCTCCTTTCTAGCTAAGGAAGTCGTAGGTGGCATCTTTTTGCAAGAGAAGGCTGTTTTGTCTACACTGAAAATCTGTTGTTTACTGTAGCACTTTCATTAATGATCTTAGCTAGATCTTCTGGGTGACTTACTGATTTACCTTACACTTTTATGTTAGAGATGGCTTCTTTTCTTGAACCAACCTCTGCTAGCTTCAAACTTTTCTTCTGCCACTTAACTTCTCTCAGCCTTCATAGATAGAAGAGAGTTAGGGTCTTGCTCTGGATTAGGCTTTGGTTTAAGGGAATCTTGTGGCTGGTGATCTTTTATTCAGACCTCTAAAACTTTATATTAACAAGAAAGCTGTTTCACTTTATTAGCATGCGTGTGTTCATGGGAGTAGCACTTTTCATTTCCTTCAAGAACTTTAACTTTGCATTCATGACTTGGCTGTTTGTCTAGGAGGCCTAGCTTTCAGCTTGTCTTGGCTGTTGACATGCCTTCCTCATTAAGCTTAGTCATTTCTAGCTTTTGATTTAAAGTAAGAGATGTGTGACTCTTCTTTCACTTGAATACCGAGAGGGCTCTTGTGGGGTTAATTGCCCTAATTTCAGTATTGTCAGGTCTCTGGGAATAGGAAGGCCCAAGGAGAGGGCGAGAGATGGTCGGTAGAGCATTCAGAACACACACAACATTTATAGATTAAGTTCACTGTCTTAGATGGATGCAGTTTGTGGTGCTCTAAACAATTACAGTAGTAACATTAAAGATCACTGATCACAGATCACCATAGCAAATATAATAATAATGAAAAAGTTTGAAATATTGTAAGAACTACCAAAATGTGACAGACACAAAGTGAGCAAATGCTGTTGGAAAAAATGTGCTGATAGACTTACTCAATGCAGGGTTGCCAAAAACCTTCAATTTTTAAAAAACGCAATACCTTTGAAACATAATGAAGAAGTGCAATAAAATGAGGTATGCCTAGATATGTATGTACATATATGTAGAAATGTATGACCTTTTTTAGGGTTTCTTTTGGTTAGGAGATAAGAAAAGGAGGAAGCTTATAATTTCAAACCCATTGGGAAAGTGGTATGCTATATTTTCTCTTCTTTTCCAGCAAAAATTAAAACTCTTCTGGAAATTGATTCATTACTGCTAGAGGACTAATAGGGGAAACCTAAGCATTCAGTCCAATCCATGTTAGAGTAGAAACATTTGCCAGGCATGAAATTTCCTAGACATCTAAACATGTTTTTCCAGAAAAAAAATAATATTTAATAACTGTGTAGAAACAGGTGCTAGCTAAAGTAAGAATTGTATGCACAGTTGGTGTTAATTCTGAAATTCTTGAAGATGTGAGGTCATCCTCTGCCACATCACCATAAAACGCCCAAGGAACACGTTAAAACCAGCATTAAAAACAGAACATTATACTCTGTTTCATTCCTAGAAATAGATGATTACCAACAATCCCAAAATGCAGATCTTTCTATTCATTTGGTAGGTTTGGTTTAGATTTTATAAGTTTTTTTTTTTTTTAAGATTTTATTTATTTTTATTTGAGAGAGAAAGCACGCACAAGCAAGCGTGCGTGCACATGCAAGTCAGGGGGAGGGGCAGAGGGAGAGGGAGAAGACTCGGAGGCTAGATATTTATAAGTTGTGTTGCGGGATTTTTTCTTTTTTACTGCTAACACGAAATACATGCTCTTTCCCAATACCATTTCTCTAACTCTCCAACACCAAATAGGTGTCCTACAATTAAATTCTGACAGTAACTACCTGAACTTAGCATCAAACGCCCCCTAGGTTAAAGGGCTCAGTCCCACAAGACTGCCCTCACTTCAGATGTCAGTGGCAAGTTTGGGTCTCCAGGTTACCTGCACTTCTGTCCAACTTGGAGAGAATCGGTCTGTGAATATATGACTGCTCAGAGAGTGAGTTGTTATTATGCTGCTCTTTAATTTACCAGCTTACTCTTTCTAGTCCTTCCTTCCTTATTCTCTCTGATCACTTATTACTGTTACAGGTAGTAGAGAGGACAAGGCAGTGTTTTGAGTGTTTGATAACAGAATGTAAGTTCTTCCTCCCTCCCTCCTAACTTTCTAACTTTCTTCCTACCTTTCTACCTATCTACATATTTTTTAAAAGCTGTTTCTCTATGCCAGAGAGGATATAAGCCCTCATGGAGTTTTCATTCAAGATACCCTCTTTTCTGGGAAAGGGTACCTGAATGTCCACATGTGGGGAGAGGAGTCTTAAATCTTGAAGTGTGAAGAGGACCAACTATGGCAGTTTTCTATATTATAAAAACAATTAGAATCCTTCTTTTTTTTTTTTTTTTTTTAAAGATTTTATTTCTTTATTTGACAGAGAGACACAGCGAGAGAGGGAACACAAGCAGGGGGAGTGGGAGAGGGAGAAGCAGGCTTCCCGCCGAGCAGGGAGCCCGATGCGGGGCTCGATCCCAGGACCCTGGGACCATGACCTGAGCCGAAGGCAGACGCTTAACGACTGAGCCACCCAGGCGCCCCTAGAGTCCTTCTTTATTTAGTATAATTATAGAACCTTTTTGATAATACTTTTTAGTAACTCACTATTTTAATAGTGTAGAGTCTTAAATGTGGGTGTCTTTAAATGCTGCTGCCAGTTTCTTCCACCTCTTCCTTCTATAGGATAAACAGCAGGGGGTTGGGGTGTTGTCTTTTTTTGTTTGTTTACTTTTGGTAATTCTGATAAGGCATATTTGAAATATTTACTTCATTAAGGGATAAAGAGTTTTTATTTTTAAAAAATAAGCACTTTATTGCAAAAGTTACTTCACCTTATCATTCTTTAATCTTTAATATACACTTTATGTATGTTGAAGTACTTTAGATGATTTTTTAAATGATAAAGGTTGTCATAAAAATAGTGATAGGTTGTACTATTATTTTTTTATTAACTGAAAAATTACATGTCTTCTGACTATATGCAATTTATTTATTTTAGGTGTTGAATTTTATGCTCCTTATATGAAAAATAGAAACAAAAATATTTGAAATTCTTTACTGCATGCCTTCTGGTCAAGCTGGTCTAGGTATCTTCTTTTTAAAATAACTTTTAAATCTTAGGAGTTTTGAGGTGAAAGGTGTCATTTTGATAGAGAAGAAAGAAGATAATGCTTGCACTACTTACATCCTTCATGAAACAATGCTGTTGTTGGATAATTAACACTAATCTTTTCTCTTACAGAGAGCTGTTGGAAATAAGACTGTGACTTTATTACTTTTAATATTTTAATCGGTGTAAGCTGCTTTTTGTTTTTAAAAATAAAAAATGTTATTTTTCAAAATTTCTAAAGGAGGAAAGAAAAACAGTTGATTAGCCTGTGTGTATTTTGATTTACATTGGATACTTTTTATTATTCCTTCCAAAACAGACACTCCTTGAATATGCAGAGAAATGGAAAACTTCAGAAGATCCTTTACCTTTATTGGAGGTATACACAGTGGCTATCCAAAGTTATGTTAAAGCCCGACCTTATCTTACCTCTGAATGTGAAAATGTAGCATTGGTTCTGGAACGCTTGGCATTGTGAGTAGACCTTTGAGTAAATAAAAAATTAGATTCAGCTTTTTTGTTTTAATTCGGTATCTCAGTCTTATGATAGTTTAATTTTAAATAGAGTAGTTATGGGGTATCTACTGATACTAGGATTATTTATTTTATTTTACTTTGAATTTTAATAAATATTTGTATCCTTACCAATTTTTTGTTTTTTTAGAAGCTGTGTTGAACTTTTACTGTGTCTGCCTGTTGAGTTATCAGATAAACAGTGGGAACAATTTCAGACACTGGTGCAGGTAAGAATATTTACCTATTAGATTTCATTTAGGTATATCGTATATCCTTTTCTTTATTCTTAAAAAATTATTTGGCTACACTTTAAAACATCTAGGGAATAACCAGCATTAATTGCAGCTCTTGTTAACACTAATGTCATGCATATAGTAGATGTTCATAAATGTGTGTTAAATGAAGATATGCATTTAGATAGATTGGTTGAATATTGCACTGTTCTTTAGGAGCAGTTAATTAGCACTTTGCCAGACCAGTAAGGGAAAACAAAAGAAAATGCCCTAATTTGTATTTAGAAACAGTTTAATTGCTGAACATCTGCAATATGCCTTACATGAATTTAATATATCATTTAATTCTTATGAAAACTTTGTGGGGGTAGGTATATTTTTCCCATTTTAAAGGTGAGGAAACTGAGGCTCATACTTTAAAATATTTAGCTACCTAAATTTATACAGCTAATATTACAGAGTAGTTGTTTGAATCAAGGTTCTTTATTCCAAAGTCCATGCTTTTCTCCTATAACTGAGAACACATGCTTTGTCTCTCTTATTTAGTGTTGTTATTCTACCTTATAGAAGTACTATGCAATTTAGTACTTAGTTGTCTTGGAGTATTTTCAAGAATGTTAAACTTTGTTTCAAGCACTAGATTGTGCTGTATATACTATAGCTTCAAGTAAGTTTTGATTAATTGATTAAAAAGAATGTTTTTGCTAGCTAGTTTCAGAAAGTATTTCTCTTTCTCTAGCCAGAGTTCATAAAATATTTTTGGCTTGATGTTTTTTTTTTCTGTAGGAGATATATTAAAGATAATTAGTTTCAAATTTTAGAAGCATGTGAAATAAACTGTAGTTAGAGAAGTCAGCTTTCCTATTTTAATATAAACCATTAAAATCTTCATCAATTGCAAAATTCTTGAAGGTAGGTTTCATATCTTATTACTATTATAGGATTCCATATAGTGTCTTACACATAATACTTAACTGTTGAAATGAAGGTGTCTTGTCATGTCACGTTGCAACTAACTTTTTGATCACGCAATTTCTACTTCAGCATATCAGTAACTCATGTCTTAGGTTGTTTTGCCAGCAAGTATTTATTTTTAGGCAAATAATTATTTTAGAACTTTTCATTGTTTGGCACTCTATCCCAGAATGAATTAAGTTGTTTATATACAAATATAATACTGAATTCCTCATGCTATTTTGTCAGCATATGATAAACTTTTAAACTTTCCTTTTTGAAACAGTAGCACTAGTTGATACTTTTTCATATGGGTTAATGAGAAGGAAGTAACTCTTTAAATCCTTATATGGTAGCTTTTAGCAATTGCTCGAAGAAACTTTCTTAAAGCACTGGAACTTGTTGCAGTGGGGAGACTTTATGGTTTTGAGGAATAGACTAAAAACATAGCATGTAGCTTTAAGAGTTTCCATGACACTTTGCTCTCATTTCAGAGCTTCGTTGGGGTTATTTTATACCTGCTTAATAGCATATGTTTCATTTTGCCTGTGTTTTACTGTTTTAACTTTCTTTACCCCACTAGAGGATAAGCCTCATAAATGCAGGGACCAGTTGCTCTCTTCCCTAGTCCTTTGCCCATAGAAAGTCCCAATAAACTTTTTCTGAATTGAATAAAAACCATTGGTCTTTTGTGTTTTGAAGAATATGCTAATTGCATGAACACTTGGAAACAACTAGTAAGCAAGTTTTAGTGTCAGTTTTAAATAGAATATTGCCAAGGCTATGTAATGAATAAATGAAAAATCATGCATTTAGTTGTTTTCATAAGTCCCTTTTGTTGGAATATGTGTACGTTGTCACTTAGGCCTTGATGCAAATCTGTCCTTTATTAATGATAGAAGTTTTTTTGGAAAAAGTTTTTTACTAACACAAAGGATATAAAATGTGTAAGGTCTTTTATGCTTGGATATTTTGATAGCTTCCTTCAGAAGTAACTTTGCTCTTGGTTTAGATTTTGGGGGAAAAATAATTTTGACTTATCGCTAGAAATACATTGTATTTATTTAAAATTTACAGTTGATACAGTTCTTGAGATTCATCTTTAAGAATCAGAAGTAAAGGAATTCAGCACTTTGTAATGTGATGTGAAATTTTAAAGATAAAAATCTTATTTTTCAAAAGTTTAGTATTATATTTAGAGCCTGATAAGCTTGCTTTTAAAAATCTGTTGTAATTCTTTGGATGTTTATTTAATATTTATAGGTAGCTCATGAAAAGCTGATGGAGAATGGCAGCTGTGAATTGCATTTTTTAGCTACTCTAGCTCAAGAGACTGGGGTGTGGAAAAACCCGGTACTGTGCACTATTCTTTCCCAGGAACCATTGGATAAGGATAAAGGTAAATTTTCTAGAGAGAGAGAAAAAAAAAGAATCATTAGATTAGAAAAAAAAGAAGTACTTAAAATTGTTTTGATAAATATAATTCATCTCAAGATTTCCCAAAGAAGGACCATTTAATTAAATTTTAGCTGAGGTGCTTGAGGCCCTTCACCTTTATTTTATTTGGGGGAAGATGTATTTTTAGGGTATTACACAGTCTTAGAGTAACAGAAAAACTAAAATTTTTTCCCAGCACCTTTTCAAATAGAGGAATTCCCTCTGCAATATCCTGACAGGTGGCAATCTAGCTTATATTTGATAACCTACTTGACAGATGGGGAAGCAGAAGTAGGGTAGTTAAATGATTTTCCTCAAAATAGAGAAGAAATTAAATCTAGAATTCTCAAGTCTTCTGTCTCTAAGATTAGTACTCTTTCTCAAACAGCTTATCGCTCCATCTTATTTTATTGTTTTGTTGTTATTGTGTGAGCTTGGGCAATAAAGATCCCGGTTAAACTCAAACTGGCAGACACTCTGTTGGAAGTAGATGGCTAAATCACTAATAATATGTATAACACTTAATGTTCAGAGCTCAAAAATGGTATATACCATGAAGAAGAGCACAGTTAATGTCTTTGGTACTTTTCTTGAAATTATTTAGGAAAGTGCCCAGATTTCACTCAAACTTTTCCCATGGTATTTAACTAAAGAAGTAAATAAACTTCTTCTGTTGTTTATTGCTGCTTTGCTTGTTGATTGATGGCAAACTTTAGCTTTTTGCTATGTGATAGCAAATGGTGAAGGCTGAGAAAGGAGTGTTAGGTCCGTTGCTTGTGAACACTATGTACGTTGATATTTACTGAAAGGCTTTCCAGACATTCTCCAGACTTCTCTTCAAGCTGGTTTTTCCTACCTGGCTCCCCTCTTACCATTTCTCCATGCTTTCCTGATAGTTCTAGCAATGTTACCTGTTCCTTAATTTTCACAAGCAAATTATTTTTAGTACCCCCCTTCCATCAAGGATATCCACAGATTAACTACAGTATTCTCAAGACCTTGGAGAAATGGGGAGTGGACTCTCATTATTTAAATTAATAATAAGAACAACATTTAAAAGTTGAGAATCTTGGAATTTTTTTTGCCTTTGGCATATTAGTTATATTCCCACAATACTAATACCACTATGATTTTGTTCTTATAATCAAATTATACTTTCTAATCTATTCAGCTTTTGGAAGTACTGGATGTAATATATTAATAATAATATCAGATTACATTGTATAGTTCCTAACAGTTTGAAATGTGCTTTTATATTCATGGTTTCATTTAACCTTGATGATCCTGTGAAAAAGGTAGGATCTTTATTATCCCTATTTTACAGATGAGAAAATGGAGGCTCAGGACGATTGGTTGTCTTTTCTATATTACATTGCCAGTGTTGTAAGGCAGAGCCAGGAATTGAAGTCAAGACTTCTCTCCTTTTTATATCATGCCCTGTTGCACCTAGCCTAATAAAATCGCACCTGGCTGAAGTAAAGAATTAACTCCTTTTTTCTGTTGTCAGTTTCTGAAGAGCATTTTTGCTAAAACTCACGCATTACACTAAAACAGGAAAATGGAACCTTTACCTTAGCAGAGATTTAAAATTCATTTTAAAAGAATATATGCTCAGTTTCCTTACTTGCTTTAATGTGCCTAACATCGTTTCTGTTAACAAAGCCTCTGCCTATCTCTGTGCTGCTTTATTTCTTGTTCTTTGCCTGACATAGCTACTGGAGTAATTTGGGCTATTCAGCCAAGAGCAGTTTCTTACAATAGCAGTGGATTGTAGGTAGCCAGACTTTAATACAACTCAATGAAGCAATCAGATGTTAAATGACAGAGATTTTGCAGCCATAGTCTTTACTTGGTCCTCTGCTACTTAGAATGTCTCTTTGATGGGAGTCATTTTATGGATAATCACAAAAGCTAGAAGTGTATGTTTATTACCTCTTTTGAAAAAGTTGAAGGAATTAACATTTTACACAAAAATAATAATTTATTTACATTTTCAAACTTGATGATTCAAAAGGATGGGGAACTTGTAGTTTTAAATATCCAGCCTCTTAGTTTAACTTAACTACAGCAAGTTTGAAGAGAACTAGAGCTTAGAGAATAATGAATGCACTTCAGGAGGCTATGCTCATTAGTTTGTTTATAGTGAAGCCTTTGGAGGTTTGATACAGTATTTGAACAGTAATCTACTTAATCCTGAACTTTTTTTTTTTATTGACTGAGTTTGGACTCACTACAACCCGGCTAACAACCCGAGAAACGCTCTTTGATTTGGGGGATTGAGGGTGGGTGGAAATGCTGGTTTCACTTTAAGGTGTTAGCATCCTAGAATAAAGTAACTCTAATAACTAAATCAACATAATTCAAGTAGATGGCCTTTGAATATCACAGGAACTTTAAGCTTACATATTACTTGTACCTTTCTTTGGTCATAATCTCAGGATTGGAAAGACCATGAATGCTTATTTTTTTTACCCAATTTTAACTCCCTTCTAAATATCACTAATAAATTGGCCTTCTCTTAAACACCAGTTTATTCGCTAGAGAGGTGGTTTGCTGTGTACTTCAGTCTGTTCTTAACCTATGATTAGAAAATCTTCACTATGAAAGTTGTGAAAACTACGTTCTTAGAATTCCATCTTTTGGATTTAGTGCTACCCCTAGAGCCATGTCAAACAAAGTATAAATCCCTCTTGCATGCCATAGCAGTTGAGATTTTTAAAGATTTTAAATCTAAATCGCGATTCCTGGGGTTTTTTTAGTGCATTTTGTTGTTCTCTTTAATATGTAATTCTCAGAACTTAATGTGTACCCTAAATATGATCTGGCCGACTTTGAGGTCTTTTACTCTCATTTTTCATTCTAACAATTTATACTTTGTGTTACTTAAGATGACATTAAACTTTTTGGGTAGCCTATCATTCTCACAACTCAGTGAGATTACAAAAATCACACAAAAATTTTTAAATATAAATGCTACCCTTAAATTACCAACTACATTTTTATGCTTTGTCTTTTGGCACATGAAGCATTGCTTTTTTTTTCCCCCCTGCTTAATTTCACTGTTAGATTGATTCTGTGTATGCAACTTTTCAGTATTATTTTCAGTCTTGATTTTGTTATTCAAGGTTTTTGTCCTTACCAGTTTCCTCTTATTAACATATATTCTGTTGGCATCCAGGTCCTTGAAAATAATCATAAAATGGTCATGTCCAAAAACCTAGCCCCTGGGATACTTACAGAAACCTTCCTTCTTGCCTTCAGTCCTTTAATCAATACTCTTTGATTATGGTTGTTTGATAAAATATGCCTGTTTTTCCTTATGTCTGCTCCATGGTTCTCCTTTTTTGTATATAAGGATTTGATGAAAGACCATAACACCATAACAAGTATTTGGCTAGAGTTCTTTTAAGTAATAATATTTAATATAGGTTAGTATGACCTGATTTATTATTTTTTAAAATGAACTTTTTATTTTAGAATAGTTTAAGATTTACAGGAAAATTGTGAAGAGTTCCCATATACCCCACTACCAGTTTTCCTTACTCTTCATATCTTACATTAGTATGATACATTTGTCACAGTTAATAAACCAGTGTTTATACTTTGTTATTAACTAACTTCCATACTTTATTCAGATTTCCTTAGTTTTTACATAATGTCCTTTTTCTGTTCCAGGATCCCATCCAGGATACCACATTACATTTAGTCGTCATGTCTTCTTAGGCTCCTCTTGGCTGTGACAATTTTTCAGACTTTCCTTGTTTTTGATGACCTTGACAGTTTTGAGGAATACTGGTCAGGTATTTTGTAGAATGTCCCTTAATTGGGAGTTGTCTGATGTTGCTCTCATGATTAGAACTGGGCTTATGGATTTGGGGAGGAAGATCACAGAGGTAAAATGCCATTGTTATTACATCATATCAAGGGTACATACTATCCACATGACTTCTCATTGTTGATACTAATTTTGATCACCTGGCTGAGGTAGTGTGTCAGGCTCCACTTTAAAGTTATTCTTTTTCTCCCTTTCCATACAGTACTCTTTGGAAGGAAGTTACTACATGCAGCCCACAGTTAAGAGGTGGAAATTTAAGCTCCACCCCCTGAAGGGGGGCGGTATCTACACAGATTATTGGAATGTACACAGATTTGTCTTTCCCCCATTTATTTAGTCATTTATTTATATCCGTATGGACTAATGGATATTCATTTTATACTTTAGTCGTAATCCAATACTATTTTATTTATTTTGTTAACTCAAATTGACCAGTTTTGGCCATTGGGAACCCTCTGATTTAATTTCTGTGTCCCTTTGACATACCCCTGTCATTATGGATTATGTTTTTTATTTGAGGTACTTTCTTGCTTTCTGGCACTGTAAGGTACTCCAGCTTATTTTGCGTATATCCTGCCCCAGTCCTTGAATCAGCTGTTTTTCCAAGGAGGCCTTGTTCTTTTTTCTTAGAGAACAGTAATAGAAACCAAGACCTGATAACTGGGTGTGTTTATTGCTACTGAAGTGACATTGCTTCTAGGGTGTCATTACTTCTAGGACCTCTCAACAGACAAAGCAAGAAAATATCTGTAGGTATACTAATCTGTGTGTAGACACATCAGTAAATATTTCCATATGTAACCAGCTGTATTTATATCAAACTAAATAGGAGGGTTCATGCTGATGTCGTCCAGTCATTCTAGTCTTGTTGCTTATCTGTAACCTCTCACTTCAACAGAATGTCCTATAATTGGAATCATGCAGTAATATAGTCTTTTCAGACTGACCTCCTACCATTGGCCATCTATATACTTACTTAATTAATCAGTCTTAGTGTACATGTATAGTGGTTTCAGAATTGATAACTTCTGTGGAAAACAACTTTACTGATTAGAATACAATGCTTATATACAATTTCTCTTGCCATTTTTCTTATAGACTCCACTCATCCAAAGTTAGTTAGGTGAGCACTTTATTTCCCTACCACTTTCAGTGAAGTTCTTTCATAACATTTGTAATACAGTTAGATTTTTTAAATGTATTTATTTATTTATTATTATTCTTTTTGCCGTATTCTTCATTTCATCCTGGGCTTCCTCAACCTCCTAAATAATTTTTTTAAATTTGCGTACCTTAAGATTTCTTGTTTGTGCTGTAAAGTTCTATAGGCTTTGACAAATCCTTACTACCATGTATCCACCATTACAGTATCATACAGGTAGGTTTCACTGCCATAAAAAAATCAACTATCTTTACCCACTGAACCCTCTCCTGAACACCTGATAACTACTGAATTGTTTACCATCTCTATAGTTTTGCCTTTTCGAGATTGTCATAAAATTACAGCCTTTTGGCCTAGCTTCTTTTACTTGGCAGTATGCATTTAACATTCATCTATGTCTTGAATACCTTAACAGCTCATTCCTTTTTATTGCTATATAGTATTCCATGATATTATGTGTGGTATGAATGTACCAGTTTCTTCATTCACCTATTAAAAGACATCTTGTTTACTACCATTGCTCTTTATGATAAAGCTGCTATAAACATCTGCATTTAAGTTTTTGGGTGGACATAAGTTTCACATGAGTTGGGTAAATATTAGGGGTAAGATTGCTAGATCATATGGGATGACTATGTTTTGCTTTGTAAGAAACTGCCAAACTGTTTTCTAAAGTGGCTATACCATTCTGTATTCTCACCAGCAGTGAATGAGAATTCCTGTTGCTCTAGACCCTCATTGAGTAATTGGGATTACCTGTTTTGGGAATTGTAGCCATTCTAATAGGTGTGTAGTAATACCACATTTTTGTTTCAGTTAGCATTTCTGTAATGACATAAGATACTGAACATGTTTTCATATGCATATTTGCCATCTGTATATCTTTGGTGAGGCATCCCTTTAGATTTTTTTTTTCCTATTTTTTGATCAGGTTGTTTGTTTTCTTATTGTTAAGTTTTAACAGTATATTTTGGATACAAGTTCTTTATCAGATATGAGTTTTGCAAGTATGTTCTTTCAGTCTGGCTCATCCTTTTTCTTTTTTTTTCTTTTTTTCTTTTTTTTAAAGATTTTATTTATTTATTTGACAGACAGAGATAGCGAGAGCAGGAACAAGCAGCGGGAGTGGGAGAGGGAGAAGCAGGCTTCCCCTCGAGGAGGGAGCCCGATGTGGGACTCAATCCCAGGACCCCAGGATCATGACCTGAGCCGAAGGCAGACGCTTAACGACTGAGCCACCCAGGCGCCCCAACTCATCCTTTTTCTTAACAATGTCTTTCACAGAGCAGAAATTTAAAATTTTAATGAAGTCCAACTTACGAATTTTTTCTTTTGTGGATCATGTTTTTGGTGTTTTATCTAAAAACTCATTACCACTATGTTAACTATACTGAAATTAAAATGAAATAATATAAAAATAGCAATACATACATATGTACATACATACATACTCACTCATTACCAAACCTAGAGTTCTGTAGATTTCTCTCAAAGAAGTTTTATAGTTTCACATTTTACATTCGGGTCTCTGATACATATTGAGATCATTTTTGTGACAAGTGTAACCTAATTTATGTTTAGTGTATCTCTCTCGGCTCTTAACACTCACATATCTTCTGAACAATCACAAGCCATGTTTTTAATATAATTAATTTTGAGACTTATTCAGGATTATATCTTTTGCTCAGCCCCATTTTGAAAATAACTTTTTCCATCTGTTTCCATTTGCTCCATTGTTCTGCCCTTTTAAATCTAAAGCTTATTAACAGAACCACCATTAGAGGAATTCTCCTTTTTCTCTGTCATCATAAATAATACATAGTTAAACCCAAGTAGCAGTCTTTTCTCCAGGAGTTACCCACCTCTGCCAATTTGATTGTTCTCAACATTTTTGGTGAGCTAGGGGTCATCTTGGGTTCTAGCTTTAATAACATTTTGCATAGGTTAGTACCAGGTCTCTAACACTTATGGTGCATGCATCATTGGTCCTGAGCCTGCTTTCCATTTTGTACATGTCATCATTTTACAGTCTAAACTCTGAGAGAGCGCCCTATTACAGTCACACTGAATTCCTTCAAATCTGTCCTTTATACTTCTATATTGGGATAATTTGCAATTGTACAAATTATATTTTGTAAGCTTGCCAGTCCTTTCTTGAATCTTAAGCCCTGCAGTTCTCCCTCCCTCCCCAGGACCCCTTATTTTTCAAAGGAAATTTCTAAAGCTTAAGCTTTACCACAGTACTTATAAATCCTTAAGAATTTTGTGAGAAAATAAGTCTTTATTTCAGTAATAAACTTTGCATTTAAAAGTGAAGGTGGAAAAATTGTTCCGTTTTATCAGATATTAGCATACATAAGATATGATATTTTGGGGCGCCTGGGTGGCTCAGTTGGTTGGCGACTGCCTTCGGCTCAGGTCATGATCCTGGAGTCCCGGGATCGAGTCCCGCATCGGGCTCCCTGCTCGGCGGGGAGTCTGCTTCTCCCTCTGACCCTCCCCCCTCTCATGTGCTTGCTCGCTCTCATACTCTCTCTCAAATAAATAAATAAAATCTTTTAAAAAAAAAATGTGATATTTTGGAGAGGAGATGGGAGGAGAGAGCTGGTGATAACTCATACTTTCCAGGTAAATGGGATGAGGTCAGATCTGATTGCATGCAGCTGCATTTAGTTTTGGATAGTAAATCTCCAGTTCCTTCACCCTGATACTTCTGGTATATTTTTCGTGTGTGTATATATAGCTTTATATGTGTATACAGAGAATGCTAGAAAAAGTGACTCTGAAAATTAGACTTAAATCTATTGACAGTTATTTTGTGTTAGGACATTTCTTACAGAAAGTCAATAAAAAGAGCACCTTAAAGACTATATTAAGTACTTTTAGAAATACAGTTGGCCTAACTTGTTTCTCTTTGGTTTTGTTTCGTTCTTTTCTCTTTTCTTCTCTTTCCTTTCTCTCCCTGTTTCTTTCTTTCTTGTTTGATTTCTCTTTTTTTGCCTTATGTCCTTCTCTCTTCTGTGCCCTTAATTGACCTTGTCTTGGCATAAAAAATAAGTGGAACATTTTAGATTTTATTTTTAAAAATCACTTCTAAATTAGACTGCCTTTTACTTATATATAACCCTTAGATCCTTGAGGATCAGTGACTGGATAGAATTAAGCTGATAGAACTTAACTGTAGTAAGCCTATAGAAATGTTCACTCCCATTTTAGACTGATGACATATTTGTATTTAACATTGATTATACTCTTATATAATTAAATATAAATGTAGTGACCCCTAGATTTTCATTTTTACTAAAAATGGTTTTAAAATACACTCATTGGTTTCTTGAAACATCTTGAAGCATTCTATTTTAATGAGTGTATTTTATAATCAAGTTACATGGATAAATATGTCAACTTAATTAGGTTCAGAACTCATAATAAAATCTTCACACGAAAATTTTAGTATTGCATACTAACTGGGCTCATCTATGGCATGGAATTTTTTTAGTCTAAAAAAAATTTTTTTTTTTTTTTAAGATTTATTTGAGAGAGTAAGAGAGCAGAAGTGGGGGGAGGGGAGGGGAGGGGAGGCAGAAGCAGACTCCCTGCTGAGCAGGATCATGACCTGAGCTGAAGGCACATGATTAACCGACTGAGCCACCCAAGCACCCCCAGTCTTCAAAAATTCTGTTTTATAGCAGCCATGTCAGAAAATCAGTTATGATCATAAAGTTTTACCATAGTCAGGTAATGACCATAAAGTTTCAGATTTAATGAAAAAGCAAGCAGCGTGATTTAAGAAATTCTGAAATCTTTTAAGTAAAAAATTCTATTATGAATGTAACATATTCCCCCAAGAAAGAGTGAGGGGTAGGGTGAAGATTAAGACTATCCCTAATTGGTAATTTGGACACTGAAATATAGATACCTAGAGCAGTGGTTCTCAGTCCTATCTGTGCTTAAATTACCTAGAGAGTTTTTAGACTGAAATTTCAGTAGTGGAGGCCTGCCTCTGACCAGACTCTCTGGGTCTGAGCCCCAGGCATCAGTACTTTTTAGAAGATCAACATAATTGTGCAGCCATGGTTAAGAAACACTTACCTGCAGCTTGAAGTGTTGTGTTTTTATTAAATTTCTAAATTTGGATATTTGTGACTGACAGTATTACATTGATATTTTAAATTTATTTTTTATTGTAGTAAAAAACACATAAGAAAATGTATCATTTAATCATTTTTAATTGTATAGTTCAGGTAGTGTTAAGTATATTCATATTGTTGTAAACCATATCTCTAGAACTTTTCATCTTGCAAAACTAAAATTCTGTAACTTTTTTTTTAAAGATTTTATTTATGTGAGAGAGAGAGTGTGCACAAGTGGTGGGAGGGGCAGTGGGAGGGGGGCCAGCAGATGCCCTGCTGAGCATGGAGCCTGATTCGGGGCTCAGTCTCAGGACCCTGAGATCATGACCTGAGCTGATGTCAGATGCTTAACTGACTGAGCCACCCAGTCTCCCCAACAATTTTTTTTTTTTTAATTCTGTAACGATTCAATATCAACTCCCTCTACCACACCTCTCCCAGCCCCTGGTTAACCACCATTTTACTTTTGGTGTCTATGACTTCGATTACTTTAGTTACCTTTATAAGTAGAATCATACCATATTTACCTTTTTGTGATGGGCTTATTTCACTTAGTATAATGTTCTCAAGGACCATCCTTGTTGTAGCATATCCAACATATCACAGGATTTCTTCCTTTTTAAGAGTAAGTAATATTCCATTGCATGGATATACCACATTTTGTTTATTCATCTGTTGGTAGACATTGGGATTGCTTCCACTTCTTGGCTCTTGTGAGTAGTACTACTATGAACATGGGGGTGCATATGCATATCACTTGAAGACCCTCCTTTCAGATCTTTTGTATACATACCCAGAAGTGGAATAGCTGGATCATATGGTAGGTAGTTCTGTTTTTAACTTTGAGGAGCTTCCAGATTGTTTTCCATAGAAGTTGCACCATTTTACAGTCCCATCAACAGTGCACAAAGGTTCCAATTTCTGCATATCCTCACCAACACTAATTTTCTGGGTTTGTTGGTTTTTTTGGGTTTGTTTTTGATAGTAATTATTTTAATGGGTATGAGGTGATACCTCATTGTAGTTTTGATTTGCATTTCTCTGATGATTAGTTGGGTACCTTTTCATGTGTTTGTTGGACGTTTGTATATCATCTTTGAAGAAATGTCTGTTAAAGTCCTTTGCCCACGTTATAATAGGATTATTTGATTTTTTTATTGTTCAGTTATAAGAATTCTTTATATATTCTGGATATTAACCTCTTATCAGATATATGATTTGCAAATATTTTCTTCCTTTATGTAGGTTGCCTTTTCACTCTGTTGATTCTGTCTTTTTGATGCATAAAAAATATTAGGTTTGATGTAGTTGTAGTTACCTCTTTTGTATTTGTTGTCTGTACCTTGGTGTTACATCCAATAAATCCTTGCCAAGTCCAGTGTCTTCAAGCTTATCCCCTTTGTTTTCTTCTAGGAGTTTTATAGTTTTGGGTCTTATATTTAGATCTTTAATCCATTTTGGATTAAATTTTTATATGGTCTATGGTAAGTGTCCAACTCCATTCTTTTGCATGTGGACATGAGTTTTCCCAGCACCATTTGTTGAAGAGACTGTCCATTTCTCATTGAGTGATCTTGGCACTCTTGTTGAAGATCATTTGACCATATATGTGAAGGTTTGTTTCTGGCCTTTTTGCTCTATTGTATTGCCTATATGTCTGTCTTTATGCTAGTACCACACTGTTTTGATTACTGTAGCTTTACAGATTATTTTGAAGTGAGGAAGTATGACACTTCAAACTTGTTCTTTTTCAAAATTGTTTTGGCTATTGGGAGTCCCTTGAGATTTCATATGAATTTTAGGATAAATTTTTCTCTCTCTGCAAAAAACATCATTGCGATTTGACAGGAATTATATTGAATTCTTAGATAGTTTTTATAGCTGGACATCTTAACAATGTTAAGTCTTTGAATCCACAAACACAGGGATCTTTCCATCTACTTGTCTTTAATGTCTTTCAGCCGTGTTTTGTAGATTTCAGGGTACAAGTCTTTCACCTTCTTGGTTAGGTTTATTCCTAAGTATTTTATTTTTTGTTGATACTGTAAATGGAATTGTTTTCTTAATTTCCTTTTCAGGTTGTTCATTGTTAGTATATAAAATGCAGCTTATTTTTGTATTTTAATTTTTGTATCCTATAACTTGGCTAAAGTCATTTATTCTAATAGTTTTTTTGTGGAATCCTTAGGGTTGCCTATATAAAAAGATCATGTAATCTTGTAGTCGGATTATTTTACTTCTTCCTTTCCAATTTGGATGCCTTTTCTTTCTTTTTTTTTTTTCTTGCCCACATGCTAAATTGTTTTTAAGAGAAAATACAAATTGTATTTTTAAAAAAGGAATAGTTGATGCAGATTCAGGTAGGCCATGGTGAAAAGTTTAGAATTTACTATTTAAAGGCAAAGGGAAAGCACTGGAGAGTTTTAAGCTGGGAGAAGATGTGATGGTTTAAGAGTGGATGCAGAAGACTAGCAGAGTGCTACAAAGTGGTCTGATGGATTAATGAGGGCTGGGAGGAGTGGATGAATGGCAGGAATAGAGATGGAGAAAAGTGAATAGCATGGAGTATTTAGGCATTAGAAGTGACAGAATTAGGTGGTGGATTGGATGTGTGGGTGAGAAGAAGGCACAAGAGAGCATTTATAAGGCCATTGTTAGGTTCCTGGCTTGAGCATGACTAAGTGAATTGAGATAGTACATATTGTGGTATAGAGATTTCTGTATGCAGAGTCTGAGATGCTTGCTAAATAGCTAGTTCAGAGATGCTACAGAGGAGATTGTGTGCAAATATGGCCATGGAAATACATGCCCAGTAAATAAGTTGACTCCACTTTGAAGGAAATCCAGGACCTTGTTAGTCTAAGCTTTGGTGCATAGGACATGCTCATTTAATGTTTGTATAATGATTTATCACAAAAATTCAACTTATATATTGTAATATATTTAAAGTTAATTATCTTTAATATAGAAATTGTATTTTTTAATATTATGTAAGTGATATTCTGTGAGAAGCAGCCATTCTTAATTGAATTGGCTAAATATTACTGATTTACATTATCATTTTATGTCGTTCAGCTCTCTTGATAGGCTCGATTGTGGTAAAACTTGCTTTCCTGTTCAAGTCCATAAATACAGAGAAAATAGATTAAAAGACTGCACACAAGTAAAATTAAAGATATTTTTATTTTTCTGGGATGTGGGAAAAGCAGGGTAGGGAATGAGATGTGATGTGACTAGCTACTCAAGAATAAATATAAAACTTTTTTTCAGGGCGCCTGGGTGGCTCAGTCGGTTAAAGCGGCTGCCTTCGGCTAGGGTCATGATCCTAGGGTCCTGGGCTCGAGCCCCATGTCTGGCTCCCTGCTCGGCGGAGAGCCTGCTTCTCCCTCTCCCTCTGCCTGCCACTCTGCCTACTTGTGCTCTCTCTCTGTCAAATAAATAAAATCTTTAAAAAAAAAAAAAACAACTTTTTTTCATAAGTCTGGCAAGCCCTAAAACAGGTAACCGTCTTTGATGTGATATTATAACACTGTAAGAAAAAGCATGTTCTGGATTGGAGAGAAGTAGAGAAAGATATTAAAGGAATGGGAAATGGAAAGCAGTGCAGGAGAAATGGAAAAAGGCCAGGGAGAGTAAGCATTTAGCAGGTTCTGAGTTGAGTATTAAAATGTAATCTATGGGGGCTCCTGGGTGGCTCAGTCATTAGGCATCTGCCTTCGGCTCAGGTCCTGCTCCGCAGGAAGCCTGCTTCTCCCTCTCCCACTCCCCCTGCTTGTGTTCCCTCTCTCGCTGTGTCTCTCTCTGTCAAATAAATAAATAAAATCTTTAAAAAAATAAATAAATAAAATGTAATCTACTCTTGATCCGTTTGAATCCTGAGCTTTCAGAATACATGATTATTTTCCTTTAAAAGTTAATGCTACTTCACAGCTCTTTACTGCTATAAAGTGCCATTCAATTAGAAGTAGACACATTTAATGTGAATTTGGCTTTCTCATCCCACGACTATATTAAGCTGGAAGTCAAAAGACCCATTATTCTGGTCCTGGTTCTGTCATTAACTGGCTTTATGACCCTAGGAAGTTATTTACTTTCTGTGAGCCTCAGTTTACTCATCTGTCAAATGATGGAGTTACAGAAAATGATCTGTAAAGTCCCTTCTGCTCTAATATTCTATATTTCTTTGGAATCAGTTTTGCCCTGAGTGTGGCAGTGGTTTCCCATCATTAAAAAAAAAAAAAAAAAAAAAAAATCTATGTTTTTGAAATTTTACAATATTAACATATATTCTCCTATATATTGAATTAGCACAGAAATTATTTTGTACAGTTTGTCATTCTAATTTATATGTTGCTATTTGAGATTTTTAGGGACGATTTGAGATTCTATTCAGTATTATCAGTTTTGTTAAATACTTGCCACCTTTAAATAATTTCTTTGCCATAGTCCTCAGAATTTGTTGATTATGAGTTTTAGTGGGAGTATTTTAAGTAATTCCCAGACTTTTTATTGCTGGATTTTCTCTTTTGAGAGAATTATTGTATTAGGAAACTAAAGCTATTTTTTAAGTCTATGATTTATTTATAGCGAGAGCAACTTTATTTTAACTTTTTTTTTTTAAGTTTTCGTTTAGAATCTTCCCTGATTTTGGTTTGGCAGCAAACTAAACAGTGAAAAGATACTTGCAATATAATTGACCAAGTGGGATCATGTGATACTAAAAAAAGAAAAGTAATACCCTGTATATGTAAGACATCTAGTCAGAGGCACCACAGAGTTAGTATTTATCTGTATTCAATCTTTATTCTTTTTGATTTAACATGGCAGGGAGTAGAATAGAATAGAGAGTGGCAGGTACAAAGGTCTAGACTTCAAAAAAATGATGGAATTTGGGATCCTCTGTTAAAATGCATACATGTTCATGGTTTGAATACTGAGGAGCCATGATTATAGTGTCTCGTAGAAGAATCTTCTCACAGTGGGATGCAGTGCAGGTAGATCTAAAAAATAAAAGCCCTAGAGGGTCGCAGATATCTAAAGAAGGAAGAACATCTCTCATTCTCCATCTTTTAACCCACAAATTACTTACTAGACATATCTTCCAGTCTGTTCATAAGTAGAGGAATTGTGTGCTTTATTTAGAGTATTTAAAATTCTGTTACTAAAAGCCTTCCAAAGGTTTCAGGCTAGCTATCACCAAGTAAATTTTTAAACATGATTTTCTCATTCTGATAAGGAAAATAGGGAAGAGTTTAAATTTGCACTTGTTAAAATTTAAAGTCTCCTTCACAAATACAAAAAAATAAAAAATTTTATTTGTAGTTGATCAAACAAGTGTTTGAAGATTTGAACAGAATAGAAATGTATTATGTGTATGTGGGTCTTAAGCAAATGTTGAGGTTTATCAGTTGATGTTTTAAAAATTACAAACCTACAGAAGTTTCAGTAGACTCCCCTCCCCCTTATTTATTTTTCTGTAGATGTTTAATTTGTTCTAAAACATCTATTAAAACAAAGTAGACTTCGCCTTTGTAAAAAAAAAAAATACATCATCAGTACTGAACACAATTTTAGTTGAATCTCATCTTCTAGAATATCCAGTGGTTACCAGTATAAGTGTGTAATGCCCCAGCACTGCAGATTTCCAGGGATGCTAACTTCTGATATTCAAGAATAAATGCTATGGGGAAAAGAATTTAGTGTAATTTTAATAGCTTGGATTATTAGAATTCGATGCAAAATTATTTTTGTCATAAAGAAGTTAATTTACCTCATTCTAAATGGTACTGTCGGGTAAAAATATTTAATGCAACTTTTAAAAGTTAGCAATATAATTTCCTTTTGCTTATGAAGTCAGGTATTTTATAGTGGCATGACAGTAATAGAAAATTGCAAAGCAAAAAAAAGAGTATTAGTTCCTGTGCTTTAAAAAAGATATTCCTTCTAAGTATTTGTATTGCAAATGAATTATTACCAAATGTTAATAATCTATTTTGTCTTGTTTTTTAAAGTGAATGAATTTTTAGCTTTTGAGGGTCCCATCTTGTTGGATATGAGAATTAAACATCTAATCAAAACCAATCAGTTAAGTCAAGCAACTGCTCTAGCAAAGCTGTGTTCTGACCATCCAGAGATTGGTACAAAAGGTAGTTTTAAGCAAACTTACCTTGTTTGTCTTTGTACATCATCACCAAATGAAAAGTTAATCGAAGAGGTGAGTATGTTTTCTTTTGTTAGTAATTACTTTTAAAAGTGAGTATTTTTAAAAGTGAAGAAGTTAATTTTCAATTAGATTAGAATGTCTTTGACTTCTCTTAGAAAGTGAGGGACTGTTGTCAGTCTTAAATTTTAGTATGCTTTGGGGTAGTGATTCTAAGCAGCTTTCAGAGTTATATGTAAACTGATTTCACCTAGCTTCTTTTTAAAATTGAACCTTTTTACTGCTGTGGTTAAATTATGGGAAGATGGAGGTGGCTTAACAATTTAGTAGGGTGTTTTTGTTAGCAATTGGACCTTAACTTCAGTTTTACCTAACTTCAAGATACTTGTAAATCTAACTGGCTAATTTAAGTAACTATAGAATTTATGTGACTTCCTCCTAAAAATATGTTCTCTGTTTTATATACACACACACGCCTAGCGTATTCAAAAACAGAATGTATTCCTAGGGAGAAGTCATATATATATAGCTGGTATCTATATATATATATAAAGATCAAATTTTTATTTGCATATTTAATGTAAAACTTTATTTTTTGTGAGACATGATTTTTTTACTTCTGGTTTGGCATAAAGCATAGTATTCATGTATTTGTTTTATACTACAGAATTCTGAGATAGAGTCATGGTCCAAATGGGAATTTGCATTTTGGAGGACTCGTAATTCCAAAATGAAGTTGGAGACAGGGTAGGAAAATTAAAAGTTGTTGATCAAGAAACAGGGAATATGTATTTAAATAATTTAGATAAAGAAAACTATAATGTGTTGAACAGTTTTGATTGAGCATTTAATGCACACAGTTGTCTTGTATCTCTAATATAAGTATCCTTCAACCCCAGAGCAATAGAGAGAGGAGAAGAAAATGACTGAAGGACACACTTAAAGATGTGTAACAGGAAGAGTTGAGATACAAACCAAGACAATTAAGAGAGCTTGCATGATCAGCTGAGTAGACAGATACTGTAATCAGTCTGGAAGAAGGATAGCCTCAGACAAAAAGCTGAATGCCCACATGAGGTTAGAGTTTGTAATTATAGTGGTAATTGTATGTTTTTGTTTTTGTTTTTGTTTTTTTTAAGAAAATGAAGAGGGAGATGGTAGGCTTGGACCAAGATTAGAAATAAGGTTGTTGTGGATGGTGAGGATAATGAGAGTACTGGGAAGAGTGATGTCTGGCAATTCTTAGGCTGAATAGAATAGAGCTCAGGGCTGTAGCCGAGGAAATTACATCATTAGTTTAGACATACAGAAGATTGAAGTTTTCTTATTAGTTCAGAATAGCTATGTAGACAGTTAATTGACAGACATATAAAGTTTCTTGAGATAGCTTTTGAAATGTGTTTAACAGTTTTTCTAAAATTCTTAAATTATTGTGTTGCTGCTACCTGTTATTTTTCAGCTCCATAGTAAAGCTTTCATTATCAGTTCATTCCTTGCCCTTATGTCAGTCTGTCCATTCATCTATCCTCCCTTCATCAAATTTTTATTAAGTCAGTGATGTGTGCTGTCTAAGCACTGGGGGGTTAAATGTGAGTTAAGGCATAAGTCTTGGCCTAAAGCAGCTTAGCTTCTAATAGGAAACTATCTAAACATAGGGTCATTAGGCGAAGTCCCTGTTTGAAGTTGAAGACTATGAATTTGTAATCCCCAGGAAAAATCTGTATTTCTAACTCTCTTGAATAATCAGAAGATCTTGCAGTACTGAACCTAAGTTCCCTTTTGGTTTAATTTTTCAGAGTTGAGTAGCAGCAGCCTAGCTTGCTCTGGGAGATCCTCAGGAAAATTCTGTGTGAGGGCCCCAGGTATCTCTGATGTCATATAAAATGATTTTTTTTCCTTCTTATATTAAGTAAGCAGAAGTAAGGCATTCCATGTTTTTAAGCAGAGTTCACCAAAGTCTCTGTACCCTATCCCAGAAACAACACTAGATCATAAAGTGCAGAACAGGACAGGATATGTATAAGTCTACACATTCCTTGTTAAAAGTCTTCTTTTGCTTAGAAATTGTTTGGTTACTCTTTTATGTTCCTATTAAAAATATATAGAAACTTTTTCTTCATTGTTCCATGTGAAGTGGGTTAAGATTGGCTGTCACCAAGGCCTGTATTATTTCTGCCCCAGGGGAAGGTAGTCACTTTGTTGGGAACAATTGCCCAAAGATACTGCCCTCTTCAGAAGAGGTATGCTGTCTCTCACACATTCATTTGCTTTTCCTGTCTGGTTCTTATAAGCATTTGACTTTTTTACCCATTCCTTGGTGTATGGTAGGAAGAGATATTGGAAAGAGTCAGCCATGGCCTGGATTCTGTGATCCTTTTGAGGAAATCCTTGTCCAGGGGAGCCAGTAGACAAGGAATCTACTAGGATTTTCCCAGGATCCTTTCACTGTAATAGAAATAGCAGCTAGCCCTGGTAGATGGCCAAGGAATGGGGCTGAGAGAGGAGTGTTTATCTGGCTTCTCTGGAAGGAATAGCTTGGCCTGTATTCTTGGTATAGGTATAAAACAAAGTGAGCAGTGTTTTAGTATTTTGGATCTATTTAGAGCCAGTATTTCTATTGGTTTTGTCATTAAAATAAACATAGAATTTTTTTAAAAAGTAAAATCCTCTCTCTCTAACCATCCCTTACCCATTTAATACTCCCCCAAGTAATCATTCAGTTTGAAATTTGATATGTAACCTTTCTCATATTTTTCTATGCACGTACATGTATTTTTTTTATATGCTTCGAGCATACATATGCACACCCTGACCTGCTGGTCACTTTTTCCCCATTTATTATGGACATCTTTCCATATTGTTCATTTATAAATCAACCTCATTCTTTCTCATGGCTTCATAATTCCATAGTTCGGATTTGTAATATTTTTAGTCAGACTGGGGAACATGTAAACGGTTTCCTTATATATACATCCTTTCATTCTTGTCAGAGGTACACTAGTAGGACAGATTTCTGGAAGCAGAATTGCTGGATGAAGGAGTCTACACATTTTAAATTAATAGAGCCATACTATCATCCAAAAAAGATTATGCCAGTTTATACTCCCATAAACAGTATATGAAATTTCCTCTTTCCTAACATTGGAGATTGTCTTTTAAATTTTTGCTAGCCTGAGAGTTAAAAAACAGTAGCTCATGATTTGATTTTATGTTTTCTTAGTATGATAGGGTTACCATTAAGGTTCTGTTTTCTTTTTTTAAGATTGATTTATGTATTTTAGAGAGAGAGCTAGTGGGAGGAGGGGCAGAAGGAGAGAATCTTTCAAGCAGACTCTCCACGGAGCCCAAGCATGACAGAGTGGGCGGGGCGGGGAGGAGCAGGGGCTCAATCCCAAGACCCATGAGATCATGACCTGAGTCGAAACCAGGAGTCCAACGCTCAACCAGTTGAGCCACACAGGTGCCCTCTAAGTTCTTTTTTAGTTGGAAAGCAATTTTATGTTGATAAGCAAGACTTCTTAAAATGTGATTAGAGCCAATACATTTTTTTTTTTAAGATTTTATTTATTTATTTGAGAGAGAGAATGAGATAGAGAGAGCATGAGAGAGCATAGGGAGGGTCAGAGGGAGAAGCAGACTCCCCGCTGAGCAAGGAGCCCGATGCGGGACTCGATCCTGGGACTCCAGGATCATGACCTGAGCCGAAGGCAGTCACCCAACCAACTGAGCCACCCAGGCGCCCGAGAGCTAATACATTTTAAAAGTACACTTGGCAATTGTATATAGAATACTGATGAAGTGTTCTGTATTTTTTGAATACCTGGCATAACGAGCCATATGAAGACATAAAAATCATTATTCACATTCTTGAAATGATTTTTCTGTTTTACAGAGGGAGTTAGCATAATATGTCTTTAATGTTGTTTTAACGAACAAATCATTCTGACTTTAAGAATTTATTTCATAGTTCCAGATTTTCTGGTGTTTAAATTTTTGCTCATTTTTCAAAGCAATAGAGAAAAGATGTCTATAATATATAGTCATTATTTAGGTATATACTGGTAATTCCTACTTTATGCTGCCTTGGATTTAAAAAAAATTCTTGTTCATTGATAGCTATATTTGATTTGTATTTCACTTTCATGGTTTGAATTCAAGTATCCATTAGTTTAAATATGGTTTCATTTTCTCTGCCATTCTCTTTAGTGTCCTATTTTTTCGAGAGGACCATCTAGTGGCAAACCAGGGAAATGAAAGCTATGAAGTACACACTAAAAATTGTTTTCCTAGTATACCTATAAAAAGTGAGGTTTTCTGTATTACTGAATATGGCAGATGTTTCACTTGATATTTTGTATATATGTGAAATAAATATATTGAGGCTATTTTACATACAAATACATATTTCTCATTATTAAGTGTAAGCTAATAATGTAGGTAATATCATTGGGAAAGTAAGTTTTCTTATATATAATGTATGCATTTTGCATCATTTGAGCATTCAAGAAGAGTGGCTTAGGTTTTAGGAGAACAACAACAAAAGATCAGATTCAAAACAAATCAGACTTTCAGGATATAAGATTTTTTATTAAACCTGAACATGTAAAAAAATCAGTATTTAGCAATAAAGGGCCTCAATATGCTTATGCATGGGGAATTCTGGAAAGAGCACAGACTTTGAAGCTGCACCTGGGTTAAAATCTTGATTGCCACTAATTAAGTAAGCATGTGACTTTGAGCAAGTTAACTTAAACTCTTTGAACCTTATTTCTAAAAAGTTAGTAGTAGTATCTACCAGGCAAGCTATATGGTTAGCAATGCTATTTCTGAAGAAGCTGGCACTAATAATAAATAGTAGCTGCTATTATTGTTATTATTAACATGAAAAAACAAAACTTATGGGTTGACTTCTAACATTTGTCTACATGTGTGTATCAGGGTAATTGTTTAAAGTTAACACAGCTTGTAAATAAAAGATAATGTGATGAAATTGAAAGAGCATGTTTAATGTCAGACAAAATTTGATTTGTAGCTCTACCACTTAATTAACTGTTGCAACTTGGTCAAATTACATAATTTCTTTGAACCCCACATTCATTGTGTATAAAATGTTAATGATAATACCTACCTAGTAGGAAATATATGATTAAATAATAAAATATGTCTGATAATGCACTTAATGTAGGTATTTGAAAATATTTAATTGTATGATTATATATTGTTCAGCCCTTTTTTTTATTTGTTTGAGTGGGGTCTCTTAAAGATTTGTTAGAAGGAGTCAGATGGAGGAGTAATGGAAAGAGCACTGCACCGGGGAATTCCAAGAGTTAGGTTTCAGTCTTAACTCTGCCACTAACTTCATGATTCCTGTAAGAAATCATTGTTGTTAAATACACAGACTCAGAGTTGGGTCTTTAGAGTTTTCTAGCCCAACTTAATGTATAAAATGGAACCTCTGAATCTATCCTCATGCAACCTTTATCCTCCTCAAAGATTATCCTCATTTAGTCACTTGTTCATCCTAAACACTTTACATTTTACACACACACACATACACTTTTCCTGTACTCAAAAGTTGATCAGGAGAGACAGAAGATCAACAAGGAGGGGCATGGTTATCTCTGTGGTACATGGGTGCCAGTGGTCTGTATTGGTCTTCATTTTTTTTCCCCATTTGTCATTTATACCATGTTGGAATTAATCTTTTTGTGGAACGCCAGTGATTTGTGGTTGTATGCTGTTTGCTATATCCTTGTCTCACAGCAAATGCTTATAGAGATCTGTTTATGTATTAAATGATTGTAATGTGGTAGTAAATTTTAATTTCTCAAAAAATAAGCAGTAGATATACATGTATAATTAAATGAAGAAGTTGCCTTCATCTAGGTTATACTTATGCATGCATGACTGTTGACAGGCTTTGAGATGGAATGAATTTATATGAAAAGAAAAATAATGGAGATTTATAGAACACTGAGGTGAGCTTAACTTAAAGGTGGTATAACTACATAAAATGTTTCATAGTATATTTTTTTCCCCTCAGATGAATAGACACTTTATTCGTCTATATCCAGTAGACCTTTCTTTGCCTTTCTGCTGATGCTAATGATTTTTAAATTACCAGATAAAAGAGGGAAAATTACAGCTTTTCTTTTTCAGTATCATAGAACTGATTAATGGGTAGAGGGTACTTATAATTAGGATTAGTCATTGCAAATAAGTAAATATTTGTAAAGTTCATGAAAATAGTTGGTTCTCTGACTTGAAGAAAGATTATTTCTTTACTGAAGCCCAGTAATGACAAACTATGAATTGATAGTATATGAGTCAATGAGGTTTTACTGATAAAAATGATCTGTAAATATCTAGTGAAGATTCTAAAGTATATTACTGTATATCCTAATAATAAAACCATTTTATGGCATGTTTTCTATATCCTTTTTTCTGTAGATTTCAGAAGTTGATTGCAAAGATGCACTAGAAATGATTTGTAACTTAGAATCCGAGGGTGATGAAAAAAGTGCTCTTGTCTTATGTACTGCATTTTTATCACGTCAGCTCCAACAAGGAGATATGTACTGTGCTTGGTGAGTTGGTTTTATTTTGTAAAGAAAAGTTGTTAAATAAGAATACAAGATAGGTTGTGAGAATTCAGAGAGCTTAAGGATGTATTTTTTAATCCTTTAAAATCTTAACAAAACAAAAAGCTTATTTTCAGTTACTACATGCTGTATAAACTGATTATCAAGTAGTTCATATTATAACTTCAAAATTTTTTTATATTAAGGACAACTCCTTAGTATACCAGTAATGAGTGTATAATGAATAATAATGATCAGGAAATTTTTAGATGTTAGAAGATGAAAGAAAGGTTTATTTTGTCTAATGCCACAATTTTTTCAGATACGTAAGCCATCTGTGATTGAATGTGTATATTTTTTTCCTCTGCATTTTACATACTTTTAACTACATAACTAGCTTAGTCATTCATGTATGGAAATACAGTTTATTTTCCATCTGTGAAATATCATTCTATTTCACTAACTTCTTGAGTGCACATTTCTTTATATGGTACATTTTCAAGTGTGCAAAGCCTGTTACATTCTTTTGGGAACATACAACTAATAGAGATGTTGACTTCAAGTGACTCAAAAAATCTTAAGATCAGCTGTCTTAAATTAATGTGTTAGCTAAAACTGGCAATTTATCTGGTCAGTGAACAGCGTTATTAGTCTTCAATGTTTTGTTGGTAATATTGGAAACACAAAATTTAGTTTACAACATTCTGACATTTAAGAATTTTTACCAAATGACATATGACATACAAATCCCATGAATATGGGACAGGCAAACTAAATGTGTAATTAAAGAAGAATAAAGTTCACAATTATAAAGGTTTTCTGAGCAGTTACGAGTTTTGTTGTGAAGGGAAAATCATATATGCAGTACACAGAGGATTGATATAAAAGGTGGGTAGAAAGATTCTGAAGGGAGAATAAAAAACATGCATTTACTGAGGAGAAGTAGATTTTCCATGTAACATAAATATTAGTGACTAAAAATTTAACTCTCACACTGCTTTAAAAAAGCTATCAAAGTCTGGATTTCATATCATCAAAGGCAATCTATTATAAGCTCTTAAGTAGGAGGGCAAAAAAAATTATGTTTAAGAAATGCTGTGTAATACAAGTACTTGAGAATGGATTGAGGTCTGAACAGTGAGGACAGAGTTGGGGGGAAGAAGTGGCAGGACAGAGTTAAGCTAGAAAAGTCAACTAGAAAACTAGTTAACAGTCCAGCTGGGAAGTTATGAAGGCTTCCTTATGGATGTAGGATGGGTTGAAAAAATGTTGAAGGTAACAGTCTTTAGGATAATAGAAAGCAGAGACTTAATAGGGTCATTGATAATGATGCATTAAATTACAAAGATGGTGAACTGGAAAGAATGTTAATCATCTTTTTCATATATTAAGTTTCAGGTTTCAGAAGAGATCAAAGTGGAGAAGTCTTATAAAGAACTAGAGAGGTGAAAGTGGTCAAGACTGGAGAGACAGATTTTGAAGTCCTCAATATATAGGTTAAAATCCAGTAAATGAGCAAGTTACTCAAGTGGGTAGTGAAAGGGCAGAGTTCCTAGGAGTGCAAACTGAGGAAATAATAATAGGAAAGGCCTGTACTGAGGAGAATACTTGATGAAAAAAGTTGCAGCAAGGAAGAAGATTTTTGTGGAAATTAACCACGGAGGACAGAAGAGAAATAGGACGATAGGTAAAGGGGAGGAAAATTCATCATTTCAGTAGGATTATTTTCTGTGAAAAATAGATTCTAATTGTATTTGAAATAAATTTCGAAGTTCATTTTTCAAAGTGTCTTATTATTTCACCAATTGGACAGAAATTAGTTGTTACTTTTGAGTTCTGTGTCGTCATTGATTGTTAACATTCATCTAATAATAATTTTAAATTTAATTAACCAATTGCTCAGTTTTCAGTTTCAGGTAGAAGATAAAATTAAATGCTTTTAAAAATATGCCATTGATCTATATATGCATTTTATATATACACAAACACATTTTGTACTTTATTACATAAATTTCAAACGTGGCTCAATTACCGTTTCTATAACTTGTTTAAATGAGAGGTGCTTTACTAGTAACAGGCAGTGCTTCTCTCTGACATTGAAAAATATTAAAAGAATGATAAATCAAAATCTGATTTTATTTAGTCTCTAAAAAATTGAGAAATATTTTGTATTTTGTATCTAATTTAAATTTAATTTCCACGTGTAAAATTGGAATCTAAAACCAGTTTTAATTTCAAATGTAATGACTGGACCAACATAGTCCATGATTATTATATTCTGACTCCAACTTATTTTTTATACATTTTTTTTAGGGAACTCACTCTCTTTTGGAGTAAATTACAGCAAAGAGTAGAACCATCTATACAAGTGTACCTAGAAAGATGTCGGCAACTTTCTCTGTTAACCAAGACGGTGTATCACATTTTCTTCCTGATTAAAGTTATTAATTCAGAGGTAAGAATAACCAAGCTATTTTTCTATATTAATTATCTTTAATAAAAAACTATTATTTTGGCACCTCTTCCAGTGACTTTTGTTATTTCATTTAGAGTTTTGAACATTGCTTTTCTTAATTAGTCTTATAATAGGCATTTGATATAGAAAAACTTAAAAATACAAATGAGAGCCAGGGGTTTGCTCTTGACCTAAAGAAAAGTATCATTCTACAATTTTTACTCCTAGGTGTTAACACTATTTTGATAATTTGGCTTTGTAGAAATTTAGAAAGTATAAAGAGAAATATAGAGATAGCTTCCTTTACTAGCAGTCTGGCAGATTACATTATCTAAAAATCCTTCTACAAAATGCCCCAAAATACTTGATGAAATAAAATAAACATTTCTTTTGATGTATAGCATCTAAGATTGCAAGGGGATTAGGGGAAATCCATAGGCCCAAAATGAAGAGGAACTTAAAAACTGGAGCAGAAAGCTTAAGCTGCTGCTGGGTATTGGGATATGTTACTACTTGCAGTAACTAAGGGGTTTGCGCATTGGGACAGGAGATAGCTTTATGGGGATAAAAGATAAGATTTTGGGCCCTCTTACGTTGGGGATTGCAGCTGAGCTCTCTGGCCCCCAGCCCCACCTGGGAAGTCCTAGAATTTCATTGAAAAAGTAGACCAAAAAAATACTACTTTTTAATACAGATAGATGATAGGGAAGCTTGTGCATGTCCTACTGAGCTGTGGGTCAGAGAAGGAAAAATGTTTCCCTTAAGAAGTTGTAACCATAGGTCTACCCCTCACACAGATTTGGGATCTAAATTTACCCTATTTAGGGGCACCTGGGTGGCTCAGTCGGTTAAGCGGCTGCCTTCGGCTCAGGTCATGATCCCGGGGTCCTGGGATCGAGCCCCGCATCGGGCTCCCTGCTCGGCGGGGAGCCTGTTTCTCCCTCTCCCTCTGCCTATTTGTTCTCTCTCTCTGTCAGATAAATAAAATCTTTTAAAAATAATAATAATAAAAATAAATAAATAAATAAATTTGCCCTATTTATATAGTCTAGAAATCCCCATGCCGAGTAAGTAATGTTTAAGAAGGTAAAGAGTGGAGTACTGGGCTGGTAATACCTGGCAGAATGCAGAACTTCTTTGGAGGGACATATACTTAGTGCAGGATCCTCAGGTAAGCCCCGCTTGAGATGAGTTCATGTCAGGAATTATGGAACATGAAACAGTTTCTCATGAGGGAATTTTGGCAGAGAAAAAGAATAGGATTAAATATACAAGGATAGACACTATGAATTATGTATATTTAAATACATAGGGGCCCCTGGGTGGCTCCGTCATTAAGCGTCTGCCTTCGGCTCAGGTCATGATCCCAGGGTCCTGGGATCGAGCCCTGTGTTGGGCTCCCTGCTCCGCGGGGAGCCTGCTTCTCCCTCTCCCACTTCCCCTGCTTGTGTTCCTCTCTTACTCTCTGTCAAATGAATAAAATCTTTAAAAAAAAATAAAGACAAATAAATTTAACCATCAAGACTTATACAGCAGGGGCGCCTGGGTGGCTCAGTCCGTTAAGCAGCTGCCTTTGGCTCTCAGTCATGATCCCAGGGTCCTGGGATTGAGCCCTGTGTCGGGCTCCCTGCTCAGCGGGGAGCCTGCTTCTCCCTCTCCCTCTGCTCTCCATCTGCTTGTGCTCTCTCTCTCAAATAAATAAAATCTTTTAAAAAAAGATTTGTAAAGCATATGAAACAGAGTGGCATGAATGAATTTCAGTAGAGAAATAGAATTATTTGCCTAACACTTTAACACAATTATGGAAAGTTCTATAAAATACATATATTTAAAGATTTATTTATTTATTAGAGAGAGAGAGAAACAGCATGAGAGGGGAGAGGGTCAGAGTGGAAGCAGGCTCCCCGCTGAGCAGGGAGCCCGATGTGGGACTCGATCCCAGGACTCCGGGATCATGACCTGAGCCGAAGGCAGTTGCCCAACCAACTGGGCCATCCAGGCGCCCTTAAAATACATATATTTAAAGATATAAAATAATTAAAGCATGAGAAAGACACTATCAAAGTGATCAAGCAGATTTTAAAGTCAAAAGAACTTTTAGAAATAAACATAGTCATTGAAATGAAAACACTTATTAATAAGTAGATTAAACAGATTAGATAACAAGTGAAGAGGAAAGTGATAAGCAGAGGTTGCACATGTGTTTCTAATTATCTCAATTGGAATCCACATTTTACAGATTTTTTTAAAGATTTTTTTATTTATTCATTTGAGAAAGAGAAAGAGAGGGAGGAAGCACGAGCAGGGGAGAGAGGGAGAGGGAGGAAACAGACTCCTCACTGAGCCAGGAACCTGACACAGGGCTCGATCCCAGGACTCTGGGATCATGACCCAAGCTGAAGGCAGCTGCTTAACGGACTGAGCCACCCAGGTGCCCCAGAATTAATTAATTTTCTTATAGTAACCCTTATAGTATTAATGCAGTTGGTTTCCATTTTAAATGTACACAGAAGACATTTTCCAAAGTTGCTGCCATTGCATAGATTGGGGTGCTAAACAGTGTTTAGAAATCCTTAACATGGATGCAGCATGATGGAGAGGGAGAGAGAAAATCTCCATCACAGGACCCTGAGATCATGACCTGAGCCAAAATCAAGAGTCAGACGCCTAACTGACTGAGTCACCCAGAAACCCCAAGAAGTATTTTTTAATTCATCTGTAATTTTTTTTTGAAAGGAGAGACTGGAGGATACTCTCCTGTCCCTCTTTAAAAGTAACTTTTAAAATCTGTAGTTGGTCAATAAATCTTATATATATCTTCACTTTTTCTCTTGAAATAATTTTTTTCTTTTTTTTCTTTTTTTAAGATTTTATTTATTTGACAGAGACACGGCAGGAGAGGGAACACAAGCAGGGGGAAGTGGGAGAGGGAGAAGCAGGCTTCCCGCTGAGCAAGGAGCCTGATGCGGGACTCGATCCCAGGACCCTGGGATCATGACCTGAGCTGAAGGCAGATGCTTAACGACTGAGCCACCCAGGCGCCCCTTGAAATAATTTCTTTTCAGGAGAATAGAATTTCTCTTTCAGGAGTAAAGAACAGGAGTGGATTCATCTGCTTTCTAGTTCTTTTTCTACCAACCTTGTTAATTCATTCTGATTTTTCATTTTATATATTGTAATGCTGTAGTTAAAAAAATGAACTTAATAGTAAATTTCTTAAAAAATAACTGTGCAATTTATTTATTTATTTTTTTTTTTTAAAGATTTTATTTATTTATTTGAGACAGAGAGAATGAGAGAGAGAGCACATGAGAGGGGGGAGGGTCAGAGGGAGAAGCAGACTCCCTGCAGAGCAGGGAGCCCGATGCGGGACTCGATCCCGGGACTCCAGGATCATGACCTGAGCCGAAGGCAGTCGCTTAACCAACTGAGCCACCCAGGCGCCCATAACTGCAATTTAAAATATAGGTTGTGCCACTGCTTTATGTCTAACTTGAAGAGCAGTATAGCAAAGTGGAAGGAGCTTGAAACTAGAAGCCAGACAGATTGGGTATAAATCTCGACTTTCTCTTGACCACCTGGTAACTCTAACCAGTTTGTATTTCATTTCTTACTTAGATTAATCAAGGAGATTAGGTAAAAGTGACTCTCCTCCCTCAACCTTACACCCCTCTCACGAGGAGATTGTGTTGGAGAGGGAAAAACTTGGACAAGAGCTACACTTTCCATTATGGTAGCCAGTAACCACATTTTAGGTGCTCAGTAGCTCCATGTGGCTAGTGACATATTGAATAGCATAAAGAATACTTCTGTCATCACGGACAGTTCTGTTGAATAGTATCTTTCTGGACAGACTTTTTTTCAGAAGTAAAGTCCAAAAAAAAGCAGTTAAAAGCATGAATAATAGCTTAGAAAGTTGGTCCGGGAGAGCTCACCTATTCACAAGAATAACTTGCAACTTGCTAATTAAGTACTCTGCCCCAAAAATCTTGTTTCCTATTGAAAAAATGTTTTTCCCTTTGTTTTTTACTTTCTGAAATCTGATCAGAGGTTTTCTTTTTTTTAAGATTTTATTTATTTATTTGAGAGAGAGAGAGAGAGCGCATGGGAGAGAGCACAAGTGGTGGAGAGGGAGAAGCAGGCTTCCCATCGAGCAGGGAGCCTGATGCGGAGCTTCATCCCAGGACCCTGGGATCATGACGAGCTGAAGGCAGCCGCTTAACCACCTGAGCCACCCAGGTGTCCCTAGAGGTTTTATCTTAAAACTAGAATCATAGGGGCGCCTGGGTGGTGTCTCAGTTGGTTAGGCATCTGACTCTTGATTTCAGCTCCAGTCAGGATCTCAGTGAGAGCGAGCCCTGCTTTGGGGCTCAGTGGGGAGTCTGCTTGAGATTCATTCCCTGTGCCCCTACCCCCAGTGGCATGCGTGCGTCACACTCTCAAATAAATAAATATTTAAAAAACAACAAAAAGTAGAATCATAGATTATTATTATTTTAGGACTAAAAGAGACCTTAAAGTTAATGCTCTAGTGACTAGGTTCTGGTATAACTCCTTATTTTTCACGTGATGTAATTTAGTCTCAGGGTTAGTGATTTGGGTTAATCGGTAGCCCTCTATGAGAATTCCAGGAACTATTGAAGACTATTGGCTGGTTTATTCATGCTTTTTCCTAGACCCTTGAAATTAAAAGTTGAAAAATACAGCCCTGCCCTTAAGGCTTTCATAGTCTACTAATGGAGACACACAAACAGTTGTAATATGGTATGGGTCTTTCAGTTTTGGTGGAGTGCTAAGACTCCTGTGAGAGCACATTGCTTAGCACAGTGCCTGGTATAAAGTAGTGCTGAATGAATAAAAGAGGTGGGCATTCTAACCCGCTTGTCTGTGTTGACTCTGAGTGAGGGGAAAGTGTTTCTAGTAATAGAAAAAGCATAGAAAGTGGTGTACAGAAAAAAATTTTCTCCTCTTTTCACTACTCACTGAATACTTTGGGTCATCAAGTGTGTGGGGATTTTCTCCACATCAAGCAGATCTCTGATTCTGTGGACACCAGCTGGGTATCCTACAACTTAAATCTAGCACTGTTTACCTGGAGATAGCACAGTCCCATAAGACTGCCACACACACACCCCTCTTCAGATGCTAATCACAAGTCCAGTTTGTCACCTGTGCTTCTGACCAACTGGCTAAAATCAAAAGTTCCCACAACCTCCTCCTCAGATTTGATTAATTTGCTAGAGTGTTCACAGAATTCAAGAAGACAGTTTACCTACTAGATTACTGGTTTTATGAAAGGCTACAACTCAGGAAGAAGCAGATGGAAGATATGCATAGGGCAAGGAGCAGTCTGCCTTCCCAGATCTCCACATGTTTACCAGTGCAAAAGGTCCCTGAACCCCCCTTCTTTTTGTGTTTTTAGAGAGGCTTCATTACATAAGCATAATTGATTAAATCATCAGCCACCATTGGCGATTGATTCAGACCCCAGCTTTTCTCCCTTCCTTGGGGGTGGGGGTGTGGGCAAGAGCTGAAAGTTCCAACCCTCTAATCACAGGTTTCTTCCCCTATCAGCCCCCGTCCAGTGGTTATCTAGGGGATTTCCAAAAATCGCCTCATTAACATAAACTCTTTTGTAGTTAAAAGGGCCTTATTAATAATAGCACCTTTTCATAGTTTAAGGCTCTGGAGCTATTTCAGGAGCTGGGAACAAAAGATGCCCTTACAGCTCTAATCACTTAGGAAATTACAAAGGTTTTAGGAGCTATTTGCTCGGAACCCTGGATGAAAACCAAAATATGTATGTATGTATTATATGACAGTATCACAAGTGGTATCAAGACAAATGAGAGAATGGCATATTTGAGGAATTACAGTTAGCTCAGTTTACCTGGTATATAGGCTGTTTGGGTAGGGCAAAAAATAAAAGATGAGTCTAGACCAGATGAGGTATTATTAAAGATTGTGAAGGCCCTTTTGTATTCCCCATTAAGAATATATTTAATTCTGAGGTACAAAGGTAACCATTTAAGAATTTTAAAGCAGGGTAAGACGTGATGCTGTGTGTGGATGGAGAAGGGCTAAATAGGATGTACATGGGAGAACTAATCAGTCTGTAAGCCTCGGGTAGCTTGGGGCCAAGGATACTAGGCAGTCAGAGGAAAGGAACAGAAAAGTGGGGGGTTACCAAAGATAAAACCTTGTATCTTTCAGAAGGTCGCATCATGATGGATCATTGTCAGTCGTGGGTGAATCTCTATTCCTCCTCTGAATTTTTAGCACTTAGCTTTCTTCTGCTCCTGTCACTCTTAAATTCAAGTTGGTGTTATCAGTAACTTCTATTAACTAATGATATGAATTAAGTAGATTTTTATAGGCTAATTGCTTAATCAACATATTTATGGGAACTTACTAATTCAAATTCATCTTTAAAAACACTTGTTATATACCTAGCAACAATTTTTAATCACAGAGATGAAAACAAGAATAAAAACTTTGTTATAGTTTTGTTGGCATTAAGATTTCACATTTAATTACAACATTAAGATTTTTTTTTTTTTAAAGATTTTATTTATTTATTTGAGAGAGAGAGAACACATGAGAGGGGATAGGGTCAGAGGACGAAGCAGACTCCCTGCCGAGCAGGGAGCCCGATGCGGGACTCGATCCCGGGACTCCGGGATCATGACCTGAGCCGAAGGCAGTCGCTTAACCAACTGAGCCACCCAGGCGCCCACAACATTAAGATATTTTTGAAGCAAATTTATTCAAAGCCATTTGCCCTTAATGAGTTGAGATGCACCCTTGAATCCAATAGCAGACTGTATTAGAATAGAACTGTTGAATTTCTCTCTGAAATAATCTTAGTTGCATTTTATAAACAGTAAGTAGAATTTTTGAATCTGCTTTTGTTGTTTATGAAGGGATCAGCAGTCACATGACAGAGAATAGTTACAGTCCTCTTCCTCAACGCAGATGGCATCCGCAAAACCCGTTTCCTGAATCCTTTCTTAAAATCATTTCTTTCTCCATCATTTCCTGAATTCTCTAAATAAATACAGCCTTTTCCAGAATTCTCGTTCTGTACATATCTACTAGTCCTTCTGGTATATGTCTACATTATCACTTGAGATCATCTTTATGGTTGACTTGACCTTTGATTTCTCCAAGACGTCTTCTCTCTAATATGCACCTTTCGTCACCACATGTCTTTTTTTCCCCTTCATATTATGACAGTGACCTAATTATCCATTATTAGTAGTAGCCCCTAAGGCATGTAAGAGAGGTGCAGATATTTTGCTGTAAAAGTTTTCTGGCTCAGATTTATCTCAGAATAGTAGAAAATAACTATACAGGTTTGACGTAAAAGCTGGAGACAACCATGTGGTCCCACTTCTTTCCCTGTTGTCCTTTCCTCACTGTCACTTTAAAAAATAGGTCTTATATCTCTTCTTGTCCATTTTCTTCTTGGTCTTTGTGCCCTTGCTTTTCCTAGAGTCAGGCCAATTTAGTATCCTCCCCTCACTTTTCCTACTGGCCCACAAATCTAAGCTTCTGTTTTAGTAAAATATTTTATTTCCTTCTTAGCCTTTGAAAATACAGACCCTATCAGCTTTTTTTACTTATTTCTTTTCTGCCTTTGATCTTGTATAATACATATTCCATTCTCATGAATGTGGCCACATCTTAATAGCTGGCTTATTTCTTATATTTATGTTCTCTTAGTCCTTTTAAAACCCATTTTTATCTCTTTACTACATATATCTTCAGATGACTCTTAACCTTCATTACTGCTATCTTATAATAATAGTTCAAGATACTTATTCAAAAGGAAAAACATTTATTGTGTCTCCTTGTACTTCTAATTTTTAAGATAGTTCAACAGTGAGGTATGTGATTTGGCATTTAGCCAATGTATAATAGAACTAGAATCCCCCCTATGAAGGATCAAATTACTTTATTCTGTTAAAAATGAAAATCTCCTTTCATTACTAGTAAGTTAGGAAATACAGGAACTTTCTCAGTTCTGTAATTGGATTAAGAGGGTTTTTATTTCAGAAGGATTGTAAATACAAACTTAGGAAATAAGATTGGTGATAAAGTTGATATTTATTGATTATTTCCTTATGTTCCAGTACCATTGTACTAAACTATATCAGATACTTTAGATGCATAATATTCATTAATGCTCACAGCAGTTTTATGAAGTTTAAATGCTATTTTGATCTTTATAAGTGGGCTGTGAATGGTTAGAGAAGTTAATAACTTCCAAGTTTGCCTAGCTATATTAGATGACTTTATACCCAGGTCTTCGCTTTGTTCCCAGTGCTTATCCTTTTTCTGCTATTCTTTACAGTTCGTTTTACACACACATGCATACACAAGGCTAAGCTACAGTGCTTTAGAGGAGGCAGCATTTCATATGTTGCTGCTGCAAAATTTGAGAATAGCAAACGTCAGTTTCAAAATTACTAAATTCACAAACCTGTGTTAGTATAGATTAAATTAACATTTCCTATTTGCTTTTTCACAGACTGAAGGGGCTGGACTTGCCACCTGTATAGAATTATGTGTAAAAGCTCTTCGTTTGGAATCTACAGAAAATACTGAAGTGAAAATATCTATTTGCAAGACCATTTCGTGCCTGTTGCCTGATGATCTGGAAGTTAAACGTGCTTGTCAACTGAGTGAATTTCTTATTGAGCCTACAGTAGATGCATATTATGCTGTGGAAATGCTGTATAACCAGCCAGATCAGAAATATGATGAAGAGAATCTTCCAATACCAAATTCTCTACGCTGTGAGCTCTTACTTGTATTGAAAACTCAGTGGCCCTTTGATCCAGAATTCTGGGATTGGAAAACATTAAAACGACAATGTCTTGCATTAATGGGGGAAGAAGCGTCTATTGTGTCTTCGATAGATGAACTAAACGACAGTGAAGTTTATGAGAAAGTAGTGGACTACCAGGAAGAGATTAAAGAAACTTCTATGAATGGACTTTCTGGTGGAATTGGTGCTAATTCTGGCCTTCTTAAAGACATCTGTGATGAAAAGCAGAAGAAGAGAGAGATAAAACAATTAAGAGAGAGGGGATTTATTTCTGCTAGGTTTAGGAATTGGCAAGCCTACATGCAGTATTGTGTGCTATGTGACAAAGAATTCCTTGGTCATAGAATAGTACGACATGCTCAAAAACATTACAAAGATGGGATTTACAGTTGCCCTATATGTGCAAAGAACTTCAATTCTAAAGAAACTTTTGTCCCTCATGTCACATTGCATGTTAAACAATCTAGTAAGGAGAGACTAGCAGCTATGAAACCATTAAGAAGATTGGGGAGGCCACCTAAGATTGCAACTACCAATGAGAATCAGAAGACTAATGCTGTGACCAAGCAGGAACAGCGGCCTATAAAAAAGAATAGTCTCTATTCAACAGACTTCATAGTATTTAATGACAATGATGGTTCAGATGATGAGACTGATGACAAAGATAAATCTTATGAACCAGAAGTGATCCCAGTCCAGAAACCAGTACCTGTTAATGAATTTAATTGCCCTGTAACTTTTTGTAAAAAGGGCTTTAAGTACTTCAAAAATTTAATTGCTCATGTAAAGGGGCATAAGGATAATGAAGATGCCAAGCGCTTTCTTGAAATGCAAAGCAAAAAAGTTATTTGCCAGTACTGTAGACGGCATTTTGTAAGTGTTACTCATCTTAATGATCACCTACAAATGCACTGTGGCAGTAAACCATATATCTGTATACAGATGAAATGTAAGGCTGGTTTTAATAGTTACGCAGAGCTCTTAACACACCGAAAGGAACATCAAATCTTTAGAGCAAAGTGTATGTTTCCTAAATGTGGCAGAATTTTTTCAGAAGCTTATTTACTGTATGATCATGAAGCACAGCATTATAATACCTATACTTGTAAGTTCACAGGTTGTGGTAAGGTTTATCGTTCTCAGAGTGAGCTAGAAAAGCATCTGGACGATCACAGTACTCCTGAAAAAGTGCTGCCTCCTGAAGACCAACATACTTCATCTGGAGATTGTGTTCAGCCTTCTAAAGTGAATCTGAACACAGAAGTGAGCATCAAGAAAGAGGGGTCTATGCTTCCCTCAGAAAATAATATTGAAAACACCTTACTGGCAGATAGAAGTGATGCTTGGGATAAAAGCAAAGCAGAATCAGCTGTGACCAAACAAGACCAGATTTCTGCATCAGAGCTCAGGCCAGCTGATGGACCATTGTCAAATGGTTTGGAAAATCCTGTGACTACTCCTCTGCTTCAGGCCAGTGAAGTAGCTGTATCCATTAAAGTGTCCCTCAATCAGGGGATCGAGGATAACTTTGGAAAGCAAGAAAACTCAGCTGTGGAAGGCACTGCTGAATCACTGGTCACAGACTTACATACACCAGTTGGAGATACTTGTAATATTTTGTGTCGTCCAGGTTTTCAAGAAAGAAAACAGGATTGCTTTAATGAAGCCCAGATTACCCAGAATTCTTTAGTAAATTCAGAAACCCTCAAAATAGGTGACCTTACCCCACAAAACTTAGAAAGACAAGTGAACAACCTGATGACCTTTTCTGTGCAAAATCAGGCAGGATTTCAAAACAGTTTACCAGCTTCCAAGTTTGAATGTGGAGGTAATGTTAAAACATCATCCAATCTTTATAATTTATCTCTTAAGACATTGGAAAGTATCACATTTGTTCCACCACAGCCCAACCCAAGTAGTTCTTTAGGAACTCCATCAGTGCCTCCAAAAGCGCCAGTTCAGAAATTCAGTTGCCAGGTTGAGGGATGTACTCGAACCTATAATTCTTCACAGAGTATTGGGAAACACATGAAGACAGCACACCCTGACCAGTATGCTGCATTTAAAATGCAGCGCAAAAGTAAAAAAGGTCAGAAATCTAACAACTTAAATACACCAAATAATGGAAAGTTTATTTATTTTTTGCCATCACAGGTGAGCAGCTCTAACAATGCATTTTTTACACCACAGACCAAAGCCAACGGGAATCCTACTTGTTCAAATCAGTTGCAGCATGTCTCGCCTTCCATTTTTCCAGCTCATTTAACAAGTGTGTCAACTCCACTGTTGCCCTCAGTGGGAAGTGTCATAAATCCAAATATACCTTCTCAGGATAAAAATGAACAAGGTGGTGGTATTATATGTTCCCAAATGGAAAATTTATCTACTACTACCTTGCCAGCACAAATGGAAGATCTAACCAAAACAGTTTTGCCTTTGAATATTGACAGTGGCTCAGATCCTTTTCTTCCTCTACCTGCAGAAAGTAGTTCAATGTCTCTCTTCCCTTCACCAGCAGATAATGGGGCTAATTCTGTTTTTTCCCAACTGGAAAATAATACAAATCATTTTTCCTCACAGATTGAAGGAAACACTAATTCCTCCTTTCTAAAGGGAGGTAATGGTGAAAATGCAGTTTTTTCTTCACAAGTCAGTGTTGCAAATGACTTTAATAGCACCAGTGCCCAACAGTCTGCACCTGAAAAGGTTAAAAAAGACCGTGGGCGGGTCCCAAATGGGAAGGAAAGAAAACCCAAGCACAACAAAAGGGCTAAATGGCCTGCAATTATCAGAGATGGGAAATTTATCTGTAGCAGGTGTTACAGGGCTTTTACTAATCCCAGATCTCTGGGTGGACACTTGTCTAAGCGATCTTACTGTAAACCACTGGATGGAGCAGAAATTGCTCAAGAACTTCTACAGAATAATGGACAGCCTTCTCTTCTTGCCAGCATGATTCTCTCCACAAATGCAGTAAATTTGCAGCAGCCGCAACAGTCTACCTTCAGTCCAGAAGCATGTTTTAAAGATCCATCATTCCTGCAACTTCTTGCTGCTGAAAATCGCTCATCAACATTTTTACCAAATACATTTCCTCGGACTGGTGTGACTAGCTTTAGTACTGGTGTTAGTCAAGAAGGAAGTGAAATTATTAAACAGGCTTTGGAAACTGCTGGCATTCCCAGTACATTTGAGGGTGCCGAAATGCTTTCTCATGTTCCAACAGGTTGTGTTTCAGATGCGGCACAAGTAAGTGCAACAGTGATGCCAAATTCAGCTGTGCCACCCCTGTTGCAGACTGTATGCCACCCAAACCCCCTGCTGACAAACCAGAATAGGACCCCAAACTCCAAAACTTCCTCCATTGAGGAATGCAGCAGTTTGCCTGTTTTCCCAACAAATGACTTACTACTGAAGACTGTTGAAAATGGTTTGTGTTCTAGTTCATTCCCTAATTCTAGTGGGCCATCACAAAATTTTACCAATAACAGTTCACGTGTTTCAGTTATAAGTGGTCCTCAGAACACGAGGTCCAGTCATTTAAATAAGAAGGGAAACAGTGCTTCGAAGAGAAGAAAGAAAGTTGCTCCTCCCTTAATTGCACCTAATGCTTCCCAAAACTTGGTAACAAGTGATTTAACAGCAATGGGACTTATAGCAAAGAGTATAGAGATACCAACTAGTAACCTCCATTCAAATGTAATTCCAAATTGTGAGCCTCAGGGTTTGGTGGAAAATCTAACACAGAAATTAAATAATGTTGACAATCAGTTATTTATTACTGATGTGAAAGAAAACTTTAAAACCAATCTTGAGTCCCATACAGTGTTAGCTCCTTTAACATTAAAAACTGAAAATGGTGATTCCCAAATGATGGCTTTGAATTCGTGCACGACTTCAATAAATTCTGATTTGCAGATTTCTGAAGACAATGTTATACAAAACTTTGAAAAGACTCTTGAAATTATTAAAAGTGCTATGAATTCTCAAATACTTGAGGTAAAAAGTGGATCTCATGGTGTTGGTGAAACATCACAGAATGCTCAAATAAATTATAACATTCAGCTTCCTTCAGTAAACACTGTACAAAATAACAAGTTACCTGATTCTTCTCAGTTTTCTTCCTTCGTAGGTGTCATGCCAGCAAAAAGTAATATTCCTCCGTCTGAAGTATTACATAAGGAGGATCAAATACAGGAAATTTTAGAAGGCTTGCAGAAATTAAAATTAGAAAATGACCTGTCCACTCCAGCACCCCAGTGTGTACTAATAAATACATCAGTGACACTGACTCCCACTCCTGTTAAACCAATTCCAAATGTCACAGTTGTTCAGCCAGTTTCTGAAATGATAAGCAACATTCAGTTTAGTGACAAAGTTAATAAACCGTTTGTGTGTCAAAACCAAGGCTGTAATTACAGTGCTATGACAAAGGATGCTTTATTTAAGCACTATGGTAAGATTCATCAGTACACTCCAGAGATGATTCTTGAAATTAAGAAGAATCAGTTGAAATTTGCTCCATTTAAATGTGTAGTACCTACCTGTACAAAAACATTTACAAGAAATTCTAATCTCCGGGCGCACTGTCAGTTGGTCCATCATTTTACAACAGAAGAAATGGTAAAGTTAAAAATAAAACGGCCTTATGGAAGAAAATCCCAGAGTGAAAATTTGTCAGCCCCACGAGTTACACAAGTAAAAAGACAGCTAACTATGACAGAGGAAAATAAAAGGGAATTGCAGCCTGCTTTAGACTTGGGAGCAATGAAGGAAAATGCCCTTGGTAATGTAGCAGTGATCCCAGAAAAACAACTTGTAGAAAAAAAAAGTCCTGAAAAAACAGAAAATTCCTTGCAAGTGATCACAGTTACTTCAGAACAAGGTAATACAAATTCTCTCACAAACATACAAACCAAAGGACGGAAAATTAGGAGACATAAAAAAGAAAAGGAGGAGAAAAAACGCAAGAAGCCAGTTTCTCACTCCCTTGAGTTTCCAACAAGATACAGTCCCTACAGACCTTATCGATGTGTTCACCAGGGTTGCTTTGCCGCTTTTACTATACAGCAAAACTTAATTCTGCATTACCAGGCTGTACACAAGTCAGATCTACCTGCATTTTCTGCAGAGGTTGAAGAAGAAAGTGAAGCTGGTAAAGAAAGTGAAGAAATTGAAACTAAACAGACTGTGAAAGAATTTCGATGTCAGGTGAGTGACTGTTCTCGAATTTTCCAAGCAATTACTGGCCTGATACAACACTACATGAAACTTCATGAAATGACTCCTGAGGAGATTGAAAGTATGACTGCTTCTGTGGATGTTGGGAAATTTCCATGTGACCAGTTAGAGTGTAAGTCTTCATTTACCACATATTTGAACTATGTTGTTCATCTTGAGGCAGATCATGGAATTGGGATAAGGGGAAGTAAAACTGAAGAAGATGGCATATACAAGTGTGACTGTGAAGGCTGTGACCGTATATATGCAACTCGGTCAAATCTCCTCCGACACATTTTTAATAAGCATAATGACAAACACAAAGCTCATTTGATTCGGCCAAGAAGATTAACACCTGGTCAGGAAAATATATCAAGCAAAGCAAACCAAGAAAAGACAAAGTCTAAGTATCGGGGGACAAAACACAGATCTGGAAAGGAAGGAATCAAAATGCCTAAGACGAAACGAAAGAAAAAAGATAATTTAGAGAACAAGACTGCAAAAATTGTGCAGATTGAAGAAAATAAGCCTTATTCTCTGAAACGTGGAAAGCACGTATATTCTATAAAGGCTAGAAATGATGCCTTATCTGAGTGTACAAGCAGATTTGTGACCCAGTATCCATGTATGATAAAAGGATGTACATCGGTTGTTACAAGTGAAAGCAATATAATTAGACATTATAAATGCCATAAATTATCAAAGGCATTTACATCACAACACCGTAATCTTCTCATTGTCTTCAAACGGTGTTGCAACTCACAACTAAAGGACACTTCTGAGCAAGAAGGTGATAAGAGTGATGTGAAAAATTCTGACACATGTGTATCAGAGAGCAGTGATAACTCCAGAACAGCTACAGTTCCACAGAGAGAAAGTGAAAAAAATGAGAAAGATGAAATGGATGAGCTAACAGAATTATTTATTACAAAATTAATAAATGAAGATAATGCAAGTGTGGAGACCCAAGCTCATACCTCTTCAAATGTAAGTAATGATTTTCAGGAAAATAACCCCTGCCAGTCAGAAAAACAAAAAACAAGTAATTTGAAGAGAGTTAATAAAGAAAAAAATGTCTCCCAAAATAAAAAGAGAAAAGTTGAAAAAGCAGAACCAGCATCGGCAGTTGAGTTAAGTAGTACGCATAAAGAAGAAGAAACTGCTGTTGCAATTCAAACCACGGAGGAGCATACTGCATCTTTTGACTGGAGCTCATTTAAACCAATGGGATTTGAAGTATCATTTCTGAAGTTTCTTGAGGAGTCTGCAGTGAAGCAGAAGAAAAATTCTGACAAAGACCATCCAAATAGTGGAAATAAGAAAGGATCCCATTCAAATTCAAGAAAAAATACTGATAAGACTGCTGTGACTGGTGGAAATCATGTATGTTCTTGTAAAGAAAGTGACACCTTTGTACAGTTTGCCAATCCATCACAGCTTCAGTGCAGTGATAATGTAAAAATCGTTTTAGACAAGACTCTTAAAGATTGCACTGAACTTGTGTTAAAACAACTTCAGGAAATGAAACCTACCGTCAGTCTGAAAAAACTTGAAGTACATTCAAATGATCCAGATGTGTCTGTTATGAAAGAAATTAGTATGGGTAAAGCCACAGGTAGAGGGCAGTACTGATAACTAATGTACTATAAATACATTATTTACGGTTTTATTTTAAGTAGGAAGCCATCAAGCATGCTAGAGTTGTGAAACTTTCTCATTAATTTTTGTTGCTGACATGAATTAACCTGGCCAAAAAGAAAAAGAAAAAAAAAAACACATGACATTTGTCATGTAAAACTTTTTTTTTTTATCCCTATGGGACTTGAGGAACAGAATCAATACTTCAGATATTGTAAATAGTTGAGCTACACCTCAAATTTCTATCAGCCAGTTCCCCTTTCCATGAACTAAATTGAATTATCTGTGTGATTGTTATGTTTCACCAGGTCACTGCTCATGTAGAACAGTAGTCTGTAGATATCTTTTTTGTACATATTTATTACTGTAAATCATTTGCTGCCACCAGCAGTGTGTAAGTCTAAACTATTAAATGACACATTTATATTTGGAATTTTAATTTTTAACTAAGTGATCAAGTTTTTAAAACTGTTCTTTTATTGTTTTAAATTAAGAATTTTTTGAACTAAAAGTAGAAACTCTGCCATGGTTCATTGATTTTTTACATAAAACATTTATTTACAAGATGATCTCAAAATTACTTTTCACAAAGTAGGCACATTATATCAACACCTTGCTCTGCTTTGTAAATTTATCCTCCAGGATTTGGGGATGGTATTCATGTGAAATTATAGCAGATTCTTTAGCAATTTCCTATAGCTACAGGTTTTTTTCAGTGCTTCTAATTGGATATAGTTACTATGATTCCATGAAATATAATGGAAATGTGAATAAAGAATTTACTACATCAAAGATTTTAAACATTTGGTATTAAAAAAAAAATCCTTTGTGAATGTGATAGAAACTAGTAGTGTGGAGCAGTGTAAATATTTGAGGTGGTGATTTGTGAAGTAGCCCAGTATTGCCTTAAATAAAATCACATTTCATTTCTTGTTTTATACATGTGATCTTATAAAGTTTTTTTTTTTTTCCATTTTCTGAGATTTATAGATTGGTGTATAGCTTTAAACTGTATAAACTTTTGTGGAAAGATTTTTTTAAACATTTTTATAAATCTTAAAATTGGTATCATCAAAGTGAGCCCATCTTGTGTTTATAAAATGCAAGAGTCCTTAACATTTATAATTACATAGATGAAACACTTTCTATAAGGAAGTTGGATGTTTTGATTTTACTGTTTATAGATGTTAGATTGTACAGATTTGTATTTTCCCACCACATCTAATGATACTTTTTTCATTAGATTGGTCTTCCAGAGCAGTATTAGTTGTTATAATTGATTATTTTGGTTATTCAGTATATAGTTAGCTCTTATGGTTTAGCTTTATTCACCATATTTATACTGTGGATTCACGGCAGAGATAGAGGTTATTTCAGGAGAGTTTATTACCTTCATTTGAAGTCCAACTAAAGTCAGTACTGGAAACAAAAGAAAACATCTTTTGAATTTACTTTTGTTTCTGTTTGCCATAAATAGTAGCATTGATTTTTGACTTTGTGTTTGTTATAAACCAGTTGCATTCACAATATTATTAGCCTGAGATATTGACAATGTTGTAATAATATGAAAATGTGTATATTCCCTGTGCAACATCAGATTTGCAGGAAAAATGAAGCACTTAAATTGCTGGTACTCTGAATAAATAAGCATGGTCAAGGAGTGAATTATTTTCTTTTGGAAAATATTTTTTTAAGTTTTATTAAAGTATTATAGTTTTATTTTTAGGGCCTAATGGGTTATATTGAATAGTTGGTTTCACCTCCTTAAGGTTTATTACCAATATGCATAAAACTTGACACATTAAAATCCCTTCCCTTTGGTAAGCCCACTGTTATTTATTAAAATAAAAGTTGTTCTTATGGGTAATTAATACATGTTTTTTTCCTAAATTAACAATAACTTAACTCTGAATAATTTTAATATTAAATTTTTGTTAACAACTGAATGTTTCCGTACAGTTTTCTTGGAAGTTGACCTAGTTCTTAAAGATAGGCATTTGGCAAAACTGCCCTAAACAGTACAATAGCAAGGAGATTTATTTCTGGTAAATGTAGTGATGAGCCACTGTTAAGTGAAAATACCATTGTATTGGGGCTTTTCTTTTGCTCATTAGCTCAAGAAAATTGACCCTTAGACATTTCTGTATTGTTCTACATGTCAGGAGAAAGTTTGCCAACACTGAATTAATTTTTTTTATATTCCAGGTACTGTTTGCTAAAAGTAATTATGGCAGAGTGGGCTTTTTAGCATGGAACAAAAATCAAGTTATGGTATAAAATATTAATTTATAGAACAGCATGTTGGTAAAATTTGATATGGAATGTAATGCCTAAGTATTAAAAAAGTAATCTTAAAGTATATATTTTTCATGTATACTTTTCCTCAGTCTATTGTCTTGAGATACTTTCTTCCTACAGCCTTAGTTTGCCTAGGTTTTATCATTTAAAAATGGACTTTTTTTCCCTCTTCTAAACCCAAAGAATTTGAATCTACAGATCAGAGCGTATTCAAAATGTATCGTGAAGTGAAAAGGTAACAGTTTGGGAGATTTTCAGCAATGTTAAATTCAGCATAAATTATTTTAAAGGGCTAGACAGAGATCGAGTTTTGGCAAGGCAATTTTTTGATCACTGGGTAAGCAAACAGTTGCTATAGCTATTAAGATTACATAAATACTCATAAATACTATAGCTAGAGATATCAAAGAGGGAATGCTCTATTGCAGGGGTGGGTGTTTATGAAAGTCTGTAGAAAAGTGATTCGTGAAAGATGAATGACCAGTCCTTGGATGGTCATAGGGGAAACAAATTCTAGGTATGGAGTTATGATGAAGCAGCATAGTGCATTTGCAGTATTGCAAGTGGTTTATGTGGAAAGATAGGGGGTTGGAGAAGCTGAAGAGGAAATGAGCCAGATCATGAAGGTTCTTGTATGCCATATAGTTTTCAGTTTTGATTTATTAAGTGGTTACTGAATGCATTTAAGTTCAACAGTTTCACCAGATGCCAATTTTAGAAAGATAATTGGTAGTATATAGAGGATAGATTGGATAAGTTGGAAGTTAAAAGCAGGGAGACTTGAGGCAAAAAATGGTGGGGGCCAGAAGAAAAGATGTTAACAGAGTTGAGAAACAGTAAAACAGTAAGGCAACCTTTTTCAAAATGTTTATTGTAATGAGTTACTACCAGGTTGGAACTTCTGTCATCAAAGTTTTCTAAACTGCATGTTGTAGCTCGCTCTTAAAAGAATCCAGTGCACAGCAGTATATTAAAGACTGAAAGTTCTGTGCAGAGAACATGTTAACTGTTAAATGGGAATTTTTCAGACTTAACTGACAATGAAAATATTTTTCTTTTTTAATGTTAATACTCAGATATATCCTACTAAGTGTTCTAAGGAGCACATTTTAGGAAACACTCCTCTGAAATGGCATTCATTAAACCAGGGCTGAGAATCAGCAGGTGTGTGCACCAGTGCAGCATGTATCATCTGTTTACAAGTGGTGATTTTTCTGATTGGCCAGTTTATCCATTCCAATTGATAAGTTTCACATGTCCTTTTATAACAGTTTTTAATTTTATATTGTTTATTATCTGTGCCTCCCAACACTACCTACCTCTCAGTGAACAAAATGATAGTACCTGCTTTATTTCTCAGTGGTTTTGCTCAGTAGAGGTGCTTCATTTCAGTGATCTGCTCTCCATAAATGGGAGCCCTACATGTATCACTTCCATATTTGGAATTCAGATTCCCTTTGTCCAGCCACAAACTGCTAGCTCACGTGCTTGGGATATCTCCACTAAAAAATACTTCTACCTCATCTCAACTAGTCAGTTAATCCTACCACCTGCTCATTATTCATCCGCTCACCCTGTCCTCAACTTGTCCTACTTAGAGACTAGATCCAACTGTTACATGCACTCCTTTGCAGGTATCCTCAGATCATGCCCCTCTCTCTGTTGTGATCTAGAACAATTTCAAAACCTGTCTGCCTTTGAGCAGTTGAGTGGGAGGAAATTACTACAACAGGCAAGTTTATAATCTCAAAGAGACTCAAAACTGGCAGTTTTTCTGCAGTGTTACTGTAATACCTTGCTTCCACAAACTTAAATGATTTCCACGCTTTTTTTTTTTTTTTCCAGTTTTCCTACTCCATCAATGCGCTTTTAATCACATTTGCTGAGAAAATAGAAAAACGTGACCGGAATTTTCTCCACTTTTCACCACCAAATTTATAAGCCCATCTACAGATCTGCACTCTTACCAAAAATCAATCCTTCCTCACCTCAAAAACTTTGAATTAGCTACTCTGTTTTCATCAAACTTTCTCCTACTAGATCCTTTCAACAGTCTATATATGTGCCCTAGTAGTTACTATTCTTAAAAAAAGGGGGTGGGGGGGCGCCTGGGTGGCTCAGTCGTTAAGCGTCTGCTTTCGGCTCAGGTCATGATCCCAGGGTCCTGGGATTGAGCCCCGCATCAGGCTCCCTGCTCCGTGGGAAGCCTGCTTCTCCCTCTCCCACTCCCCCTGCTTCTGTTCCCTCTCTCGCCGTGTCTCTCTCTCTCTCAAATAAAATCTTTTTAAAAAGGGGGGGGGCGGATATGGGGAGGGTGATTCCATCTAACTATAATCCCTTTTATTTGGTTCCCATCAGAGCTAATCTGAGTTGTCAAATATTCCATTTCTTCTCATTTAATCCCACATATATCATATCCCACAACTGTTCCGAAAATTGCTTTCATCAGGATCACCATTCTTTTCCATGCTGCCATATCTGTTCTTTTTTTCTGCTCATTCACTGCCTTAGGAGCATTCATCAGGGTTAATGACTTACTCTGGAAATGTTCTCTCTTGGTTATCTTACCTTTCCTGGCTGCTCCATCACTTGAGTCCAACCCTGTTTCCTCTCCCAATACCTGACCTTGGCTTATTCTATATGTCTCCACTCTCTCTCTGGATGATTTAGTCCATTCTCTGGCGTTCAGTATGAATGTACCATCACACGCAAATTTATACCTCTAAGACCAAACTGTTCATAGTTCCAGGCTTGTAATTTCAACTGCCTACCTCAGAATTAAACATAACACCCCAAATCATTTCTTTCCCTACCCCACCTTCAATCTCTTCCTCTCCCGGTATCCTTATCTGGGTAAGTGAAATCACTACCTAGGTTTCTCAATCCAGGTTCTCTAACATCATCATGGTAACCACTTCACACCCTTTCTCTATGTTTGGTAACAAGTATAAGCATTTTTACCTCAAGTGAAAAGGAACCCACTTCTCATCCAAATCATTTCTTGCCTAGACCACTGTAATATTCTTATGAGCTTTCTTCCGAATATTCCCCACCAAAAGCTAGGTTAATTTTTTTTAAGTAATTTTAGTTTGTGGGGAGTGGGTGGAGAAAAAATTTTTTCTTCACATTGCCCTTTGAATAAAATAAGGTGTTTGTTTTACTATGATGCCTGCCTATCTAAATACATCTTGTTGCTATCCTTTGCCCATTGTGTTCTAGCCACATTGCTTTCTCTTGAGTTCCTCAAGCCAGGCTCTTTCACATCTCAAGGTCCTTGCACTAGCTGTTCTTTCGCTTGGAATGCTATATTTTACTGTGTACTCACTCACTCATTCTTTAGGCCTTAGGCCTCAGCCCCGTTATCAATTACTCCATTGCACCATTCAACTTTCCTTGATAGCATTTATCAGGTTGTAATTGCTTTTTAATCTTTGCCATGGAACAATCCGGTACCTTGCACATACTACATAGTGGTAGTAAAAACTTCTTGAATGCTTAAATGGGAGATAAAAAGAACTTGATTCTGACTCTCCTGGAGCTCAGACTCTACACAATTACTGTAATTATTAGTGCTAAGGGCATTATAAGAATATATAATAGAGTGAGAATTTGGTACTATGTAGTCTGTGGTAAGGGAAAGAAGTTAACAAAGACTTCTCTAAAGGCGATAAGGGGAGGGAAGTTAGAGAAAACTCCAGGCTGGTTTTAAAAGTTCATTCTGGTGAGGGAGTGTTCCAGTGGAAAATTCAAGGAGACCAGTTAAGGAGGCTAAGTTGTCCAGGGAAGAACGAATACTGTCTTGAAGAGTGGTGATAGCTGAAGGAGAAAAGTGAACAGACTTGAGAGATCTAGGATATTTGACAGGACTTGATCATTATGGGTTATGGGAAAAGAGGAAGAGGATAGAAATTGAGAAAATTTACAGGTTTTTGGTTTGAATAAATGAAGAAATGTTATTTAGGTAGGTGAGGATAAAAGAGCAGTTTTGTGAGTTGATGATTGCCTAAGGGAAGAGTATAGAAAAGGATCCAGGACCTAACTCTGAGAAACTCAGAATTTCAAAGTAGATAAGAGAGAAATAGGAAAAATCATGAGACTTGTGGGATGAACTATTTCAAGGTGTCACATTCTCCTGAGATAAGGAAATTGTAAAGTATCCTTTGGATTTAGTGGTAAGAAAGTAATCCGTGACCTTTGCAATTACTTAGTTTGAGTGGAAGTCAGTTTGAGAAGTGTAGAAAGCAAGTGTAAACACCTATTTTTGGTGTTTTATTGAAATGAAAAAAGGACTGATACAATAGTTGCTAAAGAGTGTCATGGAGTCCAACCAGTTTTTCATTGTATAAACAAATTGAGCATATTCAAGTTCCATTGAGAAGGATTTGGTAGAGAGGAGGGGTTAAGATGTGAAAAATAGGGGCGCCTGGGTGGCTCAGCCAGTTAAGCGGCTGCCTTCGGCTCAGGTCATGATCCCAGGGTCCTGGGATCGAGCCCCGCATTGGGCTCCCTGCTCGGCGGGGAGCCTGCTTCTCCCTCTCCCTCTGCCTGTCTCTCTGCCTACTTGTTCTCTCTCTCTCTCTCTCAGATAAATAAGTAAAATCTTTAATATATATATATATATATATATAAAGATGTGAAATATAGCATATGTTGTAAAATTCTTAAGTTTTAGCTTGGGTAATTGTGAATGGTGACGCTGTTTGCCAAGGTAATATAGAAGGAATAGGGCTGGAAGAAAGGTTAATATTGAGTTTGAGGTTCTTATAGGTCATTAAGGCAGAGAGGAATAGTGATCAGTTCTTTATAGGGGTCTGAAACTACAGTTGTGGACTTTAATCCCTTGAGTGCAAGTATTTTGGCTTCTGTCTCATCAGCATTTTGCTCAATCTGAGATATAGTGAGCACTTACTACACTTTGCTGGAATTGAAAGCAATAGCAAGCATGTAAGGAAAGATAAATCACCAAGGAGAGAACCCTGAGGAACACCAACACTTAGTGGGCAGGAAAAGAAGACTTGGAAAGGAAGGTTTAAGTTAGGTGAGACCAGGAATGGAGGTAAGGGTGTGGGGCATTATGGAAGCTGGAGGAGAATATTGAGGGATAGTTGGTCCTGTATTGTGCCACTGGGAGATCATTAAGAATAAAGAGGCTACTAGAATTAATCTTTGGTAGTTATTGGATCTTTAAAGAAGTTTTGGTGGATGCCAAGTAATGTTTGTTTAGTTATATTCAATTGGTGAATGAGCTAAAGAAGTCAAGGCAATGAATTATTTAAGTATCTTGCATGACAAAAGGAAATTGGTCAGTGCTTTCCCTTATTTGAGAGATTTTAAGATGAGTCTTAAAATATTTGTGGATTCTGGGGACGTACCTGTTAAAGAGGTCGAAGTTTGAGTAGTAGATGGAACCTGGTCTTAAGAATGCAGGTTAGAAATACTAGCCTTACACAATTAAAAATGACCTCTCTTAGGCTTGTTTTTGTGTGTGTTTGTTTTTTAAGATTTTATTTATTTGACAGCACAAGCAGAGGGAGAGGGAGAAGCAGGCTCCCCACTGAGCAGGGATCCTGATTTGGGCTTGATCCCAGGACCCTCGGATCATGATCTGAGCTGAAGGCAAACGCTCAACAGACTGAGCCACCCAGGCACCCTACTCTCTTAGACTATTGTTAAGTAGAAATGTTGAGCTCCTTGTCATGAAGAAAGGAAACAGAAATGTACAGGATAGCAAGCCTTGGAAAAGTAGGAAATCAAGGTTTAAATGGTAAAGGTTTGAGTTGAAGAATGAGGGAAGGAGCTCAGTTGCAGGTATAAAAGGATTACTGATCAGCATTCAATGCACAGCTGAATTGAGAGCATGATCTTGTAGTGGCACCATCTGTATGATTATGTACTATTTCCAGTACTGTTCTTCAGCTTGAATGGAGGAGAAAGAAGAGGTTGGATAGTCCTGGCAGGAGTAAATACATCAATGAATTGAGCCCAATTAGAGTAGGAAATAAAGCCAAAAGGACTGAAGAGAAGAGCGTGGTCAAGGGACTAGAGGTCTTTGTGGCACCAAAGAAAGGGCATAATGGGAATAAAGCCAAGATTTAGATATGAAAGACCAGGGCATTGAAATTTAAGATTTTAGGAGTAATGCAGCTTGCAGTGTTTGGAAATGGCTGTAGTAGATCGCTGAATTAGAATGTAGATGAAAGTTACTGGAGTTGAAAAATTTAAAGAATTTTTGTCTAATTTATTGAATGGACTGTGTACAGAAGATATCCCTAGTAGAACTGGGTATAAGGAGACAGAGTCAAGTGCTGAAGTCCTTAATTAAGAGGTTTGTCAGGGAGGATGCTTCCAGGCTATGTGGGACATGTAAGGATTTGGGGGAAGTAGTTTCTTGTATCCTCTTGGCCCAGAAGTCTTGGGAGATCCAGATTCAGTTAAGGTTTCAGAATACAAATTTGTGAAGTAGCAAACAGCTCTAGAGATAACTCTTTAAAGAACATAATAGAATTGAAATGCTTAAGCAGAAGTCAGGGAGAGGAATTAGAATAGTAAGAATGGAGATAGTAGGGAGAGGGCATTTATAGTGACCAAGAAGAGAGAGAAGCTTTGAATACTTCAAGACCAAGGCTACAGTCTAACAAGAATCTGCTGTTTCTAGCTCTCCCAGGCCTAGTCCCATGTATCAGATCTGCTAATGATAGTAACAGTTAATATTTGTTGGCTGCTACTATGTGCTAGACTGTGCTTAAGAGCTTTCCTTGTATTTCCATTTATTGTTACATCAATTCTTAGGTGCTCATATTCTCATTTTAAAATGAATAAGATGAGGAAAGGCTAAGTATCTTGCCTAGTATGTGGCATAGCCGAGAGTTGAAACTATGTTCATTGACTCCAGAGCTTGTATATGCCTTTATTTGGAAAACATAGGCTGCCAAATGAAGTAACAAGTTGCTCGGTGTCTTTATTTGGAATGATGTAAAAAAAATGTCGTGGTAGCTGAAGAGAATTCTCCCCCAGGCGATTAGTATATGATTCGTAAATGTAAATGGTATTTTTAATGTTATATACATATATATATTGTCTGTTGTTGTTTACGGTTAATATTGATTCCAAAGGGGGAAAAAAAAAAAGAACTTCTGGCATCAAGTCTGGCACCATGAAGAAGGTAGCTGTGTTGATGAAGGTAGGGAGCACAGAAGAACAAAGGGCTTACTTCTAGGGATTTTTGCTGCAGCTGTGTACTCTTAAGCCAAAGAAGCTAAGAGAAAGGAAAATAAGCAGTTGTGGAGGGGTTGAATGGATTCTGACCAGCTAGCTCTCTTCTCACTCTATAGTCGGTGTGTATTGGGAGCCCTATAATTAAACTAGTAGATGTTTTGTTTGCTGCCATTTCAGCTTCCAAGTTCTTGTGTTCCCTCAAAGTAACTATGGGCATGTCAAAAGGATGTTCACTATGCAAGCTGCCCTTAAAACAGCCTTTAGTACTACCATCCCTAGATCCCCTAAAAACCCCTGTCACCCAGGGGTTTGTTGGAGAAGAGGAATAGGGCGTCAGGGTGATACTGATAGCCCTCGTGCTGTGGTCCCTCTACAGCAGTGAAGTGTTTATGTCACTAGGCTTTTGAGGACACAGAGTAGCTTTCAAACTATTAAGGAGCAGATCACACCAGGAAATTCTTCACTGGAAACAGGTACCTAAGAGTCACCCCTAAAAGGAGAGTGCCCCCCTTCTCACCAAGCCAAAATAGCCCCTTTTATGTGGAGGCTTCAAGATGTTAACCAACACCTAAACACAGATAGGAAGGGGGATGGGATATACAGAGAATCAATCTCTTACAATTTGGAAAAATATTTCGGCAATCAATACAGTCCAAATATTCAAATAAGTCATTTTGGCAATTCTTACCTGTCACCTCCAACCCTAAAACACAGTTACCTAGTAAACACATTATATTTACTTATTTGAAAATTTCAAAGCAATCCTTAAAAGTATTTACTAAACCTACTTAACAGCTTCTTAAAGCTGGAGCATTACAAAGTTTTTCTCAAGTATATAAGCCCTCAAAGGGAATTTTCTCATCCCATGATGACATTTGGGTGGTGGTCTAGCCTTATTTAGGCAGTTTAAAATGAATTCTCAAGCCCTGCCCCATAAGAGGAAAAAGTAACAACCTTTTTATAGATGAGGACAGTGATGTGGGGAAATGAAATGACTTGTAATAGTAAACCTACAAAACAGGTCTGACCCCTCGCTTAGAATGCTTTCTCTACTGTCCTGCTGGCTGGAAGTATTGCAATTTCAAAGCAGAAGGATGAATGTGGAGAGTGTCAGGATTATATGGTGAAATTTATCATTGCAAATATGGAAGGCAGTGCAATATACTTATGAGTAAATAAGGCAAAATTCTAAGTTCTGTCACATGTTGCAGCATATGTTGATGTCTTACACTTTAAAAATAGGTTTCTTAATGTAGCCTACATGTTACCAGTATAAAATGAGGAACTGAAGCAATTCTAAAATCTTGATCCTACACCAGCTCCCCAGCCAAAGTTGATGAGCCAGAAGTATGAGAGGCAACAGCTGTTCTGCTAGAAGTGAAATGACCAGAAACATCCAGAATGTTCAATGTAATGGTGTGAGCCTTTCTACCACAAAATGCTGGGTTGTGTGTAATCACTGAGATTTTAACAGTGTTATTCTTTCTCTCTAAGCCAATATTCCCAACAATGAGAGAAAAATTGAATTTTGATTTTAAAACTGTCAGCAGAAACCCAGTCCTATAGGATGTATACATTTTTTTTCTTTCCCTTTTCGTTGACCAAGCTCTTAACATCTGTGTAGGCAGCTTTTCTCAGAAGTACAACACTAAAGCGAAGGGCAGACATGCTCCATTTGTCAGAGCTTTCAGGTCTTTGGTACATTGAATTGGGCTGTCAGGGGAGCAACAGTTAAAGTACTGAGCTCAAAGATCCTAGAAGGGAGGCTTGGGAAGCCAAAGACTGAAATCTGGCATTATCTATCTCATATGGGCAATAGATTATATTTAATAAACAATTTTGTCAGACCTCTGAGTTCATTATATGTCAACTCATTTAATCACAACCATAGAAAGGAAGAAGCTGGTATTGGAGGTAATTGTCAAAGTTTTTATTCAGATGTCACCACCTGACTCATCTATTCTGAAAGACCCATGTGCTCTTACTGAGGTTAAACCTAGAATACTGCTTGAAGGAAAATTTAAATTGTAGTTACAATGGTAGATATGTGCGTGTACACATACACACATGTATACCTTCAGAGAAAGTAAACATTGTAGTAGATTTCATAATTCTGTTAGAATGGGAAGAAAGACCATCTCACCATTTTGATTTGGTAAAATCTGCATCTAAATCCTGTTATTACCTTGCTTTCCCATCTTTATCAGAGGCCATGTTCATATTGACTTCACACACAAAAAAAATTACGTACACTCCTTTTCAGCAAACGTATGCATGTTCTATTCAATAAATATTCAGATGTTTTTTAAGTACTTGTCTCTCAGAGCTTATTTTTTTAATTAGGTGATTCACTTGTAGCTGCCAGCATTTGTATTTCTGACTACAGGTTTGTCAACCTTTGCTGGAATGAAGTTGGTCTCGGAGTGAAATTGGATGTGCACCTAACTTACATGCTGCATATAAAACAAATGAAAAAGTGGATGTGTGAGTGTGTGATGGTCAGATACTGAGTTGCACAGGAGTAAGAGGCCACAAGATGGCAAGCTAACATAGGAAATGTGGTGTAGAGCTAAGATCTAGAAATTGAACTAGAAATTACTTTTCCATTTTTTATTTATATGCTATAAAGGACATAGACTAAGATGTGGTCATTTATATTTTTGAGTACTTACGATAAATTGAACAGTTACTGAAGTACAATTTTGAAAATTGGAAATGACTATGATGTATATTTTTTAATAGACCACCATTTATAATGAAACAGGCTAGAGTCACCTTGCATGTATTACATATATTTTTAACTTTCCATAAAGCACCAAAAAATCTTGTTCTGACAGCAAGGTAGTCACACTGCTACCTCTACATGCAAAGGAGACTTGGAAATGTGTATTTAGCTAGGCACATTGTCATTGCCAACAAAATCAGAATTTAATTGACCACTAAGGTAAAAAAAAAAAACAGTGCAGCGCAGTTGGTTATTATATGGGATGCCAATATTCCAAAGATCTTTGAAACAATTTTGTACAGAAAACTTCTGAACAACTAGATTTGGAGTTAAAAAAATCCTGTATTCTTACTCCATCACTTCATGTAATATTAGGCAAGTCACTTTATCATTCTGAGTTGTACTCTTCTGATTATAAACATTTTAAAGATTTCTTCCATTCCACAATACCATGATTTTTTTAGTTCATGCAACAGAGAGTATAAGATTCATGGATATGTTAATTGTTGCTGAGCTACTTCTGTGGGTTAAGCCTTGAGGGTACAATGGCAAAGGACATGGCTCTTGCCTACATTCAATATGCTCATAATTTAGAGGGGGATACAAATGCACAAGCAAATTATATAGGGATAAGTGATATAATAAAGCCATGTATTGTTAATTACAATACCTAACATTTAAAAAATCCATTTACCAACGCTTTGCATGGATCATCTTTGGTTAACAACCTATGACCTAGGTATTATTTATCCCCATTTTACATTTTTTTAAAAATGCTCTCTGGTAGAAATATTTGATCCAAGCCTTGAAATGAAATTAGATTTCTCAAGGTGGAGAAAAGAATGAAATTATAGAAAATATTAAGTACCTTCCATGTTATTACAATGCTATGATTATAAAGAAGATAAATCTTGGGACGCCTGGATGGCTCAGTTAAGCATCTGCCTTCAGCTCAGGTCATGGTCCTGGGGTCCTGGGATCGAGTCCCGGGTCGGGCTCCTTGCTCAGTGGGGAGTCTGTTTCTCCCTCTGTCCCTCCCCCTGCTTGTGCTCTCTCTCTCTTTCTCTTTCTCTCTCTCTGACAAAATCTTAAAAAGATAAATCTTGTTATAATCAGTTCTATGGAACTGCCTAAATTGCTTAAAGAGGTGTCTTAGTATTGTACATGAAATTTGTTTTTTAAGGTAATTCTCTATTAGAGATCTTTCTATGGTATCAGGTTTATATAGTGAGATAACCAGTACCAAGTCTTATTTTGCCATTGCCCAGTATATGTTCTAGGTATGAGAACCATAGAATCTTGGAGAGTTAAAAGGAAATTTGGAGGTCATTTAGCTATACCTGCTGTACAATTCAGGAATATTCTTGATCATCGCTCTGAGGGTTCTCACTACTTTATTGCGCAGTCATTTCATTTTGAGGTAGTTCAAATTAATAGAATATTTCTATATGAGATAAAATATTTATCTCTTTGATGTTCACCAGTACTGGTTCTGAAACATTGGAACATGTAACAAGGTATTTCTCTTTTCAGGATTGGGAAAATCATTCCCTATAGTCTGGACACAAACTTCTAACACAAGATTAACTTGTTTTCAATAGTCTTATACTACACTTTGCTCATTTCTAAGGTGTAAGCTTAAACTCCAAGGACTTTATGTCGTGAACTAATATCAATCCTTGTCTCATTAAAATTTTAAATCTTGATACAGAATGGCTACTTGTTCCATTTCATCTGACTTGTTCTGAACAAAATTCTGAGATATTTTAATCATGTTTTATGTCTGGCATTCAACATACTGGTCATTTCTTTTGTCTTCAGTAGATATACGCGTATCTTCTGTGTCTTCATCCTAATCACTAACATGAATGTAGTCAGGAACTATTTTTGGCTATAAGTAAAAGAGCCTAACAAGGCAATGGCTTACATCAGGTAGGAGTTCTCTCTCACATAACAACAAAAACAAAAGCATGGAAATAGGCAGTTCAGAGTTAATATGGCAGTTCCATGACAGATGGCAGCAAATGTCCCAGGAGCTGTCTTTGTTTCTTCATGCATAAGGTCATGCTTCCATCCTCAAAGTCACCTCATGGTAGAAAGATATTTACTACAGCTCTAGCTATGATGTCTCAGGCAGGAAGGGGCTGGGGAGTAAAAAGATGCATTCAAGCTAGGTCAGCCCTACTTTTTAACTTCTCCCCAGAGCATCGGTCAAAAAATCTTTTTTTGACAAGATTTCACACTGCTACTTTTACATGGAAAGATACATGGAAAGGAGACCTGGAAATGTGACTTTTTAGCTGGGGACATTGCCACCTCCAACAAAATCAGAATTCTTTTAGGTGAAGAAGAGTAAATGGGTGGGTAGACAGAAGAAGTGGCAAGAGGAACAGATTTTTTTCCCAAGAAACCTTGAACTCCTAAGTACCAGAGACCTAAGCTGTGGGGATACAGGATACGAAAAGATGAATAAGACAACCTTCACCTTAGCCACAGTGAGTAGTTTTTAATGTCATCATCAAATTAATCTAATTAGAAGCTGTTTTCTCTGAGACTGGTTTATCACATTTGCTAGTCTTCCATAGAAAGTCAAATCTCAAGTTACTGCACTGACTCTCCTTTGAAATAAATTCTTTATAAATGAAAGCACTTGTTTAACCTAATGACTAATACTTCTTTTAGTTATAAGGGATTGATGACCATCAATTTAGTTAGTGAAATTTTTATAGCAAGAAAGTGAAAATGGGATTGCTTAATATTTGTCTCCTCTGGACCCAATCTATTGCACAGAGTTCAACAGTGACCTTTTTCTAAAGGATAGAAAACTGGAATCCACTTCTTCAATTTCCTCTTATGCTGTACAGACAATTCTATACCACAGCCATCTGTCCATTTCGACTGACGGCATTAATGTCTGAAAAACATTTTCAAGACAATTAACAGAAGTCACATATATTACTTTTCTCTGAACAATTATTTTTTAATATAAAATTAAATCTCCATAGTAGGGGAAGGATCAGATACTTCACCTTTAAGTAGATGGGAATGTTGACCTATTTGGGTAACATACAGAATTCATTTTACTTTGCTTTCAAACAATATATGGATACATCACAGCCTTTTAAAAAGTTATCTTTACTTAGAATAGGAAAATATCCCTGACACAGTGGAAGCAAGATAGGTCTGTGGAAAGTTCTCAGAACTCCCCACAATCACCATTGTACGTTACAGCTGAAGGAAGATTTGCTCTGTGAGAAAAGACCCAATTTTATACTAAAGAGCTTCTGGTAGGTTTCTCCCAGAACACCTCCCTTGGGATTTTGTCATAAAATCCAAAGAATGCTGACACTTTTTGCCTTTACATGCTCCACCACTGGTTTGTTCTTTCCTCACCAATTTTTTTACAGAATTGGGACACACCCTCTCTTTTGTGCTCTGTGCAGTATTAAATATACAAACAAAATATAAACTAGGAATAAGTTGGCATCAATATTTGGGGAAGGTGTGCTATGCATGTGATGGGATGGGGCACTTTGGGCTTTTAATTGCTTTATTTTCTTTATTAAAATTTTAAGAACAAAAATAATATGTGAAACAAAAGATTTATAAAGAAAAAATTCACCTCTCCTTTATCGCAACCAATGTTGAGATCCTTCCACATCTCTCCCCCTAATCACACAAACACTCTATATGTACACACGTGTCAAAGTTAGGATGCTCAATGCCTAAAAAGGGAAGAATAAGTACAAAAGATGTGTCCTACCTCTCTTTTTTTAATTGTACAGGAAATAAATGTATGAAGAACATGGTTTTTATTAGGATTCTTCCAGTTGCAAGATACAGAAACCCTATTTAAACCAGTTCAAGCAAAAATGGGGAAATTACCTTTCATATAACTAAACTGCAGAAAGCATGGGTGGAAGGGGTAGTGGGGAGCCTGTGTCAGGGACAGCAGGACTGAAAAGTTCAAACATCCTCAGGTCTTTGCCTTTTTCTCCTCTCCTCTTAACTTTTCAGTCTTTCTGTCTTGAGGAAGTTGGTTTAATTTCCTTGGGAAGACTGGAACCATAGCTACTTGCAACCCTAGGCATTCTTTCATACAAGCACTTGAAAAAGAAAAAAAATTCCCTCCAGCTCCAATGAGAAGAAACCCTGTGGCCACAGACAAAATCTGTAGCCAGAAAGATTTTGGGGTTGAGTGCTAGAAAGCCAAACTACCTGCAGGTCAAGAATGGCTTGAATGAAATTAAGAAGATGTCTGTTTAGTGATCTGGGCAGCCTCATGAGGTGAGAAAGTGGTTTAAGGAAGAACCGCGGTTGATCGTTAACTCTGCTTCTACTAGATGCAGATCCCTGAAAGAAAGTGACTGAACTTGGGGGTCTCACTTTCTTCATCTCTAAGGTTATCGTCTGCTTTCTGAGCACTAGTGGTGGAGGGGGGTCAAGTCAAGGGAGGTGACCCTGTCAATACAGGACATGGTGTGAGATGTGAGATACTCCCCCCATCTTCACCTCCATGCTCCTCCATGAAAGTGGAGATTTTCTTGAGGCAGGAATTGTAGATCTCTGAAGGCACATAGCACAGTGTCTCGTTTCTATTGATCACAACTCAGTAAGTATTAATTTAGTGATAAGAGAAACAATAAAGATGCCAAAATTTGAACGCTAGTTTCTCTCAATCGAATGCTTTGGGTCTTCACTGGCACCAAGACAAGTTCCAGAGTGTTCTTATAGGTAACTCATTTTGTAAACTAAGCTTAAAGGAGGGAAAAAAAAATCATTTCCCTTCCTGTCTAAACAACTTCATTCACAGTCCTTGCTCCCGTTACCTTTCCATCTCCTCTCCATGCGAAGTGGGAAAGCAAGCAATCAATGCTAATGTCCCACCAATCCTTTTCCCTAGAGCAGAACTGGTTGTCATAACTGATGTTACGAGGCTGAGCTTCTCAAAAACATTTTTGGCAGCAAACTTACCCTCAGACTGAAAAATCGTCTCCATTCCAGTTCTGTGCACTAAAACCCTATTTTCTAGATTATGTGCCATGATTGGGGCCTCAAAAACCTTAAACTTCTTTAACCCCCATCACTGTCAAAAATTTAGATGTATTCCTTTAAGTCCTTCAGTGGTTACCTGCATTTTTGAAGGTGAGGTGTTTTCATATCAAATGGATGTAGGCTCATGAGTGCAACAGTGAGTGATCTGAGGCATAAATTGAAAGATGGGGAAAACCACAAAGTTCACCTTTCTCTGTCTTGTCCAGGGCACAGTCTTTAAGACAGATTATAACCACTGTTGGTGACACGGTTTGTAGATAATGACAGAAATAACCTTCATTATGCATGTATCGCAGTGGCTTTCTGCTGAAGAGGGCAGGGCCATGGAAGACATGACATAATCGGTTTTAGTTAAAATTACATTTTTATGCACTGACTTCTCATTAAAAAATTCCCAGTGGAGAAGAATGATTTCTGAGCTATCCTTACCAAGCAGGGTTGCAAGTCATGTTCTAAAACTGTCAGAAAATGTTTATTTCACAGAATAATAATACTCAGTGCAGTCAAGTAACAATATCAATGACAGACAACAAAACCACTTCATTTTATTCTGGAGAAATACACATCCATTAGAGTATTAAATCCAATGATGGTATATCTGTGATTTTTTAAAAAAAAATAAGAAAGTAAAGAGTGCTTGGGTAGGTCAGTCGGTTGAGCCTCCAACTCTTGATTTCCATTCAGGTCATGATCTTAGAGTCGTGAAATCCCGCCCCACGCCGAGCTCCATGCTGGGCGTGGAGCCTGCTTAAGATTCTCTCTCTCCCTCACCCTCTGCCTACCACCTGCCCCCCTCGTGCTCACATGCTCTCTCTCTTTCTTTAAAGGAAAAAAAATAAAAATAAACTAAAAGCTAGGCTCCAAATCAAGTAATAATAAACATCTTTTTTTTGCATTTTTCCACACCAATGTAACAGCATAGTACACATTTTATTATCTATTCTAGAGAGAGATGTACTAGTAAAGTGTGGGCAAAGTATGATATATTGTAGACTACATTCTGAATTCCTGATTATAAAAAGGTTCAACAAATACAGAAATTTAAAAAGTATTTTAATGTTCAGTGGTAGAAGTGTCAAGTAATTATCAAGTTGGGTATGTTCTCTTTCTGGGTCCTACCCTGCTCCTGGTCAATGTACTCAATGGGACCTGCCTTCCCATGTGACTCTAGAGTGACCCTTTCAGGTGTCTCCTAGTTCAGGCTTAAGCAGAATATCTCCCGGTAATATTTGTATCAACTTGGAGACCACAGATGATGGCTTTCTTCCCTCTTCCCTACTCCACTTATATCCAGGGAGCCCTAACCTGCAGAGTCCTGGGCTCTGTGGTCATTTCCCCAAGCCAGGCCTTCTCACTGAGTGTCACTGTGTGTGCTTTTTTGTGTCCTTGGTTAGCTGCTGCCCCACCCTCAACATGCTCTTTCTCTACAAAGATTAAGTAGGGCTGAGTGAGGGGAGCCTCGGCTGCCACTATGGAAAGACTGCCAGCACTTCAACCTCAGCTTGGAGGCCATCACATTTTTCAGAAATGTCACATTTTATATTTTCCAGTTGATGGATCTAAGCATTTAAAAGAATGCTGCCTTTTGAATTTCTTCAGACTAATTTGCAATTAACTATTCAAACACAACTCACATACATACTTGAATCCTGCAACAATGAGATCTCTGTCTAGTGTATACAACTGAGCACATACTGAAAATTTTTAAAAATGTCCCAAATGACATAAAGGCTGACGCCCTTTGTGTTCCAATGTAGCCCAGGTCTTGCTTAGAAAGGATGCAGGTTCTCCTTGTCTAACCCTCTTGTGCATCAAAAAGCAGCTTTGTTTCACCTCGCTGGGGTGAGCTCATGGCCAAATCTGAATGGCGATTCTGGAGTAAGGGAGGAGCCCCTATCTCACCACATTCAACATATCTGAGGTTGTGGCACTCACATGCTGAGGACTTGAGTCTTTTAGAGTATTTTTGGAGACAGCACTTAATAAGGCACTTGAGAACCAAAAAGCTCAGTTCAATGAAATTCAACATAATGCACAGGCATGAGGTAATAACCAAGAAGAGTATGAAGATCGTTTTCTCGGTGGGTTTGGATATGAAGCAGTCCACAGTGTTGGGACAAGGCTTCAAATCACACTTCATAAGGTAGGGAACACTAAAGCCGTCATATAGTTTGTAAAATAAAGCCAGGAAGCCAATTTCAAAACCAGTTTTAACAATAAGGCTGATAAGGTAAGTGTACCACAGGCCCCCATCCATCATACCTGGGCTGACATAGAGTTTCTTTCTGTGCCTTTTCTCTCTACCCTCACGATAGGCTACATGTAGAACCACCAGAAGTGAAGGCGTGGAGACCATGACCAGTTGTAAGGCCCAAAGTCTGACCTGGGAGATGGGGAAGAAGTGATCAAAACACACATTTTCACAACCAGGCTGTTTAACGTTGCACTCAAACTCTTTCTGCTCATTTTTCCACACATGCTCTGCTGCCACCATGTAGACCAGCAAACGGAAGATGAACACAACAGTGAGCCAAATCCGCCCAATCCCGGTTGAGTATTTGTTTACTCCAGTTAGAAGGTCCCTGAGGAACATCCAACTCATGACTTGGGTTCAAAAGAAGGTAAGATTCTGCAAAAGAAAACAATTTCATCATGATTCACTTATTTTTATTTCATTGATCATTTCCACTGTCTTACTTGATTACGGGATTGTGGAAGATAAACTCAAATTTCAACTCTGGATGTTGAGTACTCACTTTCAAACAAGGAGATGATACAATTGGTCCACAGATGTAATTTATCTCATGCCCAATTTAATTTGGAATTTGGTTGGTGATCCCACACACACTATCCCATTTTCAAACAAATTCTTCAGTTTATTGCTTCTCTCTAAGGATGGATGGGTTCTGTTACTGATCTAGAAAAAATTAGATATGAATCCCAAGGTGACTTTGGTACCTTGAGATAGCCCTCACATACCCACTTCTTGAAGTTGTAATCTCTACTCACTTTTTCTACTTTGTCAGTGCCCCTCCCCAATCCCTAAAGGTTATTCATTGCACCTACCTCCCTTTGTGTCTCATATCCCATACCAACAGCTGAGCTCACCTACATTCTGACAGTGATAAGTGAGGCTCTCCAATATGAACTCCAAACTCATGTTTCCTCACCCCTCCAGACTTACATCCATGCCCAACTTAACCTGTTCCACCCAGTTTAGAGGGAGGAGTCAGTCTCATATTGCCCCAAAATGATCATTCCGGCTCTACAGCCCATTCTTGATCTATCCATTTTCCCTGGTTCTATATTCTGTATCTCCAACCCTCACCATTTTATTCATCTCAGCATATAAGTGTACTTAAATGTTATCCATTTTTAATGGGAGAAATCTGCATAGCTTATCTCTCTGACAAACCCCCTATCTTCCTTTATCCCTTATTTCTACTTCCTCAGTTATTATTTACTCTTCAACTCACTGAGTCTAGTTTTTTCTGCTCACCATTGCACACTAAAATTAGCACTGTCACTCAACTATCAAATCTTCTGGATGCTCTGGATCTCATTTAATTTTTCTATGATACTGTTGCCTGCTCTTGTGTTCTTGAAACTCTTTCAGCCTTGACATCCGTATTACTCTCTCTTCTCTTTCTATTGTTCTGATCCTCTTGATTGTACCATCTTAGGTTTCTTTGTCTAGTTCTTAAAAGCTCTGTCCTCTGTTCTTTTCTCACTCCATATTCTCTCCCTAGAAAATCTCATTCATTCCCATGGATTCAACTGCTGCTTTCCGATTCCTGACTCTCAGATCTTCAGCTTCTCCCCAGATTTCCATATCTCACTGCCTCTTGGTTATCATTTAAATATGTCACAGGCATCTCAAACTTATATCTACAGCTGAATTTATTATCTGTCCTCCCCTTTGATTTTCTTGCTTAATGGCATCACCAGTGCCCAAGCACCCAAGTTGGATATCTCATATTCATCCTGGACTCCTTTCTCGTGACTCTTTAATTGCTCACCAAATTCTTCTGATTCCTCCTAAATATCTCTCAAATTCCCCTCCAGGTCACTGCTGAAATATCTCTCACCTATACATCCTTCCCACAGCTTTCTATTTCCAGTCTCATCATCTCTTCCCCTCTCCTCCTAGTATGTCCTTGATGTTGCTTAATTATCTTGCAACTCTTTCCATCATTTTGCTCTTTAACATATAAAAGCTGATAGGACAAAAAATCCAGTCAAGAAATGGGCAGAAAACATGAACAGACATTTCTCCAAAGAAGACATACAGATGGCCAACAGATACATGAAAAAATGTTCAACATCACTCACCATCAAATCAAAACCACAATGAGATACCACCTCACATAGGCCAGAATGGCTAAAATTAACAAGTCAGGAAACAACAGATGTTGGCAAAGGATTCAGAGAAAGGGGAACCCTCTTACACTGTAGGTGGGAATCCAAACTGGTACAGCCACTCTGGAAAACAATATGGAGGTTCCTCAAAGAGTTAAAAATAAAACTGCCCTATGACCCAGCAATTGCATTAGTAAGTATTTATCCAATGGATACAAAAATAGTGATTCAAAGGGGCACATGCACCCCAATGTTTATAGAAGCAATGTCCACAATAGACAAACTATGGAAAGAACCCAGATGTCCATAGACAGACGAATGGATAAAGAAGACTTGGCATATATAAAAAATGGAATACTACTCAGCCATAAAAGGATGAAATCTTGCCATTTGCAACAACGTGGATGGAACTAGAGGGTATTATGCTAAGTGAAATAAGTCAGTCAGAGAAAGGCAAACACCATATGATTTCACTCTTGTGGAATTTAAGAAACAAAACATGAACATGGGGGGAAGGAAGGAAAAATAAGATAAAAACAGGGAGGCAAACCATGAGAAACTCCTAACTATAGGAAACAAACAGGGTTGCTGGAGGGGAGGTGGTTGGGGGTTGGGGCAACTGGGTGATGGGTATTGAGGAGGGCATTTGATGTAATAAACACTGCGTGCTCTGATGCAACTGATGAATCATTAAGTTCTACCCCTGAAACTAATAATATACTATATGTTAACTAAATTGAATTTAAATTAAAAAATAGTTTTAAAAAAGTTGATAGGATGCTAGAGAGCCTTCTTTTTCATTTCAGTGATGTTGTCTTTCTGGCTTCTATTTTGTCTTATAATTGAATTCTGTGGTTTAGCCCCCAATTTGTTTGTTGGGCTCATTATATACTCAGCACTCTGTTCAGTGCTTTCGAGTTGGGTCTCTCACAACTACCCTGGGAAGTGGAATTTCTGTTTTTTGGTTTGGTTTGTTTGTTTATGGTGGTGGATGTTTTGTTCTTTCACATGAGAAAGCAGATTCTAAAAAATGAAGCCACTTTCCCACGTTTACAAAATAAGATGCAGAACAATGTTCAAATCGAATTTCCATCACTCTAAAACAGAGCTTCTCAACAGGGGCACTATTAAATTTGGGGCTGGATAAATCTTTGTTGGAGCAGCTGCCCTGTGCATTGTAGGTTGTTTAGCAGTACTCCTGGCCTCTACGAACTAGATGCAGTAGTACCACCTCCTGCCCCCATTTCAGACAACCAAAAATGTAGTCCAGACATTTCCAAATGTGCCCTGTGGAGATGAGGCAAAATCTCTCCAAGTAAAAATCACTTCTCTTAACTTTCTGCTTTCATCAGAAGATGTGGACCAGAGCTCCAGGTCTGCCACAAATATTCTTTGTGATTTCTCAGGTGAAATCCTTGCCATTTCATGTCTTGTTTTCTATTACAAAATTATTACTTTTTGCTTTATAACTCAGCTGAAAGAGTATCATGGAAATGATGGTGTGAGGGGAATGAGGAGGTTCAGAAAATTGGGATATTGTTATAGCAGCACACCTGTTGGAGCATGTCACATTACCTCTTACAGAGGGAACAATATGTAATAAGCCCACACACTAGAGCCCTGAGGAAATACGAAGGTTAAGAGATGTTTTCAGACAAAACAAAGATACATGTACACAGTGCTCTATTCAGCAGGGAATAAATACTTCAATGTCCTTGGGTTTTCAGAACACAAACAAAATTGTATTAAATAAAAAGGGTTCTCAAATCCACCTGAAAGGTTAATGTCTCTATGAATTATTAAAACAAAGTCCCAAAGATTAAAAAGGGAAAACAAAAAGGATTATGTTTTCCTATAACATGTGTCATTGGGCATTTGTCCATATTATTCAAAAGGATATTTATGTAATATTACAAAACATTTGAAAGTACCCTGTTGGGCGTTTTAGAGAAGGAAGGAAGGCAAGAATAGGTTCAGACTTTTTTGCTAAAAGGAAAGCAGTAAAAAAGCAACTGGTGTTTGAGTAGAATTGGAAGACTGATACCATCAAATGTGACAGGATTATGAATTTCATTTGACTGATAGATGTCTATCCTATTTTGAAGTTCTTTGCTGATGGAAAGGTAATGGCTTTTCTCAGGAGAGAGAGGTTTTCTAATGTTAGTTCAATTTTAACAAAGGTGGTTTAGCATAATGGATAAGAGCCTGGGCACAGTGTTGGACTCCTTGGGTTCAAGTCCAAGTTCACCTCTGATGATAATAGAACCAGCCACGTGGGGCTTAAAACAGAGTCTGACACATGGTAGGTGATCCACAAGCATTATTATTATCATCATCATTATTATTTTGCCATTAAAAGCCTTTCCTTGATGTCAAATTGGAAGTCTTTCCAATTGTAAGTTAAGTATATTTTTTTCTCTAGGTTTTTTCCTATGAAGGTCGATAAATTAAGAATCTCCATTTAATAGTCCTTTAAGCATTTGAAAGCAGTCATTATTGGTTTGAAGTCATTAGCTCATCACTCAAAATTCTTAGAAGAACACAAAGAACACTCATATCTCTTAATAATAATTCAGATTGTCTCTTTATTTTTAATAAAGGTCTTTAATTTATCCCTTTTCTTAAGCCACTAAGGATAACTACCAATTTTTTAAATTTTTTTAAAATTTTATTTATTTATTTGAGAGAGAGACAGAGAGAGAGAGAACGCGAGCAGGGTGAGGGGCAGAGGGAGAAGCAGACTCCCCACTGAGCAGGGAGCCCAATGCGGGGCTCGATTCCAGGACTCCAGGATCATGACCCAAGCCGAAGGCAGACGCCGAACCGACTGACCACCCAGGTGCCCGATAACTACCAATTTTTGAATAGTTTCTACTTGCCAATTCTAATGTACTAATTCTCCTATGACTTTCTCTTTTCTTGTAAGAACTAGCAGTTAACGGCACAGGAATTTAGTTTGGAAAATTCAATTAATCAAATATTCTCAGAAAGTAAAATATTCAATATTGCCAATATCAGGAATAATTTTGGGGAGTTGCAAATTTTCCCCAATCATTTGATCTGAGTTAAAAGTGGAGGTGAGAAGGTGCTGGGTCAATCAGATTTCCATATGGAAAAAAATGAAGTTGGATCCCTACTTTACACCATTTAAAAACTTAACTCAAAATGGATCAAAGACCTAAATAAAAGAGCCAAAACCATAAAATTCTTAGAAGAACACAAAGGGGTAAATCTTTATGACCTTGAGTTTGGTAATGGATTCTTGGGTATGATACTGAAAGCATGAGCAACAAAAAAGAAAAAATAAATTGAACTTCATCAAAATTAAAAACCATTGTTCATCAAAGGACGTTATTAGGAAAGCAAAAAGACAACCCACAAAGTGAGAAAAAATATTTGTAAGTAATGTATCTGGTAAGGTTTTAATATCCAGAATACGTAAGGAACTACTAAAACTCAACAACAAAAGAAAATTCAAAAATGGGCAAAATGTTTGAATAGACATATCTCCAAAAAAGACATACAAATGGCCAGTCCATACATGAAAAGATGCTTAACATCATTAGTCTTAGGAAAGTGAAAATCAAAGCTACAATGAGATATTGCTTCACATTTACTAGGATGAGTACAGTTTTTAAAATATAAAATAAAGGGGCGCCTGGGTGGCACAGTTGGGTAAGCATCCAACTCGATTTTGGCTCAGGTCATGATATCAGGGTTGTGAGATCAAGCCCCACATTGGGCTCTGTGCTGGGCATGGAGCCTGCTTAAGATTCTCCCTCTCCCTCTGCCCCTCCCTGCTGCACTTTCTCTCTCTCTCTCTTTCTCACTCTCTCTCTCTCCCTTAAAAAAAAGAATTGTGACAAGTATATGCTCTGGGTGCTGGGATATAAGAGTGAGCTAGATAGAGAAGGGCCTTTCTCTCGTAGAGCTTATATTCTAAGGAGGGAGAGAAACAATAAACAAGAAAGAAAGAAATGCATAATATCAGATAATGATGAAGACTGTGAGGAAGCACAAGCAGAATGATGTAATTTTGATGGGACCAGGAGAGCCTCTTTGGACTGGGTGGCCATGGAGACCTCTCTGATGAGGTGGCCTTTGGATGGAGCCCCAAGAGGCAAGAAGTCAACTACATGAAGCTATGAAGAAGAACGTCCTAGGAAAATGGAATGGTTGGACAGAATGAATTTATGTGTTTGAGAAACAGAAGGAAGGTCCACATGACTGGACCTCAGTGAGTAATGGGTGGATGGTCTGAGATGAGGCTGGAAAAGGAGGTCCAGCCAGGTCACAGAGAGCCTTAGAGGTCACAGTGGGCTGTTCTGTGCTATGTCATTATAGACAAGTTCACTCTTTTGAGGGCTCAGTTTCCCTCTCTATGAAAGAGGGATACTAATATTCTCCAAGCTGACTTCATGATGTTTGTTGTGATCATAAGTCAAGATGAAATATAAGAATTTCATAAAGCACGCAGACACACACACAGAAAAGAAAAGAACAGAAAAGAAAAGAAAAGAAGCATAATCAGACCAAATTACGTAACTCAGAATTTGGAGACAAATACCTCCTTTGAGTGTGAAATGACTAAAAACCATTAAGGGAAAGAATTAGTAATTCATAGAAGAAAACCATCCCAAAAAGATCATCTGTCCTATATTCCTGAGATAACCTGGAAAATACTAGAATGTTAGTAGATAAAAGGGTGTAAAATTATGTAAGACCTTAAACGTCAAAGTGAGAATTGGAAACTTAGCAACCAGAGGGCACCTAAGTAAAGTGGATAGTAAACGAAGAAACAAGTTAATCAACCATGTGGGCCTGTGACTGGCATAATGACATGGCAACAAAGTTAACAGAAGAGTAGAGCCCTGTATGAATGCTAGGTGAACAGAAACTACATAGACCTTCTCAATGTCTACATAGTTCTATATACGGGGAAAAGATTATAATGTACAGATATAAAATACTCCATCACTCTCTTCTTCAGCCAAGGATTTTGGATTTTCTAGGACAACCCTATTGCAAACATACTGATGTCAGAACTAATGAGAACATGTACAAGTTTTAGGTTGAGAAAATGAGTTACAATAACCATACAATATAAGCAAAGATAGTTAATACATCTGACTTTTCTACATCCTGGATTAAATCTCATCACAATCATTTGATTCTCATTCCTCCAATTTACCAGGCAATAATTTTCTTGCTGAGGAGATTCCCTAAACTGTGTGAGGATATTCTCCTGAGATTACATACAAGAGTTCCAGTCCCAGGAGAGGCACCTTCTAAATCACTCTCTTCTGGGTTTGGTTAATGAGTCCCTTAGAGCTGACTCACCTTGGGGTGAATCACACCCGAGTTTCTGAGCCTTTGGTACTGAGCACCAGCCCACCTGTCCTTCACTTATTGCAAGATGAGCCTTTGCTATCCAGCAACTTCTCCCACACCAAACTTCACTTCCAGTGTGGTTCAGCCATCCGCAAGCAAGTGCCTTCTCTGTGCTCTGAATGGGCACAAAAACAATGCCAGGAGGCAGAGTTCTGCTCTGAAATGATCAAAAAGAGCTATTTGAAACTTGTGTTTGAGGGGCACTGGATTTCCAATTTCCTTGCAGACCACCAGTGACAAGTCCTGAAAAAGGCGTCAGCGTCCATACCCAGCTCCTTTCACGTCTCAATAATAACGGTGCCTGCCCTTGGGTAGTGCCTGAGCATTTCCGAAGTGTCTCGCGGCACCTCATGCAACCCCCACCTCCATCCTCTGAAGTAGGTAAGGTCGGTGGTATGACCTCCAACGTAGTGAGGAAGAAAGGGAAACTCAGAGAAGGAAAGGGTTTGTGCAAGACTCCCCCAAATCAGTAGAAAACCCAGCAGCAGAACCCAGATCCTGAATAATTGGTCTCCAGCTCCCTGCAGTGTGCTAGGTTTTCTGGTTCATTAATAACTCTGTGCTACCTCGTACACAAATTATTTAACCTCTAAAGAATAGAGTTTCCTCTCAAGGGTCTCTTTCCACCACCTGCTGACACTTGCAAATTCCATAAAACCCCCTGACTGAATACAAGCATTTTCATTTTTAGCAATAGCCTGTTTGGAAAATCCCTAAACCAAGGTGTTTCTCAACCCAGGATCTATGACCCCTGAGGGTCTGTCATTAGATTCTCAAGGGTTTATGAGAAGTTTATGTGTGTGTATTTTATTTTTATGATCTTAAACAAACAAAACAATGCTGGATGACTCGCTCATAACCAAGGACTGCCACAGGATTTCAGTACTCATATTTACCAGCATTTGGCAAACTACACAGGCTTCAGGCCAAATCCAATTGGCCACCTGTTTTGTAAATAAAGTTTTGTTGGGACACAGCCCTGCCCTTTCGTTTACTGTTGTCCATAGCTGTTTTGATGCTAAAATAGCAGAGTTGACTGGTTGCAACAGAGATAGTACGGCCCTCAAAGCCTAAACTATTTACTATCTGGCCTTTGCAAAGGCCATTTGCAGACCTCTGATATTTATATTGTCTTCGAAATCATATTGGAACCAAGTTGCAGAACTTTAATTATCTGGGCTTCTGAGAAACAACACATGATGGGTCCTGCTCAACAGAAAGCTACATAAAGGGGATGCCTGGGTGGCTCAGGCGGTTAAGCATCTGCCTTGGGCTCCGGTCATGATCCCAATCAAGTCCCGCATCAGGCTCTCTGCTCAGGGGGGAGCCTGCTTCTCCCTCTGCCTGCAGCTCCCCCTGCTTGTGCTCTCTCTCCCTGTCTCTCCGACAAATAAATAAAATCTTAAAAAAAAAAAAAAAAAAGCTATATGAAGGCACATGGACAGGGCAGCATGAATGAAGCCTGCTGGTGGTTTGAATGGAGACAAGTGGTGGAAGAACAAGCCATAACCCAACCCACAGTGGGACAGTAGGACCAACTTCAAATAATCTGGGCTTCTGCAGTCAGTACCTTATTCTCTTAATGAGTAGTAATTTAATTTCAGCCAAACCGTATCTTTTGCCCGCTAAACTTTAATTAATTTTAATTTTATTGGTTTTGTGATGTTTGATTTTTCTTTTGTAAACATAGTTGCATAAGAGCTGTAAGTCTAAGGATTAGCCTGTGGATGTAAAATTATCTCACATCTAATTTTAGGTTTCATACATATAAATAATGGTATACTAAAAAAATAAATTGTCAACACTGGGGGTCCATGAACAATACTGAGTAGAACAGTACCGACACAGGCTGACATATACATATATATATATACAACTCTTGCCTGGTATTTTAATGTCCTGTATGAAGAAAGGCATTGCCATTTTTATTTTTTATTTTTTTATTTTAAAATATTTTCTAAAGATGTACTTATTTATTTGAGAGAGAGTGTGCATGAGCAGTGGTTGGGGGTAGAAAGAGAGGGAGAGAGAATCCCAAGCGGACTTCCCGCTGAGCACAGAGCCCGTTGCAGGGCTTGATCCCAGGACCCTGAGATTTGGTCCTGAGACCAAATCAAGATTTGGATGCTACGGGGCACCTGGGTGGCTCAGATGGTTAAGCATCTGCCTTCAGCTCAGGTCATGATCCCAGGGTGCTGGGATTGAGCCCCATGCCAGGCTCCCTGCTCAGCAGAGTCTGCTTCTCCCTCTGCCTCTCCCTCTGGTTGTGCTCTGTCTCTCTTTCAAATAAATAAATAAAATCTTTAAAAAAAAAAAAAGATTCGGGCGCTTAACTGACTGAGCCACCCAGGTGCCCCAAGGCATTGCCATTTTTTAGAGATTCCCCTCTTAGGAACAGTGCAAAGTTTGTCCTAAAGCCACACAGAAGGAGCCAAATGGTCCTGGGCTGTTCCTCCACTCATTGACATTCTGTGCTCTGGCCAGGCGTTGCAACTTGGCCACAGCCGCAAAGTCCTCGGGTCCATCACACATTCCACATGGGCAACTTTCCTGAGGAAGCTTATCCAGAAGGGGCATCTGTGATGCAGCACAAGACTGGATAGCAGGACATCTAGCTTGTAATAATTAGGATCACTTCTCTCACCAAAACTTTTTGGAAAGAGGTAATGACTACCTAATTACAAGAAATGCCATCTTCCCATTAAATAAACAAATCCTATCATAAGAGAAATAAGCTTAACTTACCTCTTGACACAGATGTGGAGATTAAGAAGAGAGCCAGTCAGTTGCTCATTTGATTAAAAAAAAAAAATCATGAGCTGATTATATTATTTCCCTGAGAGGAAACTAGTGCTTTAAGCTCGGGCAAATGGAGTCTAGTGGTTTCCAAGGGAGCATAAGCCAAACAGGTGTAACCTGATCATTTGTTTTGGCTCATAACTTAGATGAGAACTCTTGGGTCTCTGCTGTTTACAATATATGTTAAAAGAGAATTGAAACTGGAAAAACTAACTCAAAGCCATTCACATACACACAGTTCACTGAATATCTCTTTTTATAAAACCTTGTCATCATCTACACAAAGAAGCTGGAACAATGAGAAGGTGTTTCATCTCTTTAAAGGATTTTCCAAGATTATTTATCAGAACCTATCTACCAAAAACAATAGGCAAAAGAACAATTTAAGTCAATGTATCTTTGATGAACTTACTTTAACTTCGTATCATATACGCTATTCTTAGAAATTCAGAAAGTAAGAAGACATAGTAAAAATCACTCTCACAAAACCAGGAAGCATCAATAACAGACATTTTGTATGTACATAACAAACAGATGTGAAAGGGAGGGAGAGAGGGAGAAGCGGGGATGGGCGGGGGGTAGGGGGAGAGAAAGTACTTTATCTTTTTATTCCTAGGTATGAATTCAGCTAAAATTAAAGATATGTGGAAATAAAAATGAAATCATTTTTCTCTTAGAATAAGAATAGCTTACAAATAGAATTTCATTGTTGGAAATGATATTGGATGTCATGAAATTTAATGCCTTCATTTTAAAGATGAGAAAACAGAACCACAGAGCATAGCGGGCCTCAGGTCCCAGAGCCAGGATAGAAAGTCTTTGTACTGAGACACCTTCTGCCAGGAGCAGTTGGATTGAGGTAGTTCGTTTTTAGGATGACCTTCAGGGAAGACATACTGAATCCTTGAGCATTAATAATTCAGAGGATCCTAGCCTTCTAATAATGTTAGCACTAACCCAAACAAAGGTAGAATTTGACAGTTTTCTAGACAAAGGTCCCTGTCCTCAAGGATCTTGCAGCACCTTACACAGAAGCCAGGGGAGGGAGAAATTGCCGGAGGCAGTGGGCTATCAGGAAATGCTCTATAGAAGAGGTGGGACATGGGTTGAATCTTTATGGAATGAGAAATAGGAACATGGGTGTGTTCTGGACAAAGTGTCTCTGCTGAACCCTACACCTTCTCAGTTACACTCATGACCCTTGCTATGCTTTTGACAAAGAGATTTAATTCTTCCATCACCATTTTTCATTTGGAAGAAACAGTCATAATAAAAACTGCAAAAAGAGTGCTGTATTGTAGTAGAAATAACAGCATCTATAAGTCAGAAAGCTAAGGGTGGGGAGAAATAAGAGAAGGCAGAACTAGAAAAAGAACGGAATAAATTCTGTAAACCTTGTTCTCCTTCTTCTTTAAGATTTGGATTTCGATAGCTTTCTCTTCAGTGTGAGACTCTGGCCCCTGTGAAATGTCAGCAAGAGCAGAGCCCAGAGCAAAGGCTATATATGCCAGAGCCTTCAAATGTCCAGTGTGTCCCCCTGGATGAACTGCATAAGGGTGGGGGCTCAGGAAGGCCTATCTTGGTGATCACTCTGTTAAGAAAGACCACAAAGGTGTGTTGAGTGCAGACACCATATGAGAAGAACATGACCAAGGTTCTGATTGTTACCATCACAGCTGGCTGCAGTGATGGCAAAATAAACACTACTATACATTGGGGACCATCACACACAGATCACTGTGCTCTGAACTTAACCTTTATTGTGTCTCAGCATGTCTCTTCCAAGGGAGGTTAGGAGTCTTTTCTGCTCAGTTTAGACACAGTTGGAGCACTGTGTTTTGTTCTGGTCTCAGTAGGACCTTTGACAAACTCGAGTAGGTCTAGAAGACTGACCAGGGTGGAGAGGGTGTCTCTAAACATGCATAAAAAGGATTGGAGCAACTGGAGGTGTTTAGCCTGGAAAGACAAGGTCCCAGGGAGTTACTTATCAGAATTTGATGCTAATTCTGTCAATTTCAAGATTTTTTTTTGCAATAGTAGAGATCCCGTAGACTCTGAGTTCAGACGAACCAGGGTTGGAAACTTGAAGCTATTTCCTACTTAACTCTGTGGCTTTGCCCAAGATGTTTGAGTTCTCTGAGCCTCCGTTTCCTCATCTGCAAAATAGAAAGGAATTCCCTATTTCAGGGTTCTTATGAAGGTTAAACGAAATAATAACTGCTCAATAAACTGTAACCACCATTATCCTTGTCTACTGAAAGCAGCATTGACCTTGGATTGTGAAATTTCCTGTCAAAAAAAAAAAAAATGGCACCAGAAATGAGAGACATATGCATGGACTTGACAAACCACAAAAGTTACCTTTTGTGTTGGGGGGAACTTGCCTGCACATCTCAGAGCAATTGGTTTTCAGTACCATTTGTGAACCCAAGACACCTTCGTGAAGGAAGAAGTAATTCCCAGTTACACCAGAAGCTTGTAGATTTGTAGCATTGGGATAAGTCCAGGGACACAGTAAATATTACTTAATAATGATTGATGTCTGTGATATCAAGTGCTTCTGAGGTTTCATGTTCTGGTAAGAGTGGTTTGAGGGGCTCTCTGCCTTCCACTGCTGTGTCTTCTGGTGCCATAAGTGATTGATTCCTCTTCTGACTGATGTAGGAAAGGATCAAGGGAAAATGCTTCATTGGTATAGAATACCTGAGGGATATAGAAAAGGTCACATTTTAGCACCATTTCTATATCTAAAATGAGTTTTTAACATTTTTAGAATGAAAATGTGAGCATTGTCTCCTTGATTTTAACCTCTCTTTAATTAGCTCTTTCTGGACCCAGTGGTATGACGAGCTTGCCCCATATCGCAGCTGGCTGCCAGCAGAACCACGGTGCTGGCCCCATCCAGATACCATGTCTCTTCCCAGGTCATTGAGAGGGCTCACATTTTCAATACTTGCACTTAAAGCATCAAATACTTTCTACCCACTTTCCACATCCAAGAAATGTTTGCAATATTGTTTTGCTAAGAAAAAGAAACTCACATAAATAAAAAAATAAAAATAAAATAAAATAAAATAAAAAAGAAACTCACGTATTACCTATCATGAGTGTAACCACCACTCTTTCAAAACTTTCAGGGCTCGAAGTTGATAGATGCATGTGACTCTGGCTCTAGTTAATTCTTCTCATTGTTAGGTCAAGAGATAAAAGGCCATATTTTACCTATGAGCATTTTGTGCACCTTTACTTAAGAAAACAAGTGCACAGTATTGGAAAACATTTAGATTCAACTGATATGTTCACAGTATATACAATATAACAGTTATTACACCTGTGTGACAGATAAGCCTAAATTTTTATCTCTCTTCCTTATTATTTTAATTTGCTTTAAAAGAAATAATATGAATTGTTTTGTGTGCATATAGATGTTATTGCAGATATTGGAGATTAAACAACAAATTTTATCTCTTCTCCACCAACTTTTGCCAAATAAAAAGTTCTTAATTTAATCACTTGCATGCCTTCTCCAAGATTATTATTTTAATAGTTAAAGTAAATTTTATTTATTTGACAGAGAGAGAGAGAGAGAGAGCACAAGCAGGGGGGAGCAGCAGGCTCCCCGCTGAGCAGGGAGCCCGATGCGGGGCTCAATCCCAGGACCCTGGGACCATGACCTGAGCCAAAGGCAGCCGCTTAACCAACTGAGCCACCCAGGCGCCCCCTTAATAGTTAAATTTTAGATGGAGACATAAATATAGGCAATAAAATCCCATTTTGTATAGAAAATATATATAACTCTGTAAATGTAGCCTGGAGATTAATAATGTGAAACATATATACATAAGTAAGGATCTCCTATTCCAGGATGGTTGGAATAGATTGGACTCATTGCAACTATAACTTCATTTTGTGCTTGGGAATTATTGGCTCTGATTATCTAGCAATAATGTGAAATTATTGGGTAATAGTGCCCAACATATAACAGGCATTTGATAAATGTTACTGCAATTTAAGATTGAAAGGGCGAAGTAATGAATAATAGCTGATAAAGTAATTTGAGATTCATGTTTGAAAAAGGATCACAATATGTGAAAAGTAGTAGCATTATTTCTTCAGGCCATTGGCTAGTCCAATGGGGTAGAAGGGCAAAAGTATTAATACTTAACACACATAATTATGGAAGATGAAATAATTAGGTCAAATGCTTCTTCCAGTGCTTGACTAAACTAAAAAAAAAAACAAAACAAAACACGAAAAAGTACCTTAAACATCTCTTTTTGTAATTCAGATGAAAAGCACACACTTCAAATCCCATTCAGGACTTAAGGTCTATGGATTGCACCACTCTGTATGTCGCCATAACATACAGTTCAGCAGATGGTGTTCTGTAAACACGGGCATAACATAGCCATCCGTTCTTCTAAGTTTTAATGCCCAAGGATGCTTATATTTTGCTTCTTGTGGTGTAATCAACACAGCTAACTTTGCACACAGCCTTCATATGGTTGTACATAGAATTAAGACAATGGCACCCAGAGCCAACACTTTGTAGCCACACCCTGAATCCCAGACACTTCAACATCTTTAGCTTATTGGAAAAGTGGAGAAGTAAACCCAGTGTATTACATAGTCTTCCATCAGACATTTTAGAGAAAGAAGAAGGATTAAAGACTATTCCAGTGGGTTTGGGGGGAAATGGGGAATAGAGGGAGGCAGGGTTTTATTCACTCTAGTCTTCTGTAAGGACAATGTATTTCAGAATACTCTCATCACTCTTTGTCCTCTGAGAACTTTGAGAGTGAGAAAGAAGAGAGGTGGGGGCAGTATATTTGACTAGACATTTAGAGAGAGAGAAGGGGAATATGGAGAGCAATTATTGTTCTCTTACTCCTTCCCTCAGAAAGCCCTACTGAAATGAGACAGGGGATATGGTTTGATGTGGTACTGAATCTCCCCAAGACCATGTGTATGAAATTATATAAAGGGCAAGGACTGAGCTTTCCTTTCTTTGTCTATGATTATTCCAGAGTCCACATTCTTTATTTTTTTTAATTTCAGCTGTTTTATCTTTATCTTTTTTTTTAAATTGAAGTATAAATAGCATACATTGTTATATTAGTTTCAGGTGCACAATATAATGATTCAACAACTCTATACATTACTTAGTGCTCATCATGGTAAGTGTACTCTTAATTCCCTTTATCTATTTCACCCATCCTCCTACCCACCTTCCCTCTGGCAACCACTTGTTTGTTCTCTATATTTAAGAGTCTGGGTTTTTGTTTGTCTCTTTTCTCTTTGTTCATTTGTTTTGTTTCTTAAGTTCCACGTATGAGTGAAATCATATAATATCTGTCTTTCTCTGATTAACTTATTTCATTTAGAATTATACCCTCTAGGTCCACCCATGTTGTTGCAAATGGCAAGATTTCATTCTTTTTATGTCTGAGTAATATTCCATTGTGTGTGTATGTGTGCGTGTGCGTGCGTGTGTGTGTGTGTGTGTGTACCATCTCTTCTTTATCCGTCTATCTGTTGATGGACACTTGGGTTCCTTCCATGTCCTGGCTATTGTAAATAATGTTGCAATAAACATAGAGGTGCATATCTTTTCAAATTATTGTTTTCATTTTCTTTGGGTAAATACCCAGTAGTGGAATTATTGGATCATATGGTAATTCTATTTTTAATTTTTTTGAGGAACTACCCTACTGTTTTCCAAGTGGCTGTATCAGTTTGCATTCCCAGCAACAGTGCACTAAGTTTCCTTTTTCCCAGAGTCCACATTCTAAATAAGCTACCCTGTGGGGGTGATTAAATAAATAATATTTAAATACAAGGTAGATTTACTCCGAAGCTAACAAAGCCCCTCCTCACCAGCATAGCTCCCTCCAAGGCCCTGGAAATGGCCCCAGTAACATGTTTTCATAGGCATATGTTTCTATAAAATCTGCACATTTAAGATGTATTAACTGATAAGATAATCAATTGAGACTGCTGTCTCCTCCTACTACTACAATATCTCCTTTGTTGCACTTCCCCTCCTATCAGGGTTTGGAGTGGCTGTGGATATTCTGAGGATCTAGCTAAGGAATGTTGTTTTAGACTTCATTTTGGTTTAGTGAAATATATCTGTGTAGTTCCCATTCACTTTTGTTTAGAGTTAGTTGTTACAAAGTGTTCTGGCGTAGGGATGGTTTTCAAGAATCATCCTATTGCCCATTGTGCCCACTCACCCATTGCTGTAGCCAAAGGTACAGAGATTGTGGTCTCATTGCAATCTGAATATGTCCTGTAAAACCCAGGACCAGAAGGATTTGGGTTATGGAAGAGAAATGAAGTTTGAAATAGATCAGGGCAGATTTTGGTCTGGAAAATTCTTCTAAATATGAAGAAACCTCATGAAGGCTTTCCCGCAAATTGGCAATAATCTCCAATGTATATGCTATTAGTAGAAAGTAATCAGAAAAATAGTTTTCTAAATTATCAATAATAAAAAGCAAATTTTGAACAACTATGCCAGAGAATGATTGGATTGTCTCTGTGTATTATCTGGAGAAAACTGAAGTTATTATCATAGGGAGAGGCAACAGAAGAGTATGCAGACAATAAAGTTTCCTTAAGGAGCTCAGTCTAGTGGAAGACAGAGACATTCCCAGGCTTACACACACGATTACAGTGTAATGAGAGATAAGCACTGAGTCAATGATGTTCCTTTTTTTTTTTAATGGAACTTAATCTTTTTTTTTTTTAAGATTTTATTTATTTATTCTTGAGAGACAGAGAGAGAGAGAGAGGCAGAGGGAGAAGCAGGCTCCCAAGGAGCAGGGAGCCCGATGCGGGACTCGATTCCAGGACGCTGGGATCATGACCTGAGCCGAAGGCAGATGCTTAAGCATCTGAGCCACCCAGGCGCCCAATGATGTTCCTTATTCCTACTGGACAGGCAAGGTTAAGGACTTAAGAATTTTGTGGGGACAGTTCAACTGACCCTTGAATGCAGGGCCATTTTTTCTGTTTATTTATTTTTCTTATAAAGATTCTCCAGAGAAGAGGTGGCCATGGACAAGGGGAGGAGATAAAAAGTGTCTGTACAACGTTGTCACCAGAATTAAAGGTTCTGATCAATTCCAACCAAGGAAATGCAGGTACTGAGAGTCAAAGACAGAATCAAAAGAAATAGCAGGAGACTCTTCCTTTCAACTATGGCAGATTAATTTGTAGCAAATCGTCCATCTAGTTGAGAACAGCTGGAAAGCTGAATTCAATACAAAAACAAAACAGACGAAATTGTCTGAAGGCATCAGAGAATCACCAACGTAACTACGACTTAAGGAGCCAAGATCCCTTAAAGAAAGGACACTCACTGAGGTAAGTCAATATTCAACTTCTCTGTTTCCCTTGACCAGGTAGTGATATGGAAGCAGCACAGACCAGGAGAAAGAGAACTGTAAAGAAAGTTTTATGAGACTGAGAAGCTAACCAGAGCTACTGGCATCTCATAGTTATAGGGAGTTAAAATTGGTCTTCAGGGTTTGCCAAGATATAGAGGTCCTGGTGCGGACTCCCAGACTTTCAGTAAGGAAACAAGAAATAGACAAGGCTTTTAAAAGGCTGGGACTCAACTCTGAATCAGATCAATTCCTTATTAGATGAAGATAATAGGATCCTGTTTTAACGGAGTCTCAGAAGCTTAAAAAAAAACAACCTCTTTGGGGCGCCTGGGTGGCTCAGTCATTAAGCGTCTGCCTTCGGCTCGGGTCATGATCCCGGGGTCCTGGGATCGAGCCCCGCATCGGGCTCCCTGCTCTGCGGGAAGCCTGCTTCTCCCTCTCCCAGTCCCCCTGCTTGTGTTCCTGCTCTCGCTGTCTCTCTCTGTCAAATAAATTAATTAAATTAAATTTAAAAAAAGAAGACATGGGGTGCCTGGGTGGCTCAGTCGTTAAGTGTCTGCCTTTGGCTCAGGTCATGATCCCAGGGTCCTGGGATCGAGCCCCGCATCAGGCTCCCTGCTCCGCGGGGAGCCTGCTTCTCCCTCTCCCACTCCCCCTGCTTGTGTTCCTGCTCTCGCTGTCTCTCTCTCTGTCAAATAAATAAATAAAATCTTTAAAAAAAAAAAAAAAAAAACACCTCTCTGGAGGATTTGCAAAACCTTGTCTTTGTAAGTAGAGAGGGCATAAGGCTGCATGTGTGCCTTAAGGAAACATGCCTATACACACATTGTGTGTTATGTAAATGGAGCCAAGGCTTCTCCTTGGGTAAAGATTTTAGTGTTGTGATGAGGTAAAGGTCGTCATGGGCCATTCTAGAGGTCACGCCCTGGTCCATCTGCACAGGTGAGAGTCAGAGGTTTAGCTCACACAGATCTGGCTGGTCTGGGCTGGCTGGGAGGTCTTGTCAGGACAATCGCTATTGCTCATGGGTGGTTTTGCTTTCCATTTGCCTGAGTTAAGAGATAAACTGGAAGCAAGAGCTTAAGGAAAAATATGGGACAAAGATCAATGAGTACAAGCAGCTGGGCATTAAAGGTCAAGTCGTAGGGTCTAGCTGGTGACAGTAGTGTCTCTAAAAGGGGACATTCGGGAAGAGTCTTTGTAGGTTTGGGGATTCTGAACTCAGGTTTATGGCAGGTCTTTCATGGTAGGGAACTGTTTGGGACTGGGTGAAGTTCATGACACAGTATTTTAGGATTGTTGGTCATAGCAAGGTTACAGTCTGGAGATGAGTTTTATGAAGAGCAAACTATCGTCCTGATAAGTGAGTTGTTTACCCAGATAAGAAAACTATTTGCGTATAAGAATTGGTTTGCAAAGTCAACCTGATGTAAACACTGAAGCATTTTATTGATCTGCTATTGTGTCTCTTTTGAGGCAAGAATTCCCTGGGGCTTAAAGGCAGTAATTTGACATAGGTGGTCTCAGCCATCAGTCCCATCAGTTAAGTTTATGTTGGTGCAGGTAATCTCAATTCTTAAGACAGTGGAATACTCTAACAATGGAAATGAAAAACTGGTAAATGCATCAATATGAATAATTTTAAAACGTAAAGTTTAAAAAATTAATATGGTGATAGAAATCAAAATAGCACTTAACAGAGGGGAGAGATAGTAACTGAGAGGAAGTATAATGGGATTCTGGGATGCTGGTGATAGTCCTAGTTCCTATTTTGGGTAGTGGTTACTTGAGGGTGTTCAGTCTGAAAATCCATCAAGTTGTACACTTAGGACTTATGTGCTTTTCTGTTTATGTTATGCTTCAATTAAACAAAATGATTACTTAAAAAATAGAGGTGGGCAAAGGAAAGGCCTAAATTCTAGTATCAGTTTATATCTTAAATGATTGTAATTAAAAATAAATGCAACAACAATATTAAAGAAAATTTGAACAAAAGGAAGTAATTCCTCAAAATTACAAAATCCTGTTACCCTGTTTGACTTGATTCACCCAGTTTCCATTATTCTGTGACTGTGTCATTTTGCCTCCCTCCATCAGGCATTTATGGGCTAATGCTTTCTTTCCTTGCTTGCTTTTTCAAATTGTATTGATCAAAACTCTACCTCTTGCAAAACCAAAAACAAGCGTAAAATATATTTATGAGACATGGCTGGAAGACATTCTTGGTTGCTTGGAGCGAGTGGTAGAGGTTTATTGATCTAAAACAAAAAGAGAGTGAGCATCTTGCTCAGAATAGAAAACCCGGACTCTTGTTAACATATGAGACGCTCCTCTTCTGGAGATTTTAATCTTTTTACTGTGGATTTTTAACGACTGCTATCATTAATGAAGAAAAGCACTTAGCTTGTCAGCAGGTTACCTTAATTCAGCACATCTGCAGCTTTCTTGTAAATACAAACACTTAACTGTAATCCACAAATAACCCTGCCTTGTGCATCATCTGTTGTAGAACACCTTCCAAATGACTTGAGGAAAGCTCCCAAGTGTTTTAGAAGGAAAGAAGGAAGAGGAAAAGAAAAAAAAGAGAGGGAGAAAATCAAGGAAAATAGAAGACAAGGGAATCTTTATTACTTGTTTGAATTTAAAGAGACCTTTCATTGTTGTTTATGGCATTGCAGGACATCCTATAGAACTATTACAGTAAAGGCCTTTATTATATTTTATGCATCTGAAAGAAGACTTCAACTATACCTCCATTTTGACCTCAGTCTGTACTTTCTAAGTGATTAAGTTCTTTCCAGCTCATGTCTTAGTTCAGGCAAAAGACCCAGTGGGCAAAGCATGCCCTGATGGAAACTAAAACTACCCCTCAAGCAATAAGGACTGCTCAGAGCCAGCAAGACCCCGCCCATGACAATGATCCATCTGACCGTCACTGCCCACTGACCTTTGTCCCACATTTTCCTCATACAAACCTGCAAGTATTTTCAGCACTTTGGAGACAGTCTTAGAAACACTAGTCTGATGTCTTCCTGGTGTCAGCCTCACTGAAATTAATTCCTTTCTTGTTTCACTACCACTCATTTCTCTGCTTTTTGATTTTGTTAGTGGCCAGTGGCTGAACCTGGTCTGTGTGGGACCCCCGGAGCCAGGTGCTCTTGCAACCCAGTGCCCTGGCTACACACCCAACTAACTCAATTATTTGCTTTATGTTCTAAAAGGATGGGGGTAAAAATAATTAGAAGGGAGTCTCTAAATTTCCTAACATCTCTGTATTTTTCAAGTCTTAGGGAGGACCTTCTCATGATTAAGTATCATTGCACCCAAATAAAATTGTCCCACTCAGTTTTATTTTCACTGATCATAATCCATACTGACCTATGATAAATACCAACTATACTTAAATCTCCATCATCTGAAATGGTTGCTTTGTGTGCTTTGCTAAGTCTGATCTATTGGGTCAGATATTTAAATATTCAGAGGAATTTCTTAAGTTAGAATGTCACACATCCCTGTCCCCAAAGTAGAAACTGATGCAGGCAGAGTGGATCAGAGGACTCGGGGGCAGGGGAGGGGGCGCAGGACCAGCCAAGACAGTCCTTGGCTTCACTCAGATAGAAATCAAAGGTGAGCTGCAGAAAGTGGAAGAAGTTTGTTGGGTAGTACGAGTGACAGAGAATAGCAAACAGAGTGTTGGGGAGACTCAGAAAGACTCTATGTCTAAGACCCTCCCTCTTTTCTGGAAATTGGGTTTGTGCAAGGGTGGAAGATTAAGAAGCATAGTTTGAAGGGTTGTGTTTTTATTCAGTGATGGGAGCAGGTTGACAAAGGAATAAAGGATCTATGCCTCAGTATCTAGAGAGAAGTTGTTTCTGTAGCCCTTGGTGCTATTAAAGACTGAATCAACTGGCACCTGCCGACCTACCCTGGCAGCTCTACTCTCCTCCACTAGGGCTCCCTTTCACAATATCTCACTCCCACCCTCATTCTCATGGTCCATAGGCCCAAAGTAATGCTTTGGTTGGCTTTGCTTCCTCATTATATCTCCTCCTGAACATCTCCCTAGTTCACTCAGCACTGCTTCAGCGGGTATTTCCAGAGATTTTCAATGTGTCTGGAAATATAGCTATGAGCAAAACATGGAGCCTTCATGGAGCTTTCATGGAGTGTTTGTGCCTTCATGGAACTTGCATCCTAATGGAGAAGAAAGACAACAAAGAAATAAACTTTGTGATGTCAGGTAATTTTTTTTAAGATTTGTTTATTTATTTTAGAGGGAGAGAGTGAGTGAGCATGGGGAGGGACAGAGGGCAGAGGGAGAGAGAGAGAGAGAATACCAAGCAGACTCCCTGCCCAGCACGGAGCCCGACACAGGGCTCAATCCAACGATCCCCAAATCACAACCTGAGCCTAAACCAAGAGCTGGATGCTCAACAGACTGAGCCATCCAGGTACCCCATGATATACTGTCTTTTAAAGTCCCTTGGGGGGCGCCTGGGTGGCTCAGTCGTTAAGCATCTGCCTTCGGCTCAGGTCATGATCCCATGGTCTTGGGATCGAGCCCCACATCGGGCTCCCTGCTTGGTGGGAGCCTGCTTCTCCCTCTCCCACTCCCCCTGCTTGTGTTCCCTCTCTCACTGTGTCTCTCTCTGTCAAATTAAAAATATAAATAAATAAATAAAGTCCGTTGGGATTCTCTCATGTGCATTTGGCACCAGCCCACCTATCTCTTCCATTCTGGCCATCTCCTGTCATTAGCCATGATAGGAAGAAGGTCTCTCTTTACCACCATGTGAGAATATGGCAGCAGCACCACTCAGTGGAAAAGCTCTGTTCTATGGTCCCTGCTGGCTGCTGTATTTCAGGAGCACACTCCTTGCCCCAGCTGTGCATAACTTGGACTGGAAAGCAGGTCCACCTGTTGAGAGGACATCTGCTGATTTTGTCTTCCTAGCACCTCTATGCCATCCCAACCCCCAGGCAACTGCTCCTCCACAACTATAATAACATGACTTGACTCAGGCCTGACCAGCCATGGCACCCCTTCCTCCAGTCCACAGCAATTTGTCCTGAAAAAGGGCACATGACCCAAAGGTCATGAAGGCTAATTAGAGCACTTCTATAAGATTTGATATATGAATGATTAGAAAAGCTCCCTTTCTAGCTGGATGTACTTCAACATGGTAGGTGCCTAAAACTGCCAGCAGGTATGTATCCAATATATGGAATAAGTGTATCTAAGAGGTGAGACAAGGGCGCCTTGTTGATGTATTTGGATGTCCCATAACTCAATGTTCCCAAAACCAATTCTCTCCTTGTACTTATCATTACATGACCTAATACAGATCTTTTTGCACTTGAGCTAGTTTCAGTGATTTGCAACTGAAATAACAGTTGTATGCTGAGTCTCCCAGGATCCTATATCAAAAAAATCCTCCCTTCTGCTTCTACCATGTCTCTAGGGGGTCAGATCTTGTTTCTTACTGGCCACGGAACAAGTAACCCTGCTCTTTCCATTTCTTCTCTATCTAGGAGCTGATGCACAAATCTCATCCTTCCCACTTAATCAAGAAAGACAATCTTCTTACCTATTACCTCCTACATATTGACACCAGAGTTTTTAGATGGGTGGGGGCAGGGTTTGCTGGCTCCTTGTGATCAGTCTTTGCAGGGGCTCAAGATTATCCTGCTAGACTTCTGGCTTATAAAATAAACGAAATAAATGTAGCCTCTTAGCCTTACCTGAGAATCCAAAAAGGGGAATCTTTCTTCTGGATAGGTATGATTCTTCTCCAAGAGTCAGCTTCCAGGAAGATAATTTTTACACATCAAGTATGGCTGAGCTGTGGGTGTGATGTCTCCTCTGATTAACCTTATGGAATAAGGAGTGAGGCAAAGGGCAAGGACAGGAAAGGGCATCCCCGCAGGAAATGTTGAGCAGAAGAGTGACATGATTAGACTTGTATTTTAGAAAGAAGGCCAATAGTTTGGAGGGGAGTTTGGCTGATGGCAAAGAAGCCTGTGCATTAATCTATTCTCTTCTTAATCATCTCAACTCCCTTAGCTTCCAAGGCAATCCTGTCCTGTTTTTCTTCACACCATTCTGACCATCCTTTCTCAAACCCTTTCCTGATCTCCTCTTGGTCTGCTCACTCTTGCACTGTTGATGTTCCCAGTGTCTTGTGGCCCACCGTTCTTTCTCTGCTTCCTCTCCTTACATGTTCACATCCACTCTCATGGTTTTACCTATTCTGTATTTGATGATTCTTAAATCTTTATCTCCCTTCCCCCCGAACTTCAGACACATATACCCAACACCCATATCAGCCTGTCATTGGTCACAGGCAACCCCTGAAGCACTGGATGAGACAGTTTCCTGAAGCCATGGGAATGCCCAGCTGGAGGGAGCAGCTGGAGGGAGTCAGCAGCAGATCTTCCATGTTGCCCCAAAGAGGGGGATTCTGGGCAGAGCACCACGGGCTCCACTACATCCTCCTAGTTTCCTTTTTCCCCTTACCTTCTACCTCTTCTACCCCAACCCAAAACAATCACTAGTCGTACCAGTTTTGCCCGCTAATATTACCAAAATCCATCCCATATTCTCTATACTTCTTATTACTGTCCTAATCCAGGCCTTCATTCCCTCTCTCCTGGAATACTGCATTGCCTTTTTAATGCGTTCTCTGCCCTTTAGCCCACCTTGTTCTCAGAGAAATCTATGTGAAACATACATTTGATCATGTAGCTCCGGGTTTAAATGGCTTCAGTAACTTCCCACGACCTTCAGAATACTTTACCAGTCCCTTACCATGGATGTGAGCCCTCCTGGACTGGCCCCTATCTGTTTTTCCAATCTCATTTCTTCCCATTTTCCATTTTATTATTCACTCTCTGGTGAATACGTAACACACCCCATCACATTGTATGGTTTCATGCTTCGAAGACTGTGTTCATTCTGTTTCCCCTGCCTTGAAACGTCCTTTCTAATTTCCTTGCCTTAGTTAATGCTTCTGATTCTCTCAGCTCATCAGCCCTTCCAGGCCGAGCTACATACCATTCTCTGTGCTTCCAAAGAAACCTGTGCACATCATTATGTTATCACTTATCACATTATATTGAGATGCTTCCTTCACTCAATTAAAAAAAATTGGAATAAAAATGTTTTTAATTTTTATTTTTTAAGGTGCTTTGAGATTATGAGATTTTAGAAAAATTAATATTGAATAAATCATTATTTTTTCTAGTATTTGGAAATGTGATAAAAATAAATATAAGATGACCTGACATGGAAAGTATCAAAACCAGTTTTGCTAAAAATATTATATGGAAGAAATAATATCAGTTCCCCATTCTCAATTTTTTTAACTCATTTATGTTTCCTACCATTTGATAGATTTCATTTCCTTCCCATAGCAGATATTCCTATGATGCTAGACCACAATATAGTTTTTACAAATAGCAAACATTTGTTCTTCTTACAGTTCCCGCTGGAAGCGGATTACTCCTCAAGCTACCAAGCAAATCAAATGCTCTTTGATTTCAGAGAATTTGCAATGGAGGACATTGTGTCAATTATCTATTGCCACAGTGAAACTGCACAACAACCAACACACCTATTTAAGCTCAGCTGATCTGGGCAGGCTTGTCTGATCTTGGTAGGTAGCTTTGCTGATCTTGGCTGGGCTTGCTCACATGTGTGGGGGCCAGCCTAGGATGGCCTCGGTTGGAATGTTGAGGATGACTTGATTTGGCTCTATGTGTTTTTCATCTCCAGTGGGCTAGTTGGGGCATATTCACCAGTTCAAGCACCTTTTCAGCCTCTGCTTGTGTCATACTTGTTAATATCATATTAACCAAAATAAGCCACAAGGCCGATCCCAGAATCAGAGTGGGAGTGGACACAAGGGTGAGGGGGAGGGTATAGAGGAGTAGAGAACTGGGATCATTTTTGTATTATACCACACATGCTTAATTTTTTTCCAGTTTCTCAGCTAATAATTCATTCAATGGAGTCATATCCCCATGGCCCACATTAATTATATCACCTACTTTGGCTTGGCTTAATGCTAGGGAAAAGAAGCCAGCATTTGTTTTATAAAAACAACAGCAACAACAACAAAGCAACCCTTGCTTTTGATAAAACACCAATAAATTAATGTATGATTTTTTTTATTAAATATTGTAAGTCAACTATTAATTCATGCCTGAAAAGAAAAGAACCAGCACATCAGAGATCCCCTTGAGAAGGCTCCCAGACCACGAGTATTGTCCCTGACACACTTTTTTTTTTTTAATTTTTACCTCTTACTTTCTTTTTTTTTATTTTAATTTTTTTTTTTTAAGATTTTATTTATTTATTTGAGAGAGAGAATGAGAGACAGAGAGCACGAGAGGGAAGAGGGTCAGAGGGAGAAGCAGCCCCCCCGCTGAGCAGGGAGCCCGATGCGGGACTCGATCCTGGGACTCCAGGATCATGACCTGAGCCGAAGGCAGTCGCCCAACCAACTGAGCCACCCAGGCGCCCGTCCCTGACACACTTAATGAACTCCGGATGAAAGTAGATATATTTTGAAAATTTGAGTGCAGTGTCACACAGATAAACTTTTGTTTTATGCAGCTAATCCCATCAAATATAAAATCGCTAATCCTAGCAAATACCAAATCTCCTGTTAAATATTATTAAGTATTGATGGTTCTGTTTAAAATGATTATAAAAGCTGATTTCAGACTGGCCTCATTCTTCAAAGTAATTTCTTAAAAGCATGATAAAATAGAAAGAACTCTTGTTTATTCACATCACTTGCATTGTTTTCATATTCATGACATTGGCAGGGTCTTTAGGCTTTTCTCTACTGTCTTTACCTACAGTTTATGCTCTTTTTTTTTACATTCTTTTTTTTTTTTTTTTTAAGATTTTATTTATTTGACAGAGACACAGCAAGAGAGGGAACACAAGCAGGGGAAGTGGGAGAGGGAGAAGCAGGCTTCCCGCGGAGCAGGGAGCCTGATGCGGGGCTCAATCCCAGGACCCTGGGACCATGACCTGAGCTGAAGGCAGACGCTTAACAACTGAGCCACCCAGGTGCCCGTTTTTTTTTTACATTCTTAAGTTTCATTTTCTTTTACCTGATCATTTTGCATTGATCATGACAGTAAAGGTACTTTTGTTTCCATAGTGATACTTGGCAATTTACTGATTAGGGAGGAGAACCCTAAGGGATAAGGAGAAAATATGGGTATGTTGATAATGCAGCACAGGAACATTTTGTAACCCTCATTTGTTGTGTGGCTACTGCACAAATAGCTTTTTTTTTTTCTTTGAGAGAGTTTGGAACATCATCTGGAAGTTTGGTATTGTGTTTAGTATGTAGGTCCTTTGCCTGATTTTGTGGGCAACTTCCCCTCCACCCCAGCTTTATTGAGATATAAATGACATATAACATTGTGCAAGTTTGAGATGTACAGTGTCTTGATTTAACACATATATAAATTGCAAACTGATAACCACCATAGCATCAACTAGTTTGTTTGGTTTTTGTTGTTGTTGTTGTTTTGGTGAGAATATTTAAGATCTACTCTTTTAGCAACTTTCAGGTATAAAATACAGTATTATTAACTGTAATCACTATGCTGTGCTTTAGATCTTCAGAAATTATTCACCTTCTAACTGGAAGTTTGTAATCTTTGACCAATATCTCCCCATTTCTCCTATGCCCTCAGTCCCTGGTAACCAGCATTCTAGTCTCTATTTCTACACATTTGTCTCTTTTAGATTCTGCATATGCTTGATATACAGTATTTGTCTTTCTCTGTATGACATAGTGCACTTAGCATAATGTCCTCAAGATCCATCCATGTTGTCACAAACAGCAAGATGTCCTTCTTTCTCAGGGCTGAATAATATTTTATTGTACATAAATACCACATCTTCTTTATCCATTCACCCATTGACAGACACTTAGGTTGTTGTTTCCATGTTTTGGCTATTGTAAAAATGCAGCAAATGAACATTATGGGGTGCAGATATCTTTTGGAGATAGTAATTTCATTTACTTTGGATATATATCCAGAAGTGGAATTGCTGGATCATATGTATTTCTATTTTTAGTTTTTTGAGGAACCTCCATACTGTTTTCCATAGTGGCTGCACCAATTCACAGTCCCACCAACAGTGCACAAGCATTCCCCTTTGTCCACATCCTTGTCAACACTTATCTCTTGTCTTTTTTCATGATAGCCATTCTAACAGGTGTGAGGTGATCTCATTGCGGTTGTGGTCTGCATTTCCCCAATGATTAGTGATAATGAGCACCTTTTCATGTCACAAATAGCTTTTTAGTTAAAATTTAACTTATTTTGTCAGAAAGATTGTCTAGTAATACCAGATGCTGATGAACTTTTAGAAATTAAACCTCAAGTCAAATATAAAGTTAATTCGGCTTGAATGAACAAGTTTGAAATTAAAAATTCATTTGCCCAGGCTTGCTGAGAGCGCATTGAGGTGACATGAAGCTGCTCACGCACAACCTGCTGAGCTCGCATGTGCGGGGGGTGGGGGGCCCCGTGGCTTCCCACTGCGCCTCCAGGCCACTCAGGTCCGCATCAACCCGGCGGAGTTCAACTCCGACTTCGTGGCGCGTATGATACCCAAGGTGGAGTGGGCGGCGCTTCTGGAGGCGGCGGATACCTTGCATCTGGTCGAGGGTGCCCAAAGGGCCGATTGAAGGGTATGAGCATGATGAGAAATTCCTGAGGCAGATGCACCACGTGCTGCTGGAGGTGGATGTGCTGGAGGGCACCTTGCAGTGCCCAGAGTCTGGACGTCTGTTCCCCATCAGTCGCAGGATTCCCAACATGCTGCTGAGTGATGAGGAAACCGAGACTTAATCGTGCCAGGCGCTAGTTTTTCAGTCTGTAACCAGGAATGTTTTTGTTGATGTATATCCTGTTTGCTAGGTCTGTCGTGGATCCCCAAACCTGGACCCAGTGACACACGAAACACAGTGTTCTTGAGCTCGATATATTTCTTTTTCTCATTAACTGTTCAAAACAAAACAGAACAAAATTTATTTGCCCAAACTTTACACAGATTCCTGCTCAAATCTGGGCACCTGCATTCTCTTTCATTTGTTTTATTATTTTTTTAAATTATTTTTTAAATTATTATTATTATTTTAAGTAGGTTCCAGGCCCAGTGTGGAGCCCAACATGGGGCCTGAACTAGGACCCTGAGGTCAAGACCTGGGCTGAGATCAAGAATCAGACCCTTAACCAACTGAACCACCCAGGCACCCCATTTTGTTTTAATGCAACTGGTATACCAACAAACTTTAACATTAGTAAACTATGTAAAAACCAGTAACCATATCTATTCTTTTTTTTTTAAATATTTTATTTATTTATTCATGAGAGTCAGAGAGAGAGAGAGAGAGAGAAGCAGAGGCAGAAGCAGGCTCCCCGCCTAGCAGGGAGCCCGATGCGGGACTCGATCCCAGGACCCTGGGATCATGACCTGAGCCGAAGGCAGACGCTTAACCATCTGAGCCACCCAGGCGCCCAACCGTATCTATTCTTATCACAACCATAGCTACACACACCTTGCATCTTGGAATGTCAAGACACTAATAGAATGACAGAGTATTAATTGTACATTTGAATGACTGTGCCTCTAAAATCCAGGTAGATCCCAGCCTTCTTTCCCACCTCAGAATGCTTACCCCTTCCATTAAATAAATATATATTTCTAGATGTCTTCTTTTATTTCTACAAAACACAGACACACGAAACTAGAACCCTGGGAGGCTGAAAACTAAAGGTAAAAAAGGAAGAAACTAAAAACGCCCCTTGCAAACTCCAGCAGGTGAATCCGTGGGCGGCGCCAGGGCCTGGGAGGTCGAGGAGCGGCGTTGGCCTGTGTCCTGCAGTGCACGCGCCCCGGCGTTTTCAGCCTCCGGGCTCTAGGGGCCGCTGTGGCGCTGAGCCTGCTGGGCGCGGTGGGCCGCTCTGTTCCGCAGGCGGAGACGAGGCAGAGCTGAGAGGACGCGCAGGGGAAGTGGCCTCGCGGTAGGTGAGCGGCGGCGGTTGAGGGGTGACGGCGGGGAACAGGGTGGCCGCCCCGCCGCCACGCTCTGGTCCCTGGCCTTGGCGGGGCGGCCGTCCTGCGGGCCTCACTCCCAGGTGCGTAGGACCTGACGGCGTTCTCCCGAGCATCCCGAACCGTCGCCACTCCTGGGTGCCCTGAACGGTCTTTGGGATCCCTGACCCCATAGGGCCCATTTCCCGCCCCTCACGTGCCAAGATCCAGGCACTGGTCATGGACACCCTCCACCTCAGACACCCTACCATTTCCTGGACAGTTTCTTGGTGTCCCAGCTCACCAAACTCCTATTTAGAGGGAAGTGGTGTTGCAATTGTTTTCACATGAAGTGCCTCTTTCCTTCAGTAATTGTTTTAGGTTGGTCCGAGGGTTGTGGGTTATTGTTGAGCAGTAATTGTGTTAAAAGTCACGTGTTCCCCTTGCAATTCCCCAACACAGTGTCTGGAACTTAATTGAATGGAGTTTCTTTTTCTGGAGACTTCAAATGCATCTGTCTTTGAGTAATAGCCAGCTGTAGTGTAGGTACCACAATATGGGGAGGGGGGTAGACCTCAATAATACTTGACAGCCCGCAGATTGTAACAGCCATTGTGAAAACCTTTCTCCCTTACACAGGTACAGTAAATTCAAGAGATGGAAAGACACTTTTTTAAACGGTATTTTTTTTTTACATCAAAACAACAAATACAGAATCCATTTTAAAAATTTAAGTGATACGCTTTTATGTTTCGTAATTCTGGTGATAACTTGTAAATGCAGCACCTTATCAATTTTGGAGTATGGTGGGGGTAAAGTAATGGAATAGGGGTGGGCTGGAAATTGAGAGACCTGGATTATCTCACTCCCATTGGCAAAGACAATCTCTTTGGGTCTAGGTTTCTCTGTTTTTGTTTTGTTTTTTAAGATTTTATTTATTTATTTGACAGACAGCGAGAGAGGGAACACAAACAGGGTGAGTGGGAGAGGGAGAGAGAAGCAGGCTTCCTGCCAAGCAAGGAGCCCCATGTGGGGCTCGATGTGGGGCTCGATCCCAGGACCCTGGGATCATGACCTGAGCCAAAGGCAGACGCTTAATGACTGAGCCACCCCGGTGCCCCTAGGTTTCTCTGTTTAAAAAAGGGAATTGGACTAGATGGTGAGCATGACAATAGCTATCATTTATGGAACATCTGTTAACATCCTTTAAAAAGTGTTATCTCAATCCACACAGCCGTTCTTTGCAATAGATAACATTACCCCTTTAGGTGGAAACTGAGGCCTGCAGAGGTTGTCACTTACTCCAAGACCTCCAGCCTATATGTAGCAATGTTGGAATTTGAGGCTATGCTGAGTTCCCTCATAAAGCCCTCTGATTCTATCCCAAACTTTTCTTCTAATTTAAATTTTTAAAGTGCTCTGTCCCAGATTTCAAATGACTTTTTTTTTTTTTTTAAAGATTTGATTTATTTGACAGAGACACAGCAAGAGAGGGAACACAAGCAGGGGGAGAGGGAGAGGGAGAAGCAGGCTTCCCGCGGAGCAGGGAGCCCGATGTGGGGCTTGATCCCAGGACCCTGGGACCGTGACCTGAGCCAAAGGCAGACGCTTAATGACTGAGCCCCTCAAATGACTTTCTTAAATATTAAGACAGTGTGGTATGTGAAACTGAAATAACAAGTGTATTTTATATCTCACTAAAATATTTTGTCCATTTTAGAATTCCCTAAGTCTTAAAAGAAAGGCTTTGGTTTTGTTTGTTTTTTAAATTTTATTTATTTATTTGACAGAGAGAGACACAGCCAGGGAGGGAACACAAGCAGGGGGAGTGGGAGAGGGAGAAGCAGGCTTCCTGCTGAGCAGAGAGCCTGATGTGGGGCTCGATCCCAGAACCCTGGGATCATGATCCGAGCCGAAGGCAGATGCTTAACAACTAGCCACTCAGGTGCCCCAGAAAGGCTTTGATTATTCCTAAGGTTCCTTCTCACTAACATTCTATAATTCTGATAATTTTGTTTTGACATCTTCTGCTGAGATGCTGATTTCAAAAATGAATATCTGAAGATTAAATTTTTCCCTATAGTAACTTAGTCTTTTTATCTTGTCTAATTTCCACGTACAACATAATATAGATAGTCATGCCAGTGAATTATTTAATATCAGTTGCCAAATACATTCTGGATCATCCACCTGAGCAAGAATTTTAGTAAAGGAGGGAAAATCATCAAAAAATGACCAGTTCTGACTGACTAGGACTATGTTGCATAGCTTCACACATTGTGCATTATTAATTCCAGGAGGGCACCATTGTCACTCACCCTTTGAGGTTTGAATGACCCTCATGAAGCTGCGTAAGGAGGCATCCTTTCTGCTGCTTCCTTTTCCCATCACATACTTCCTTCAGAAGAGGATGGGCAGAAGAAAAAGGTGAACTTTTTACCAGGGAGGGACATATGAAGTAAATGCAGCTTAATTTAGATCATTTTTATTTACAGGTAAGTATGAAAAATCTTACTCTATTTTTTAAAAATGTATAAACGACAGTTTCATATCATTTGTCAATAAGGGAACAAGAATGATGGAAAAATGAAGAAGAAATACAACTAGCGGCTCCTGGATAGATTGCACCAGCCAGGGGTGGCCCCTTGGATACCTGATTTATCGAGTATTTTGCAAGTGGGCCCACACACAGACCGATCACCAAATTGCTTCGCCAGGAGCAGTGCAATGCCAAGTTTCCGTCATCCCTGCCAGACTCTGTGTGTGTTTGTTTTGTGTGATTCCTCCTTTAACACAATAAATGAGGGTTTTTTTCCTAGTTTAAAAATAAACCTATCTTGAAAGCTACTGTAAGTAGAGATTGGTCAAAATCATATGCAAATAAGTAAGTGCTGGTTACTTGTCGTGGGAAGCAAAAGAGTAAGGGGAGAAGTTGGTCAAAGTGATGGGAGGACAGGAAATTCTAAAGGAAGTGTGCTAGAAGTTAAATAGATGTTTTTGTCATAGGTACAGTTCATTTGAGTGGTGATGTCAGATTATTGCTGTGCTTTGAATTTATGATTAGTTCTGCAGCTTTTAAAAATGGAACTTACATTAGCTCTGCACTTGAAAATAGCTAGTCAGCTTTTACTTCTAGATTAAAAGTTTACTTTTGATGTGACATTGGTTTTCCCCAAAAGTTTTGACAGTGAACACATCTGTGAACAAACAACTAAGGTTTTGCACTCTATATACTTTACTTATCCAACCAACACATCTTGAATTTCTGCTCCAGCCTATGTCTATAGCTCTGTGGGCTAGGCACGTGAAGAGATTCAAAAGAACTTTCTACATGAGAAGATTTTATGTTGTTTTGTTTCTTATATATAACAAATTTTTGGCTACTAAACCTTTTTTGTACTCAGTAATCTATATATATTTTTTAAAGTATAGAATGTTGTTAAAATTTCTTTGTTCAATAGATTGTATAAGCAAATACATGCAGTTTTTGGGAGAACTATTATAACATCTTCAGTGACTGTGGCTTATAAAAAAAAAAAGCAGCAATAGAGCCACCTGGGTGGCTCAGTCAGTTGAGCGTCCGACTCCTGATTTCAGCTCAGGTCGTGATCTCAGGGTCGTGGGACTGAGCCCCGAGTCAGGCTCCGCACTCAGTGTGGAGTCTGCTTGTGCCTCTCCGTCTGATCCTCCTCCTGCCCACTCTCTCTCTCTCTCAAATAAATAAATAAAATCTAAAAAAAAAAAAGCAATAAAATTGAGCTGTCTTATACCATATCTGATAAAAGACTGATATATAATGGAAAATGTTACCTATATACTTTGCAGAAAGTATCACAAATAATGGAAATTGTGGTATATGAAATTTTTAAAAATATAGTGTGGTAGGTAATCCCTTAATTTGTAAATGTTCCTTTAATAAACATTTCTCTTGGCTTCCAGTTCAGGTATTCTTTGTTATTTCCAGTAAAAAGTTTAACATAAATAGTGTCTTATTAAGGTGAATATGGATGTCTGCAGATTGCAGTATAATAAATACTGCCTTGGTTATTTACTTCCTTCATTCATTACAAAGAAAACATAGGTTCTGCTAAGGAAAAGAGGAGACCAAGGAATCTTGCAAAAAAAAAAAGTCATTACAGGGGCGCTCGGGTGGCTCAGTCGGTTAAGTGTCCGACTCTTGATCTCAGCTCAGGTCTTGATCTCAGGGTTGTGAGTTCAAGCCCTGCATTGGGCTCCCCACATTGGGGTTTGGGCTCCTTGTTTTTGGCTCCCTGCTGGGTTTGGAGCCTACTTAAAAAACAAAAAAAATTAAGTCATTACAATTCATATTAGAACACTCTTAATCCATAGTTTTTACAGACATTTCATATAGGTTGAATTTCGATATTGAAGATCACCACATCCCTTTGATTTGATTTGATTTAAAATTTTTTTTTTTTTGCATCCCTTTGATTTTAAAATAGTGAAATCTCTCTCGTTTTTGGACTTGAGGTAAGGATTGATTTAACCATCCTCAATTCTTGGCACATTTTTTTTTTTTTTTTTTTTTAAGATATTATTTATTTGACAGAGCGAGAGAGGGAATGCAAGCAGGGGGAGTGGGAGAGGGAGAAGCACGCTTCCTGCAGAGCAGGGAGCCCAATGCGGGGCTCAATCCCAGGACCCTGGGATCATGACCTGAGCTGAAGGCAGGCGCTTAACTCACTGAACCACCCAGGCGCCCAATTCTTGGCACATTTTCATCAACACAGAATGTGAGTGATTAACTGTGATCGGGGGACCCTTCCGTGCTTTACAGTATGTGTCCTCTTTACCCACCTTCCCTGTTACCTTGTTTTTCTTCCCAGGAAACAATTTTAAACCATAGTCTACTGAATATCTTTGTTTTAATTACATGCAGCAGTTTCTCAATAATTGAAGGAAAATGCCATTTTGTCAGTTTATGGTTAAAATGACTGACCTTTGTGTATTTGCTTTTTCAGGCCTTCCTAGTATTTTTTTTTTTTAAGATTTTATTTATTTATTTGACAGCACAAGTAGGCAGAGGGGCAGGCAGAGGCAGAGGGAGAAGCAGAATCCCCGCTGAGCAGGGAGCCCGATGCGGGGCTCGATGCGGGGCTCAATCCCAGGACCCCGGGACCATGACCTGAGCCGAAGGCAGATGCTTAACAACTGAGCCACCCAGGCGCCCCCTTCCTAGTAGTTTTATCTAATATCCCCAGTTTCAATTAGCAGTACACTCAGGCTGTGATTTAGTCCTAACATGGCTATTGTGTTAACTATTTCCTGCCTCACATTTTTTTTTTTTTATGGGCATAGCCGATTTACCCTCTATAATATTGCTTCCACTTTAATGATTGCTTCTTTCAGAATTTTCTTTCCCTGTGTTAAAGTCAGTCATGTTATTAACTTGAGTAGAAATATCATTGGCACTTAGCTTAGGCATCTGGTGACCAACATTTGTCACTTAAATTCTAAATGCATTAGTACATGCCATCTACCCTGCTCTCATGGCTGAGAGGCAAAGATGAAATGCCAGCAGTTTTCATAGAAGGAAATGAAAGCAATAGGAGTAGGTTGTTGCCACAAGAAAGGAGGAGTAGCAAAGGAATTTACCATCCCTCCTCCTATATTGTCGACATCATTGAAAGATTAGGCCGTAAATGAAGAGGAAGTTAAAGGGATTCTTGGCCTAAAGCAGAAGCAAATGCCAGGTCCCTATTATAGCTGTTTTTGTGTGGTATTAAGAAGTTAGTTTAGGGGGCGCCTGGGTGGCTCAGTTGGTTAAGCGACTGCCTTCGGCTCAGGTCATGATCCTGGAGTCCCGGGATCGAGTCCCACATCGGGCTACCTGCTCAGCAGGGAGTCTGCTTCTCCCTCTCACGCTCCCGCCTGTTGTGCTCTCTCTCTCTCTCTCTCTCACTCTCTCTCTCAAATAAATAAATAAAATCTAAAAAAAAAAAAAAAAACGTTAGTTTAGGACGGGGCACCTGGCTGGCTCAGGCAGAAGGGCAGGCAACTCTTGATCTTGGGGTTGTAAGTTTGAGCCCCATGTTAGGTGTAGAGATTACTTATAAAATAAATAAACATAAAAAAATTTTTTTTTAAAGTTAGTGCAGGACTCAGGCACATAGGTGGACCTCTTGGTCAGCAGAAAGCAGTGGATTTTTTGCCAGCCTTGGTCATGATGAGTTTCAAGCAAGTGTATTCTGGCTGAACAAATTTCAGGCATGTTATGGAATGGTTTCATAAGTTGTCTGTTGTGGAAAAACAAAACAAAACAAAACCAGTGTTCCAGTGGAGAAAATGAGTAATTTGCATATAAGAGAAATGAAAAAAAAAAAACAATTGCTAGTTACTGTTTGAATGATGTTTGAAATGCTAATGAATTGTGTTTTATGAGTTGCTATCTCATATACTTCATGGGCAAAGGTGGACTTTGCAAAAGAAATAAAGATTGATGATTGCTCTATTCTGCTGTAATGCATCTGGGACAGAAGGGGTGAGACTACTTGTCATTGGCAAGTTAGTTTACCCTCAGTGTTTCAGAAATGCTTGTTTGTTCCCCTGTGATTACAAAGCCAGGACACATACCTGAAGGATGAGAGGTTTGTTTAATGAATAGCTGGGAAATGTTGGCAAGAGAATGGAAGGAACAAAATGCCATATCCTCCTGCTGGTAGACAGTTGCTCTGCCTAAACACACTCCTGTGCTTGGATCATGCATGTGTTGAGTTTTTCCCATTGAACTACATGAGCCATTCTAAAGCCATCAGCTGGGGGTATAATTTTCACAGTGTAAGCACACTGCTGAAACAACTCTTTCTAAATTTAGATAGTGAAGAGAAGACTGAGAAAGTTGAATGAAGCTAGCTATTGGAATGATTGCTGAGATCTGGTGATCTGTAGAGCCATCCACATAGTGAAATTTTGGCAGAAAACAGGCATGATTCTTGTGGAATCCCCTGAGGTCAGCTTGGAAGACTGCAAACCAAGCATGGTGTTTGAAATAGTCTGGTACTTAATTGGTAACTCTCTTAGTCTCCCAAACTAATTTGATTTTAAGGACTTTGTGGCTAGAGATAGCAGTTGAACTATTTTCCAAGAGTTAGCAAATCCAAAAATTGCTATAGGAGTGCTAACTAATGTCAGAGTGGAGCCAGAAAGTGATGATGATGACAGCAGTGACAGCCATAACATCCAGTGGATGATGGAACAGGGAACAGTGAACATTTCAGAAGCCCTGGCAAATACAGGGAGCGTTGAGAATCCTTTTCCTTCAAGTAGGTGTTTCTGACGAGGTGTTTATCCAACTAAGTGGTATAGACGAAGTAACCACTTCAACAAAAACAGTTTTGAAAAAACAATTCCTGGGGCGTGTGGGTGGCTCAGTTGGTTAAGCGTCTGCCCTCAGCTCAGGTCCTGGGATGGAGCCCCACATCGTGCTCCTTGCTCAGCAGGGAGTATGCTTCTCCCTCTCCCTCTGCCCCCCCCCTCCCACTCATGCTCTCTCTCTTTCTCTCTCTCAAATCTTCTTTAAAAAAAGAAAGAAAATAGTTTTAAAAAAAGAAAAAATGAACTAATTTTCTCCATAATTAAGGTACAGAAACACTGCTTTTATAAAGTCCGTAAAATGGAAGACTTAAAGAGTCCTTGTATGAACAAAGCCGCAATGAGTGTTTAAATGTGAATGTTTGACTCTTGTTTCGTAACATTTACTGTATGGTAGGGTTACAGCATTTCCCCAGAGAACTTTATAGTATTGTCATTAATTTCAGCCTTTGGAAGGTCTCTTTGCCTACCTCTTTCCTTCCAACCCTCTCCCATCCCTCCCCAGCGTTAGGTGGCAGGAATGATAAGAATAAGATTTGCCTAATAATACCTAGAAGAGAATATTCACAAAATGACACTCCAGCTGGGAGAACCGGAAGCCAAAAGACCCATTTGGATTTGATAGGATAGAGTTAGAGTAATTAAGAGGAAAAAAGGATATTCAGATTGAGAAGATAGCAGAGCAGTCCTTCCCAGAAAGTCACTGACATGCAAATGAGGAGTGAAAATAACTACTTGCCCTTACTGTTTGGTGCTCATGCTTGGGTAGGCCAACAGACGCTGAGGAGCATGGGCCAGGGGGGAAGCTGTGGGAGAAATTGAGGAATGCTAGCGGCATTTTCGGCTGTTGGAAGGTGAGGAAGAATGAAAGTGGGAGGAAATAAAGAAGGGTATGGATTACCCCCAACCTCTCCTACCCCCGCTATGCCTGTCATATAACAAGATACAATGTGACTCAGACCAAGGAACAATTCTCCAGGCTTCTGTGAAAGTAGGAAAACAACTTTTGCCCACTTCACTGGTTTGTTCTAAGAGATGAGAAATAAAATAACTATTTTACCAAACAAAATTTAAAGCACCTTTTACAAAATACATGTTATACAAAGTAATAATATAATTGGCAATCACTTTGGTATATATTTGGACTGGAATTCAAAAAAATGAATGAATACAGAATGATTTTTTAAAGAACATTATTAAAAAAAAAAAACATGGTCATGAAGGAAAAAAAAGTCTCTTATTTTTAGGTAATAAATCATCATTAATCAAGAAGATGTCTTCAGCACCGGAATCTCCTGGCTTTAAAAAGGAACCACCCAAAGAGAAAGACTTTCGAAACCCAGGGCTCAGAGGGGTCCGCACAACAACTTTATTTCGAGCTGTGAATCCAGAGCTCTTCATTAAACCTGTAAGAAATATATCCAGGATAAGACATTATGTTCAGTTTAACTAGGCTATCAGAAATAGAAAGTTTTTATTTTCCTGTAACATTTGATTGTATCATGAAAATTTTATGTTGACTAATAAGACCTCTCTGAGTAAAAGCAGGTGGAAGGAAAATTTTAAATGCTATCTATTTCTGTAAATATACACATAAAACTAATTATTTTGAGGGTATTTGAGAACTTTAACAGAATATAGTTGTACTTTAATAGATCAACTTCTCAAGTTCCTATTTAAAATTTTATTTTAATGGTTGCACTAATTTGAAGGAAATATTTGTTGATCAGGTACTATTAAGTAAATAAGATCTTCCACTGAAACAAAACAAAGTGAAAATCTGATCATTCTTATAGACTACACTTCCAGCTTTTATTATAATATTCTTACTTAAGGGATATTGCAAATGTTATGAAAAGTTTAAAACATACATTGTAAGAGAGTTAGCTAATTATTTATATTCTTGTTGCAGATTATTGAATACATTTGACCAATTTTATTTTTAAATAAATATAAATTTATTTAAAAATAAATGTAAATGAAATCAAATATTATGTAATATATGTAAATATATTGAATTTGGTTAGAATATTGATAACATAGTTGCCAGTATAAACTGTTTTAAAGTTAAATAGGTCAACTTAACAATCAAATCATTAAGTCAAGGTAGAATGTTTTAAAAACCTTTGAACAAATGTGTTGTTTTAATTGCCAAGTGCATTTCAAAATTTATAGATTTAAACCCCTTTGAGCTTGTGGCCCTTCTTATGTGTCCATCCAAGTAAAAAAATTTGACCTTTATTCTTTAGATGATTAAGATTTGAAATAGTAATACAACAAATATGACAGAAGCAGAAAATACTAATTGAAACTTGTATCACTACTGTGCACTCACACTGACCTTAAGAAAGGTTAATTTGTTGAATGTGAACACACAAAAAGGAAGATCTGAGTTATACTATAGACAGGACAAAACATTTCTGTGGAGTTGTGAACATCTTTTCCTATTTTTTTTTTCCAATTTCAAAGTTACATCACTTTGTCTCTTAGGGTCTTGGATTTTTCAGCAGTTAATCAAGGTTATTATAACAGCATAGTATCTGCCTCAATCACTAAATTTCTTGAGGTTATAGAGTAGGTTCCCAGAGAAGAATGTATACATTGTCATTTTTGCTACACTTAATATATGATGTGAAAATGAAAGGCTTTTTGCTAGTTATCCATGGAGTCAGGCAAGAAGAACAGCATATATACTTCATTCCTCACTTCCTAATAAGATTAACTAATTGAAGGTTTGTCAGTGGGGAAACTCGGGTTCAGGCAAGTTAAGCAACTTCTCCATGTCACCCAGATAACAGTGAAAACTGAGCACCAGACCCATTTTCGTGCCTCATTTCCCTCACCCCTCTCCCAACCACCACCATCCTGAGGGTGGAGGCCTGAGATCCAGGCTGTACACAGGAGAGAGACTGGAGAGGAGAAGCAAGAGTCTTTTCTAATCTCTGAATTATCAGGAGCTGAATTAATTAAATAAGGAACTGGATAAATTGTTATAATGGAAAATATTACCATAGGAATGCTAGTGTGGTAATAAAGACTTGGGATGTCAAGAGGAAAGTGCAACAGATATTTGGGTCTTCTCAAATTATTAGTCTTAATGAGGATTTATCATTTTTTTTTCTTTGGCAGAACAAACCTGTAATGGCTTTCGGATTGATAACCCTTTCACTTTGCGTGGCGTATATTGGTTATCTACATGCAACACAAGAGAATACAAAGGACCTATACGAAGCTGTTGATAGTGAGGGACACAGTTACATGAGGAGGAGAACATCTAAATGGGATTAATAGTGCTGGATACCGCAGATGGAGCTTCGTAAAGGGCTCTGAAATCTTTGAAGGAAAGACTTTGTGAGTGCCTAGTATCAGCTTCTTGTTCTGGAACATGTTGATGAGGAGAGAAGGTAGCAGTTGCAGCCAGGCCTTGAGGCTGCAGTCCTTACCTCATTCTTTCTCCACAGCGGGAGCTTCTTAATATTGTTCTTTTATTAAGTCCTCGTATCAGAGTGCCAGGAAAATGGAAATCATTTTGTTAATTATTAAGTTCTATATAATAAAAGTACCCAGTGCTATCAAATTTGTAGGGTATTTTTAATATTTTAAGGTGAATTGTGCATTTGCAACTGTTGTGAGGGTTTTGTTTTGTTTTGCTATTTGTAAAGGCAATGTTCATTTTCTTCCTGGCACAGAACCTGTATTTATGAAAAAAAGAAAGAAAAATTGTAAACTATTATAAAGCCTGCAGTCAACATTCAAGACAGATAATTTTTACAGAGTCACAGATGACTCATATATTTTGGCATTCCATTTCAGCTATTTTTGGTCCAGAATTTTATTTCCTTTGATAAGGTAGTCCCACTCAACTACTAACATGAGAAAATGAGAGAATAATCCAATGCAATTGGAGTTTTTCTTTGAAAAAGAAAGTATATTATACCTAGGTATGTTTTTATTTGATTCCAACCAAATGTTATCTATTTTAGTTTTTGTAAATTAATGTTACAATGATACTATAAACATAAAACCAAATTTTCTTATGGTTATTTTAAAACCAGAACTATTCAACAGATAAGAAAAGAAGGTCTTCTTACTCTCCTGGGTTTACCTTATATAATTTAGAATTTTCTGACAAGGATTTTGGACATGTTTCTTTTTTGTAGATTTTTACAGTTTTCCAAATCCCTGAAATTGGGGCTCAGAAATAAATCTCACCTATGAAATTTTGTTTCATTTATTATTGCCAAGTAACAATAACTACATTGGCAGGGTTTATCATCATATTGTGAGCTTTTAATTTCCAGTACTTTATTGTGGTTGTGTAAGATACGTGAAAATGCAATTTTGTCTTGTTTGTAGATATTAAAGAGCTTAACTAATTGAGTTATCTATAGGCAACTAAATCAAATCTTTATTCCTGAGCCCTAAATATTCCTTTGTTACATCTCTCTATATAGTACACTTCATCAGTTTAAAATGCACTTAGGTGGTATAAAATGCCTTTTAATTTAAAGTATTATTTTATGCCTTTGGTTTCCCTGTGTACTTTGGCTGTTAAGCTAGAATTCTATTTTTAACTTACATATTTAATGTCACACTGTCATCTTTTAGAATTCCTCTATTATTCAACAAAATAAGTTGATATTTGGGCGGGGCGGGGGGGAGATAGTAGTTAGGTGAACTATCAAGAGACCATCACAGCACAGAAGGGCAGTGTGAAATGCATAGAGCAGCCTTAAGCCATGTGACATCTATGTATGTGAATACATACATATTCACATGTGTCATTTCTGCTATATAGACTTTTATCAGCTCTTCTAATCAAAGTTGCTTGTCTTTCAGGGGTGTCTGTTTGGCACCAGAAGAATATGTGTTAAAATCTAGCTTCTGCACTGACCAGTTGTGTGCCTTAGACAGTACACTTAGTCTCTCAGTCTGTTTCCTTATAAGGATGTTAGGGATCCTATATTAAATAGGATTGTGTCGTTGCTTCTGGTTATTGGGAAATAACCATAAGAAAATTTGATTTTATGTTTATAATATCATTGTAACATTAATTTACAAAAACTTAAATAGATAACATTTGGTTGTAATCAAATAAAAACATCATACCTCAGTATAATATACTTTTTTTTCCCCAAAGAAAAACTCTAATTGCATTGGGTTATTCTCTCATAGATAATCCCTATCTTGCAGGTTGCTTATGAGGCTATAATGAAATATTTGTTGCCACTTATGCAGTAGATTCAGCAAGGTGCACAGCTGTGAAAAATAATGGGAGGGAACAATCACATTGAATTTTAGTAACAAATAACCTAACTATGATACTTTTTACAGGGTGGCTACAAGTTACAACACAGGCTTTGTGTACACAGTGTCAAAGGCTGCCTGGCTGTGTACTGATGTTCTCATTCATTCTCTAAGGGAAAATGCCACTTTGACAAAGTCAGTTGTGTCTAAGAAAGGAATGGTCTGGGCATGAGATGTACAGCATTTTGGAGTCAGGGTTCAAGTGGTTAAAGGAAGGTCTTTCAGTGTGGGAATCTGGTTGAGATTGGCCAAACTCAGTAACATAATAGGTTAGATCTTGAAGCAAGTCTCAGTAAGTAAACTATTAATAAGCGGTAAGTGACCTTTTTGCCCAGGGAAGTAATCTGTTCTGATAGAAGAGCTATTTTCCTGGAGGAGCAAGCTGTTCAATTGATAAATTGGTTTTCAAGAATTTCATGAATAAACAGTGAAGTTATTTATTGGTTTGTAGCCTTATCCTCCATAGGGTGACCAATCTTTCCTAGTTTTTCAGGCATGGAGGAGGTTCTTGGTATGCAGGACTTTCCATTTTAAAACAAGGACAACAAATTACTTAACTATGTGATTTTAAAAACCAGGCTTATTAATTTTGAGTTCTGACTAAAGGAAAGGAATTTTTCCCTTAAGATACTGTGATGTTTCCCAGTTTTATTGCCATGACACTGAAACATCACATTTATAGATAACCTGAAAAAAAATTAAGTTCTCTCCTTTTCTGGCCTAAAAGAAATCATTCCAATTTTAGTACATGTGCTGCCGAAGTGAGCACCTGGCTTAAAAGAAATCAATTCTTTAAATAAACCATTTAAAAGAAAGTGGAAAGAAAGGAAGGAAGGAAGGAAGGAAGGGGAGAAAAGAAAAGAACAGAGAAAAGAAAGTGTGGTTGGCTGAATAATGATTCCCCTGTCCCACCCCACCCCCAAAGATGTTCCTAATTCCTATAACCTGTGAATGTTACCTTATATGGCAGAAGGGGCTTTACAGATATGATCAAGTTAGGGATTTTGAGCTGAGAAAATTATCCTTTATTATCCATATGGGCCTGATACAGTCACAGAGATACTTGTAAGAAGGAGGCTGAAGATCAGAGGAAGAAGCAATGTCACCATGCACACAGGGGTAGAAAAGGCTATGTGATGTGACACTATGAGCCAGGGAATTTGGTGGCCTCTAGAAAATGAAAAAGGCAAGAAAAGACTCTCCCCTAAATCCTCCAGAAGGAACCAGCCCTGTTAATACCTTAATTTTAGCCTCATAAGACTCATTTTGGATTTCTGACCTCCAGAATTGCAAGAGAATAAATTCGTGTTGTTTTAAATCACTAAATGTGTGGTAATTTGTTACAGCAGCAAAAGGAAACTCATACAGAGAGTATCTGGGAAATGAATGGCTATAACATGCTCCTTTGGTCATTATTTCTAGTTGCTTTTATGAGCAAAGCTTGTCTTACCTAGCAACAGTTGCCAAGTAAGTTAACAATTTCATGCTAGAATCTGGAGGAGAGCCACTGCTTAAATCTTCCCAAATCCAGTGCCCATACTTTACATGGCAAAGGCTTTCAGTACCATTCTTTGCCATTAGGCACATAACCACTACCTAATGATGGCGAATCATTTCATAGTTACCAGCCTCTAACATTGTCCTAAAACCTTGAACCTCTTCCAGCTTTCTTAAACTTCTAGCTTTTTCTTAAAACTCTTTTTTTTTTTGTATCATAAGAGTAATTTAACTGCACATAGTAAAAGACATCTAAAATTTAATTATGATCAGAAATCCGAATTACACAAGCTTTGTTTGCTGTGCTGTTTGTAATAAAATAATTCCACCAGCCCCCTTTGGGGAAACCTTCAAATGGATCCATGAATACAAGCCATTTAAGACACGTTTTTACACTCACAAAGATATACTGGGTAAGTGAATGCTCTTTTCCTTTGTTCTAATATTTGATAGCATTATATGTCATTCTTTCTGCTATACTTTTATCAGCTCTTCTGATAAAAGTTGCTTGTCTTGCAGGGGTGTCTGTTTGGCACCAGAAGAATATGGGTTGAAATCTAGCTTCTCCACTGACCAGTTGTGTGCCTTAGACAGTACACTTAGCCTCTCAATCTGTTTCCTTATAGGGATGTTAGGGATCCTGTGTTAAATAGGGATGTTAATCCCTATTTGCAGGTTGGTTATGAGGCTTTAATGAAATATTTGTTGACACATAATAGCAAATGGGAGTTCTTTTTGCCCTTGCCCATACTTGGTCACCTTCCTTACACATAGGAGAGGAAATACCTCTAAGTAACACCTTAATAAGTGGGTGACACTATAACCTTTACTAGTAGCTGGTGACATAAATGTAGGTAACATGGAGATGACCTGAGACTATTTGCTGTCTAAGCAAATCAGATTGTCATCACAGGTTTACTTCTCTCCTTATTCCTATCAGTTTGCAGTCTAACTTTGAACCTTAAAATGCATTCCTAAGGACTCTCAAAATACTTCTCTGATGCTCTCTTCCTGTAACCTGGTAAACTAGTGATTTGATTTCACTCCTGATCTTGGAAAATGTGAGAAGCTAAAGAATGGAGAATGTCTTGAAAACATTACAGTATAGGGGAGATCAAATTGGAATCATTCTCTACAAATAATCAATACCAAAACTGATTTTAACTTTCAGTACATGTTTAGTATGACTTATTAATTATAATGTCTAGAGTGATTTGACTTCTTACGCCCAGGTCAGTGGATATCCATTCTTAGATGTGTGTTTATTGATTGATTCCTTATGTGGATAAATCTAGTTAGAAATTAATATTTTATATTCAGTGACCTGTATTTGTCATTGACTATTTTAAGTCGAAAGAGTCAAAATTCTCTGTTCTTTATAAGTAAATTCAGGAGCATGTGGGAATGTCTGTATAAATGTTAAGTGAATATTGCATAGGGCAGTAGTCCTCAACGCTAGCAGTGCACACAGCTTTTATTTTTTGTGGTTTTTTTGGGGTTTGGTTTTTTAAGTAGGCTCCACACCCAACGTGGAGCCCAACATGGGGCTTGAACTCACGACGCTGAGATCAAGACCTGAGCTGGGATCAAGAGTCAGACCCTCAACCGACTGAGCCACGTAGGTGCTTCAGCACACATAGCTTTTAAAACATTTGTTTTTACTACAAATATCTAAATACAGAGTCATAGGACTTAATGTTAATTTAACACAGACCCACTAACTTAGAGCCTTCAGAATCAGGCTTCAGCATGTGTTGGTTTTTATTTTTTTATATTTGTTTCATATTTTAATAGCTTTTTATTTGGAAATTGTTTAAGACTCACAAGTTTTAAAAACAGAATAGAGTTCCCTTGTACTCCTTCTCCAGTTTCTCTCATTGATATCTTACAAAATGCTAGTATATTGTCAAAACCAGGAAATTGGTATTGGAAAATACTGTTAACTCAGGTGCAGACCTTACATGCATTTTTTTTTTCTTGGTGTATAATTTTATAAAATTTATCACGTGTAGGCTTATGTAACCATCTCCACAATCAGGACAGAGAACTGTTCTATCACCACAAAGGAACTCCCTTGTGTTACCCCTTAACACACCCTACCCTGAACCCCTGGCAACCACTAATCTGTTCTCCATCACTATAATCTTATCCCTTTGAGAATGTTATATAAATAGAATCATATAGTATGTAACTCTTTGAAATTGGCTTTTTCATTCAGCATAATGCCCTTGAGATCCATCCACGTTGTCCTTTGTATTACTAGTCTTTCCCTGAGTACTTTTTTTAAAGCTATGCAGGAATCCTGTTGTACAATCAGGGTTGAGAAAAACTAATATCAAATAATGGAATTTAAGCATAAGAAAGAGTACTAGCAGCCCACAGTTGTATCACATTTTTATGAAGTTTAGTACATTGATGGTCCATGCTTAGTCCCCTTTCTTCCTAGATCTTTCATAATCATATCTACACAGTGTTGAGCCTATGTAGTATATGTCCATCTCTACTGTAGTATTCACTGCCCTATGTGTTTAGAGTCACTAATAATCTAATAGCAAAGACTTGTAATGCTATCAAACATGGATTTTCAGTTGCAGGTGACAGAAACACAACTCAGACAGACTGTGCATAAAAGAGAATTCCTTGACCCTTTAACAGAGAAACCCAAGAGGGATCTGGTACCAGGGCTTTCGATCTATCCACGCCTGCTCTCAATGAGTTGGCCCAATTGTTTACTACCAGCCAGGCTTACTCCAGCAGCTGGGAAAAGAGTAGAAGTGGTCCCAAACTGCTCTAAGTGGCTATTACCTCTAGCTTAGAAATCTCAGAGGAAAAAGGTATTTTCTCCTTACATCCTTCTATAAATCCTAAAGAAGAGCCTGGTTGGCCAGGCTGGAGCATGTGCTCAACCCTGGGCCAACTGTTATGGCCTGGAAGATGGTGACAATATGATGGGCGAAGCAGGTTGGCTGCTGAGATTTGCAGTCCCCAGTTCCCCCAGAACAACCTGAAGTGAGAGAGGAACATTCTTGAGAGAAATGGGTCCTGTTACCAGAGGGAGAGCAGAGATGTTGGCAGACACCTATGTCCACAATGGCTTCTCTGTACTTATCGCCAAGCTGGGTATCAGGAGAGAGACACTGCAATATAAGATAAGCTTTGTAATTTTCAGAAGTTGATCGTCAAGACCTAATCACATGAAAAGTTAATAATTCAACAAATCTAAGATGTGAGAAATAAATGGAATGAAGAGTAAGTAGTATAAGAGTTTAGATTGGGGAAAAGATGACTCTGTGTGTGCCATGAGCACTGAAAAGGCTCGTCGCCTGCACACAGGTCCTGAGCCACCTCTGACAGTCCGCTCTGGCAGGTGAAGATGGAGCTCGGCTGCAGGTCTAGCTCTGTCCCTAGCTATCTGGTACCATGTAGTCCTCTAACCTCTTTAGGCTTTTATTTTCTTGTCCGAGTAGGGAGGCTATTATGGGAATATTATCATGTGGAAATTAAATGAGACCATTGACCGAGAAGTACTAAACAGCTACCCCCTTACTCCACAACTGAAGCAGCTAACCTATGAAGACCTACACATGAAGAAAGACATGCAACAGAGTGAAGAGAGCATTCTGCTACCCATTCCCTGAGAGAAGCAACGCCAGCACCCAGATCAGGGCAGAGAGTGGGGAGCAGGACAATGTGCTAACACAGCTTGAATATTCTCTCACTGTTCTGCTCTGGGACCGCAGGATGTGCTCTTTTCTGCCACTTCCCCAGTTGCTTATTGTGTGGCCTGAGTGTGATGAAGGGAACAGCCTGTCTCCAGACCCAATGATGCTGTGAGCTCCCTCCTCACTAATTAGGGAAAAACCTACCCCTTTCATTGGTATCTTTAAAGAAAAGATTGACATCTAAAAGGGAATATCTTTTAGAGGACATTAGTAAGTAACTAGGTGATAGTGAAAAGGAAAAAACAGTCTGTGGATTCTTGTGATTGTTTTTCCTCAAATACACAGATATTGGGGCAGATATTCTGAATAAAGAAGAGCAATTTCAAGAGGCAGTACTCAAAGAACGTATTGCAAAAGCAGAAGCTGACGTATGGGTTCAGGTAAAAGAAGTTGGATATCAACCTAAATGCATCTTTACAGTTCTTTCACTTTTTGGATTTGTCCAAAACAATAGTCAGAACTGACTTTGAATCCTGGCTATCTGTGGGACCTTGGGCAAATCAACTCTGCAGTCTCAGCTTCTTCAAATGTAAAAGAGGAACGATAAGATTCTATAGGATTGTTGAAAGAGTTCAATGAAATAATGTGTCTGGCACACAGGAGGTCTTTAGTGAGAAGCAGACACCATTAGGGGTTTCATTCCTTCTAAATTGCCCCTCTGTGTGGATGACTCCTGCTCTCCTTAATCTCACTGGATTAAAACTTAAAAAAAAAAGACATCCTTGTTAATAATTGTTTATTATTGCTTACTATTTCATATGTAGACCATCCATTTGTGTGGTGATGTAACACCCCTGACCAAGTGCCTGTTTTTGCCAAATTCTGTATTATGGTCTGCTCTCCTTCTTTCTCTCCAAGGTCCTTGTTTACCTTGTCCCTATGACTGCTGAGGGTTGTAGGGGCAATTTGAGTGTGTTGGGACTCACAGTCAGATCCCAGACACTTAACTGAAGCAAAATCTCAATCCTCCAGCCTCTCCTCCTTCCAGTCATAGATAGAATAACGTAAACAACTTCCCAAAGAGAATGAATGCTCCGTGAGAGCAGGACAAGACACAGTGCTTGGAACATTATTTCTCAGTGTCTTTATAATATAGACATCATGGCAAAGAGTGTTAGAATTGTCCAGCATCTGTGCCCGCACAAGTTTGGTATTAGAGTACTTTGAAAGTGCAAAATGTTCCAAGTGCAAAGGGTAATATGAATAAAAGTCTTAGTAGTCATCTCTCTTTATCAATAATAGTAAAATTCAAATCAATTGCAAACTATTAATTATACACCCTAATACAAAGCAATGTCAGCATATCTAATGATCTGGGCATTCTCTTCAAATAAAATAATAAAACCTCTTTCTGAATGCCTGATTCAGGAGGTCAGGGATGGTGCTCAGCCTCGTTTCTCAGCAAGGTCTAGCTTTGTGCATCTTTCCACTTCTCTGAATTTTCCAGATTTTCTGCAATGAGCACACATTACTTTGATAATCAAGAAGCAAGAAATAAAGTGCCAAAGAAAAGACAACCCAGCAGCTTACAGTAAAACTCTCTTAAGCAGTTCACAAAACAGTGATGTTAGCTGTCAATTAGAATGTGTTAGGGCATCTCTGGCTGAGGCAGCCAGTTGGCTGTGGGAGATTTGAGATGGGAACAGAGCAAGTAATTAGGGGCCCCATGGCGGTTGCTAATTTTCAGTAAACATGAAAAATTTGTGTTAATATAAGTTTATACATTAATATATAAATATTAAGTATGGGCTGTTTCTTTCAAAGGCTGATGAACGTCAAAAACAGGCAATTGAGAAAGCACTTGAAGAAGCAAATGGCCAATACAAAATTAATATTCAGATTCTGGAAGAGGCACACCAAAAAGATTTACAGGTTTTTATAATGGCTTGTTTGTTGTCTTTTTAAGGGTACATAGGTTAGTAAAAAGCTCTGGCAAAGGAATAAGAGAAAAAACAAAATATGTAAAACCTTGATGGGTATTTCATGGAGGTTGGTTGGGAGACCCAGGATTTTCACAGAAGAGATGCTGAACTCACAGATGAGAGGCAGCAGTGATGGATGGGTGTGGGAGAATCCCACGGTTTCTGATGTGATGAATCCAAAACTTTATGGGGTTTCAAGGCCCAAAGGAGCCACCCCATTTGCTTTACCCTCCACGTCTCTTGCCCCAGCCCTTCTATCTCACCGCCGTTTTTCGGGTCCTCAAACCTGAATGCACCGCCTCCTTCCCACCTCAGGGTCTTTGCCAGAATGTTCTTCCCCCACTTCAAGGGTTTTAGCTCAAACATCACTACTCAAGGGAAGCTTTACCTGATCAGCTCTGCCCTGCCACCGTGCTCTGTCCTTGACACCCTGTCGCCTTTTATAGCGGTCCTCACCCATCAGCATTGCAGTTAAATAGACCGCGTGATTACTTGTGCCTCACACATGACAGTAGCCTCCAGTAGGGCATGCCTCTCTCATTCCCACTCTAGCCCAGTGTCCAGCGCAGAGCCTTGGCTTAGCAAGTGTTCAGGCTGTGGCCGAACAAAGGAAGCAGGGTGTTTTCTTCCTTCTCCCAGGCTCTCTGATGGCCTCCTCTCCCCTCAATTTACATTTACTGCAGTGCCGATGGGGACTCTGAGCTGTTACTGAAGTATTTCCTGCAGCACCAGATGTCATAAAATGAGGGGTCCTCTTTCTAACCTGGAACTTATAGGTAGCTGGCCAACATCCCAGGCAGAGGTGCAGGAATTCATTATTTAGTTCAGTACCCCAGTTACCAAATCTGATCAAAGGAAAAGGATATAGAACTGTTCTCACATGTCAGCCACGGGAGGGACAGGACAAGACATGGTGTAGATGTGATGATTCATGGGCAGAGGCTGGAGGGAAAGTGGCAGAAGTCTGGCCCCAGATTCGGCCTAACTTAATAAAAACAGAACTAATAAACAGTTCAGGGACCACCGGCCCATTTATTCATTGTTTCGGTAATGAACATCTACCATGTATCAGACAAGATTAAATGGACTGTCCTTGTCCTCAGGAAACTTGTTGGCAGGAAAGGGAGCTCTGCCCCAGGGTTCCCTTTAGGAAGGGTAGTGGGATCCTCCCTGCTTGGCTCCAGTGGCCATGGTCCCCGAGAAGTTGGCTGCAGGGGTTCACTGCCCATTCCCTATTTTAGTTCAAAACACGAAGAACATTTATAGCAAATCTATGTGGACCTGCTGCACCACTGGCATCTGCCAGTATGGCCATAAGTATTTAAATACTTCTCTATCAGTTGATAGATAACCACCTCTCAGCCACCCTGGCCACTCCCCCAGACTCTAAGACCTCCCCCAATCCAGCAGTGTAAAGGGGCAACCTTTTAAAGTGGTGGGGAACTTCAGGCCCCTGCCCCATTGCTGCAGCCAGAGGATACACATTTTGAACATCACTCCTGGTGTTGGGTTCTGAAAATACAAGGATGACCGAGCTGTGATGCCAGTTTCAAGGAGCTCACGTTTGACTGTACTCCATATAGTCTTTGGGTGGAGTTGATACACTTAGTGCTGAAGTAGAAGTCCTAGGAAAATGTAAAGGGGAAAAGTTAGAAGGAGGTTGACCTTTCTAAAATATCTGTCTAGGGTTTGGGAATTCACATTTATACTACCATCTCAGGGACATATCTTCTAAAGATTTTATTTATTTATTTATTTATTTATTTATTTATTTATTTAAGAGAGGGAGAGCGCGTAAGCGGGGGGAGGAGCAGAGGGAGAAGGAGAAGCGTACTCCCCTCTGAGCAAGGAGCCCGACATGGGACTCAATCCCAGGACCCTGGGGTCATGACCTGAGCTGAAGGCAGACGCTTAAATGACTGAGCCACCCAGGCGTACAGGGATATTTTTAGTGTAATGAGGAGTGATTTGTCTAAGAGGGATGCATAGGATTATTTCAACTTAGGATATCCAGACATACACATCATTATTGCTTCTCAAGTGGTGTCTATGAACAACCTGCTTTAGAATCTACTCACCTGGGAGCTTAACATGCAGATTCCCAGGCCCCACCTGACCTACACAGTCAGGGGCAAGGTTTTTAACCAGCAGCCCATCTGATTCTCACACGTATTACAGTTTGAGATTGCCAATATGTAGAGCAGAAACCAAGCTATTCTAAAACCAAATACCATTAAATTCAGATATGTAGATCTCACCAGGTATTAATTACTCTTTTATGATATTAAGAATTTGGCATAAGTCTCATATTACATTTTGAGTAAATCAGCTCATATATTATCTTATCAAAGAAAGATAAACCATGTCCATAAGGCAAAAACAAATGAGATACTCAGAGAGGCCCAGATATTTCTACATGTGATAGCTGAGAGAAACTTCTCCTAAGGCAGACATTGTGTCATAAATGTCTGTCACACATCAGTGCAGTAAATATGATGGATTTCATGAGGCTGTTTCTTACAGTATCTCAATATATGAGCTGATTTACTCAAAATGTATTTCAGTAAAAGTAATTTAACTGGGAGACTTTCCATTGAATAAGAACATTGCCAAACAGTCAGTCATTGAATTATTTTTGTAACTTTAAATATATATTCCACATGCTTTGTGAGGCAGTAAAATGATTTTGCTTTTAATACATCATTGCATAAAAGAAGGACTTGGTTTAATGCTTTTTTTATGAAGTAAGATAAATCTTAAAGACGTTTAGAAATATTTCCATGCAAAATGTTTTATCGTCAAAAAGTTCTAGTCCTCTCAGAGGCAAAACCTTCTGCATATGGAAAACCTAGTGGCCTTTCTAAACAGCCAGTGTTTTCCTTAACATTTCTTGCTAAATACATGAACTGAGGCCACTCTGGAGAGATTCTTAAAGTTGTTTTTGTTGTTTTATTCCTTTTTTTAAAATTGTCACCTTTGGAGTAGCCAAAGTGAGAAGACGAAAACTTTCCTTCTCTTGAAAAAACTGAAGTCTAACAAATATTTTAATTGTTAAGACACTTTTTTCTAAAAAGCTAAAGTGGTTTCAGCTTCCATTGAGACATAGAGTTCAAAAGAAAGAAGGAGAAAGCAAGCAGACATGTTCACTGTGATTAGAGGATTGTACAGCGTTTCTGGAATGAAAATAAATTGATGAATCTCTTGAAAGACCCTAGCATCACAGCCAGCGATGAAGCAGGAAACTGGCATTGAGAATCCTGTTTCTGTTCCTAGTTCTTCCACTGACTCACTATGTGAAATAACTTATTTCTTTATGCTCTCTTGTTATCCCTAAAATAGAGGTAAAAATTTACTTTTAAATGAAAGTTTTGAAACTCTAGGCAGAATTCATTGCTCCTCCTTTCTTGCATTTCTACTAAAACACTCATTGCACGATTAAGTTGCTGGTTTCTTGAGGAGGAGGATCCCAGCCTTCTTGTGTTTGTAGTACGTGAGCCTAGCACAGTGCCTGGCACGTGGCAGGGTTAGTAGGCATTTCCAAAATGGTTACAGGGTTTTCCTTGAGAATCTGTTTTTCTTGAGTCTTGCTTTGACTAGTGCTTCCTCCCTTTACTTGGCCAAAGGCATCCACAGGTCCTTCTACCCTGGAGTGATGGAGCACTTGTTCCTGTCCCCTTGGTGAAGGAGAAAGGACCCCTCAATGCTAATGAGCTGGAATGCTCAGATGGCAAGCGGACAGATAGACAAGCTTCTGTGACTACAGTAATGGGCAACTGTTAGCTGTCTGAGCTTCAGGTTCCCTCCTACCCAGAAGACACTCAGGAGGCATAGTCATTATTTCTGTCATTTTCCAGGATTGACTTCCTAAAGGAGAATCATATTATGTATCTCTAATTATGTATAAAGATAACATGACACCATAGAACATTTGGACGATCAAGGAAAAAAAAACCCATTTTTCCTTTTGGCATATTAGGGAATATTCCAATATTACTTACATAAATATTTATGCTCTGTGGTTTGCAGCATTTCTGGTATTAGCATTGTATAAATGAAAGTTTTCCATATCATACACAGTCTTCTTTTTATTTATTTTTTTGAGAGAGAGAGGAAGCTGGAGGGAGAGAGAGAAAGCTGGAGGGAGAGAGAGAGTCTTAAGCAGGCTCCATGCCCAACGTGGAGCCCAAGGTGGGGCTCTATCTCATGATCCTGAGATCATGACCTGAGCTGAAATCAAGAGTCAGGTACTTAACCGACTGAGCCACCCAGACACCCCCACACTCTTCTTTTAAATCATCAGTGTTGATAGATGCACATTCCATTGGGTTAAATACAAATAACCTTTTAATATGCATTTTTATGAGACTGAGACTGACTCAGGACCTTCTAGTGTACATTTTTAAACACCAAAGCTATAAGGGCACCTGGGTGGCTCAGTCAGTTAAGCGTCTGACCCTTGATCTCAGGGTTACAAGTTCAAGCACTGGGTTGGGCTCCATATTTAAAAAAGAAAAAGAAAAATATATTTTTTAAAATAAATAAATAAATAAATAAATAAATAAAAGCTATAACATCTAAACCTATTTAACTGTTGCTTAAGGAAATGGCAACCAAAACCAAGATTGAGGTGTACCAAAACATGGAAGATGAACTACAGAGAGAACACTTGGCTGCAGAACAACGCATGGTACATAGAATCCAAAGGATTATGATGGAGTGCCACAGGGAGAAGGTCCAGGCTGTGGAGAAGGCCAGGGCTGAAGAGAGACAGATGGCCCAAGAAGCAATCCAGGCCCAGAAAAGGTATTCCAGAGAACACATTTGCAAATCAGTATCTTACTCTGGCCAAATCAACTTGGAGCAAGGGATAAGGTTGAGGCGCATAGGTGAATATTTCCCAGGTTCTGTGTTTTTATATTTTTATTATGGAATATTTCAAACAGAGAGAACAATATGTAATATATTGTAGAATGTATGTGTATGTGTGTGTGTGGTTTAAAGAAAAAATACCATGAATATTCAAAGACTTACCACTCATCTGAAGAGATTGAAAATTGCTAACACTTCTGACGCTCCCATGACGCTTCCTCAATCACATTTCCTTCCTCTCCCCACTCTCAAGAGATAACTACCATCCTAAATAATGTGCTTTGCGTTCTGAATCTCTAGTTTTAAGAGGCTGAGGAGAGGAATCAAGAAATATTTCCCCATAAACACATAAAAGTCAATCTTCACATTCACTAGCTGATATCATACACCAGCATGGATGTGTTACTTTTGGTCTTTTCCTTATTACACAAGTCATACATGCTGTAAATGAAATGGACACTTTGGAAATATATAGGGCAAAACTTGCTAAGTCCTCACTCACTGCTTCCCTACCTTCCCTGTCTCCCAGGGACATTCATTTTTAAATAATGGGCCCCTTGTCCTTCCATGCCCTTTTGATGTCATTACAGCTTTATATTTGTACATGATCACAAAAAATTTCTACACAAATCAGATCACTTTTTTTAAAGAATACCAAAGTAACCATTTTTATGTATGCAATGAACATTTGATGGAATTGGCCAATTTTTACAGGACAGCAGTCAGGATCCCTAGTGATTATTGGAACCAAGAGAAAAACAGTTTCCAGCTATTAAGTGACCTGCCCAAGATCACGCAGCTTCAGCAGCAGAACCAAGACTGAAACCTCTGTGTTTGGCCTTCTAGTCTAGGACTTGTCTCTTTTGCTTTGCTCTTTGACTTAAGGAACAAATCTGTTTGTGATTAATGGGTAAAATCTTCTTTGTTAGAACTGTTTAGAACAGGGCCAAAGGTCAAATCCTGTAGGATGTTTATTTTGCAGATAAATAAGAGTGAGGGCTGCAGCTGTGACTGTTTCAGCGGTACCTTCCTTCATGCACAGGCTATAAATCATTATTGAGACTGAAAAGGAAAGTGAAAGAGGATTCTGGGAGAAAGTTAGAGAAGGTGGTAATGCCCAAATGAGTTGTAGTCCAATACAGTGAAAGGTGGTACCCCTCTCCCTTCTCCCTGCCCGCCATCTGCAGGAACTCTGCCTCTCCTGTAGGAGCTTCTGGGTCTACTCCTCACACACTTACAGTGTCTGCTCCTTCCCTCACTCTGCTGCTTTCATCATCCCCCCCCCCCCCCCCCCCCCGCCCCTTCCCCTCTGCCTTTTATTAAGTCAGTTGACTAAAACTAGGGAACTGCTATGTCTGTTGTTTATGTCCATTTTGTCCATTGATGTATTCCAAATGTCTGGAAGAGAGCCTGGCACATGGTGGTGCATGTATTAAATATTTATTAAACAAAGGTTTGAATTTGTTCCAATTAGCTGAACCCACTCTGCCGCACATCAGATCTTATTTCTAGACATTGCTGGATTCCAGTGTTCTTTAGAGCATTTGCAGAAATGAATATATGGAGAAGGACCACTCTTTAGAATTTGACTGTAGATCTTTTATTTGACTATAAACTTCCACTGAAGAATTAAGGATTCAGAACATTTACGTATTATGACAAATATGCCAAATTCACAGAAAACATTTTGTGGACTGGGGTGATTAGATTCTAAATAGATTATCTGGGAAACACTGTATTCTTTTTCTGGAAGGAAAGAAGGAAGGGAGAGAAGGCGAGAAGGAAGGAGGGAGGTGGAAGGAAGGAAGGAAAGGAAGGAAGGAAAGGAAGGAAGGAAGGAAGGAAAGGAAGGAAGGAAAGGAAGGAGGGAGGGAGGGAAGGAGAGGTGGGAGAGGGAGAGAAGAGAGCAAGCAGGCGAGTTTTGCTTAGAAAGGTTCTAGGTGTTTTCTAGCCCAAGACAAAGGCATGAATGAAGTGACTGCTCAGGAATTTTTGTGTTCATGTCTGTAATTGCTAATGATAGTTACCCTTTATTTAACATGCAGCACAGGCAAGGCCCTTTGTGTGCTTCTCACTGAATTTTTGTATCCCTTCCTGAGGGATTCTATCATCCTCCATATCTTCAGATGAAGTCCCTGAGTTTTAAGAGAGAGATTGAGCAACGTGCCAAAGGTCACATAGAGAAGAGGTGACAGGGCCCCATGTGAACCCTGGTCTATACCATACCAAAGTTTATGACCTTCCATTACACTATCCTGCTCATTTCACCAGAGCTTATAAAGTGCCTTCTGTGGATGTGGTCCTGAGTTCTGCTGCAAGGAAATAAGGGTGTTTCCTCAACATGTGTAGTAACTAAAGCATGGCTGCCCCATAGACCAAGGCTAGGTGGACGGGTACAAAGAACACTAAGTACTGGGAAAGTCCTGGAAAGATCAGGCAACAAGCGTGTGGGCTATGTGGTGAGCTGGGTTTGTTGGAGGCAGTTAGTCTTGGCTTGGGCCTTAGAGAGAAGGAAGGAGGTCCTATTTGTGAAAGACTGGAAAGAGTAAGAACAGAATGAACAAACATGTAGAGGGGAAGGTGGATAGTGTAATGAGGCAGAACCAAGGGAAGGTTAAGAATATGAATGACCCTGAGATATAGATGCATCACTAAGGGGTGGCCTCTGGAGATGTCCCCCCACCAAATCTATATAATGCCTGTCACCTCAGTCTGGGGTATCACTAATCCTCCTGCAAGACTGGGTGCAGTAGGTTCCCTGTTTCTTAGGTGGAAAGTCAGAATATATTTTCCTTCAAACACAGTGGTTATAACCGATTAAAATAGTGCTACCGGGCACCTGGGTGGCTCACTCGGTTAAGCGTCTGCCTTCAGCTCAGGTCATTATCCCAGAGTCCTGGGATCAAGTCCCACATCGGGCTCCCTGCTCGGTGGGGAGCCTGCTTCTCCCTCTCCGTCTGCCTGCTGCTCTGCCTGCTTGTGCTCGCGCTCTCACTCTCTGTCAAGTAAATGAAAAAAATCTTAAAAAAAATAAAATAGTGCTAACAGTGCTATAGTTCAAGTGAAAAAATGGATTAATAGTTTACTGTGGGCTCATCAGGCAAATGCTTAATATCACTCTAAATACTTGATGTACAAATGAATTTTGGAACAAATCCTTTTATAATTTAGGAATTGAAGAAATGGAGAAATGAAGTATTCGTTCTTACTGTCTTAAGAACCAAGACTTTTACTGATGGACATAGAAAGGAGATTGAGAAGTGTGCTCTTAGCAACATTTATGGGGAAAATGAAAACTTCACTTAATAGGTAGAAGGGAAGGAACAGCCAGATATTATTCTTTAAACCTGTGAGCAATGTATCTTGAATCATTTCAATAGCCTCTCAAACACAGTGAGAGAGAGAGAGAGAGCTAAGAGAGTCCCTCAAGAGCAAAGCACAAATCAGTTGCTGGTATGGTTTTCCATGCTTTATTTTTTTCCTCAAGAGCTTAATGAGGTTGAATTATTATATATTAGATTCTATTTTTATTTACTAATCTATTTTTCTTCTCTGAGAACCCATTTTATAAAATATCAGACTGAATCCTATGGATATATATGGACACACACTAAAACTATTCAAAAAATTTCAATTTGTGGCCAGCACTGCACGTAAATATGGTGTGTAATTTTGAAATCCCAAGATTAGAGCCTCATAAAGTGAGAGATGGCAGATAGACCTCACCACTTGCAGAAGGAAGCATAAATGTTCGCGTCATGTCAGAAGGGGCATTGGAGGCCGTTGAACCTGCTGTTCCTTCTGCTGGATGCCTGCCAAGCATTGGTGAGCCTCCTGAGTGCTTCTGTTCCAGGAATTTTACAGCTGGTTGGAGTGGTTGGTTAAAATACTGAATGCCTCTACTTGTCATGTGCTTCCTAATGTGGATCCAGAATGTGCTGGGTCTCATCCTCACATCCACACTTGGCTTCCAGCTCTGCCTCCCCTCCCCGATGCATAGTGATCCTCCAGATATTTGAGAAGAGAGGAAGATTCTCCAAGCATTCATTTGGAGGAGAAAAGAAAAAAAACCAAAAAGTACTAAACGAGTTCCTTTAGTCCTTCCTCATATGATATGATTTCTAGGCCCTCTTTTGAGAAAAAAAATTATGGGTAATTTGTATAAATCAAAAAATATTTTAGAGATACCACAAGAAGTGACTATTTTTTATGATGAATATTTTGCTTATGCTAAGAATCCTTTTTAAGCATGAATTGTTTCAGGCTTTGATAATGCTCTAATTTAGCTGTTTTTAAATTAGTATTATTTGGCATAAAAAATGTATTGGAGAGAACTACATCTATACTACCCATTCATTCACCCATTTATTGGTTACCTGTTGTATACACACCAGGCACCATGCCAGACAGGGGAGATAGAAAGCTGAATGGGTACTCCAGACCATTTCTCCATGCCCTGCACCCACTTTTCTCCTGGCTTCAATTCCATGATTTCTAGGAAATTATCAGAATAAAGATCAGAGATACTCTGACCTTACACCAAAAGGAGTGAATCCCACAGGATCAAAAATTCAGGCTCTAATGCCGGCTGGGAGGAGTTGGAAGGGACATCCCAAAAAATACCAGATCCCTTTAGTGAGAACAGATCTTGAGAGCAAGGTGTTTTAAGGGCCAGGGCGGCGGGAGGGACTGTTACAGAGGGTGGAAGCTGGAGTCATCTAAGATGCACCTTATTTGAGCAGTTTTACCTAGGACCAGCTCTGGTGGAGCCTTCTAGTTGGCCCCACAGATGAACACATCCTCTGTGTGGGCCGGGAGAAAGCCAGGCGAAGCCAGCAGGAAGCTCGCACCTGCATGGGACAGAGCTGTGGTTCCCGAGAAGGAGCACCACTTCCCCTGTGGAGACTTGAGGCAGGCTCAAGGAAGCTTCCTTTCAGTCCCTTCTAATCAAAGCACCAGTGTCCCTGGTCGCCACCTTTACAGACTCTCCAATATCCCAAAGATTCTGTAAAACATCAGACTAAATCCTCAGGGTGTGTGTAGAGGCTCACCCCTGGCTCTAGCCACAGTGTGATTTCTATTGATAGTACCTCCATTCTCCTGTGACCCAGGCCGAGAATCAGGGAGTTAGTCTTGATTCCTCTTCTTCCTGCCTCCCCTTTATCCTAGCCAACACAAATTCTGGCACTTATGGCTTTGTAATATTTCTTGGACTTATCCTTTTCTCTCCCTCTACCTACCCCTTTCTTTTTCATCATTAATTCAGACCCTAATCATTGCACACCCAGAATGTTGCAAAATAGTACCAGTTCATATCTCTACTTCACCCCGTTATTTTTCAATTTAACCACTATTACCAGAATAACAATTCTAAAACATAATTACTTTCATTGTTTTGTTCTCTGGATAAAAAATATATAATGATCTCTCACACTATTGCAGCAGGTAATGGTTAAGGGTGGGAGCTTTCCCACTTGCTCAATTGTGTCACTGAACAATAACTAAATCTCCCTAAGCCTCAGTTTCCTCCCCTGTTACATGGGAATAGTAAGAGGTAATAAATAAAAATTGTACCATCTTCAGTTATTGTGAAAATTAAATGAGATGTAATGCATGTCAAATGCTTAGCACAGTCCCTGGGACACAGTAAGTACTCAGTAAATGTTAACCCTTGTTATTAGTCATAGATGTAGCCTGACTGGTGGGAAAAGGAAGGGGAGAAATATTGCACAGCGCCACAGAGGCTAAGGACAACTGATGTTTACCTCATGATTAGGGAAGTTCACATTTGAAAGTCAAGTTGAAAGAATCGGAGACAATGAGAGAATTGCATCTTGGAGGTTAGAAGTTAGGAGATAGGACAGGTGCTAAGTCTTGGGAAGATTGTAATAGACCCGGAGGCAGAGGGGGAGGATTTTCAGGAACAATCATAAGTATTTGAATCACATTTATAAATTATTTTATTCTCAAATCTTGGGGAGGTTTTATTCTCAAGACCTCTTGGGAGGTCTTGAAACTAGGTTAAGCAGAGATGTCCATCAAAATTACATTACAGTGGCTAAAAGCTTTTGACCTGGACTCAGACTGCCTGGGTTGCTCATTTTGCCACTTGCACTAATAAAGTGAAATAGGGCAAGTCACTTAACCTTTGTGAGCCTCAGTCTCTTCATCGGTAAAATAGACAGAATCATAAACCCACCTCATGGACTCATTTTGAGGAAACATTAAGCTAATGTATGCATGGGATGCTCATCCACTTACTTGCCTGGGACATGGTAAGAATTCAAAACAGTTGGCTGCTATAAATTACATATAATTTCGTACATTACAACCAGAGGTCTGTGAACTCATTCAGCAGTGGTTCTCCAAGTGTGGTCCAAGGAATGCTCAGTGTCCCTGAGACCCTTTCAGGGGGGGCCCTGAGGTCAAAGCTATTTTCTTAATAATACAAATATATTATTTGCCTTTTCACTCTCATTATCTCATGAGTACAGAGTGCTATTTTCCAGAGTTTTATGATGTGTGATGGCACAACAGATTGAAACAATATGAAAAAAATCCATCTTTTTTTCTGTTAAGCCAGACAAGTAAGAGTTTTGCAAAAAAATGTGGAAGTATGCCACTTTTCTCACCAAAATTTTTTTAATTTGGAAATGTATTTTTCATAAAAGTTAAGTTAATTACATTTAATATTCCATAGATTTAATCGTACCTTACATAAATGTATAAATATTTTTTTAATGTCTCACTTTTAATTCTAATACTGTCAGTGTCACTAGATATCACCCATACAAACAAAAGTTCTTTGGGTTCCTTGGTCATTTTAAGAGTGAAAAGGGGTTTTGAGACCAAAAGGTTTGAGGTGGCTATCAGAGTATTGTTCAGATAAAACTGTGAGTACAATTTCCTCCCCTCTGGCTAAAGGGAAGTAGCTGGATTGATACACAGAAATACTTTCTCTAGGGGTTTAGAACTCTGACCCTATTTCTTCATTTTTAGTCACATTGCATTCATATTTTTCTGGCCACAGAGGACTCAGGTTCCTAAAATTACCATCAGACACTAGGCTAGTAGGCCTCACCCTAGTCCCCAGCAGGGAAGTCAGTGGGCAGTCTCCCTGCTTGAAAAATGTTCTTGGATTGTTAACAGCTACTGCAATCCAAAAGCTCATCTCTACCCACCTCTCTCAGACTGATGGCTCATCTAAACAATGCAACAGTTTCTCATACATCTGGGGCAAAAGACAACATCTTTTTGTTTTTAGTGGCTAACCCATCTAACTTATAACTCCCTCCCTTTTGTAGAAAAGCCATGGAGGAAGTTTTGAATACTGGTATAACAGTTATGAAGGATCAGAGCAAGAGTGTGAACCAAATGATAAAAGAAAAAGAACATGAAATGAATGTGTACTATTGCATGGCTCAGAGGCAGAAGCAAGAAGAGGTCCAGGAAGTGCTTCAAGAAGCAGAGAAGACACATCAGGCCACGCTTGGAAATGTGATGGATAAACTGATTGACACTGAGGGGGAGCTGCTGTCCATAGCGAAACAACTACGCATTATGACAAATTGGAAAGATTTCCTGGAGGAGGAATTACAGGAAACAAGGGAAGCATTTCAAAAATATATCAATTATACGTTTCCTAAGCTTTCTCCAGGACATGCAGATTTTATTCTGCCAGAAAGAAAGAAAACACCTTCCAGTCTTGTTATTCAGGAGAAAGAAACAACTCTCGATTAGAAATCTTTGACTGAAATTTCACTACAAATGTCAATGTTCCAAAGACTAAATAAATCAACTCAAAAACCATTTATTGATCCCCAGTTATATACAGGGTGCTATGGGGCTGCAGGCATTTTGATGGAAAACCAAAATATTCAAAAAGCACATTCCAGGCTACATTGAGTTCTAAGTCTATTTGAGGAGAGAAAACAGTGAAAGGGAACAAAACTAATTAGGAGGGGGAAAGGTTTCTTGGAAGAAGTTCAAACAAACTTCTATAACTGGCTTTATTCATGTCTACATCAGACATGTAATTATTTTAGTGTTTGTTGCAGTTGAAAACAAGTAAAGGGACATGTTTTTAGATTGTTCCCATTGTGGAGAGGTGTGCTAATTTCCAGTAAAGATTAATATTTGGTGAAGTGCAATAGCATTGTAGGAAAAAAAGCAATTTCCTTCTAATTCAATAGGATAAAATTTAAATTCTGGGAATTCTATATAAACTAATTCAGAGAGGACTCATTTATATTGGTCAGTTGTGAAAGAAAAAATATGCCTTTAGAGGGCAGTCTCCTGCTTCAGGGATTGGGAGTCTTCTTGTGTTTATACTCCAGCCCAGGAGCGCTCTGAACCCACCTTCTTTGGGTTAAAACGCAGAAGACTGTTAAGTACCACAATGCTCAGCACCAACACATGTCAACATCTACTAAATTAAAATGAAAGAAAACCCAAGCCATAAAAACTTCAAAAATCTATCCACTCTAATGTAACATCCTTAAATTATTCATCACCACCTTGTGTTGGTGGCTTTAAAATAAAAACTTGGAAAGCACTTTTCAGTAAATTAAAAAGTACTGTTCTTGAGCAAGCCTTAAGCTGATTTGTTTACAATGACTGTTCTTTGATTTCCTAATGGTAAAAGTAGTAATTTGTTTACAATTGCAAATGGACTACAGTCTCCTCAGTATTTAGCTTCCTGATACTGCAGGACTGCAACAATCCCTGTTGATTGATTGCCTACCTGCTGGATGTAATAACATTTATATAGTGCTTTATGCTGCTTTTTTATGTCCATTCTTCTCACAACAATCCATGAGACAGGACAGGGATTGTTGTTAGTCTATTTTTAATAGATAACAAAAACTACTATGTATGTATTCAGGTATTTACATGTGTGAAACATTTTGAGAACATTAATATTTGATCTTCACAATGACTTTTGAAAGTAATTATCATTGTCCCCTATTTGTAGGAAGGGAAAGCTAGGCTAGGGAGGTTTAGGAATTTTCCCCAGAGCACACAACTAATGACAGAGCCAGAGTTCAAAATATTACAAGGCACAGGCACATGGATGCAGAGCTTAAGAGACCTAAAGTTTTTCATCATCGAGTACACTAGGGGGCGCTAGCGTGTGCCAGGCACGCTGAACATGGTACACAAGAGGACTCTTTCATTTTCACAGCGGTCTGTGAAAGGTACAAACCAGTAACACAGTCACAGATAGGTTAAGTCACTTTCTCAAAGTCACACAGCTTGTAATCATCACAGCCAGAGAGTGTGGGTCTTCAGTCCACACTTTTAGTCATTATTTTGTTCAGCCTGAACATCAAGGCCTTGGTACCTGGTTGGTACTCTGCGAGTGTGTGCTTTGTGGGTTCTGTGATGAGGGCAAGAAGGACGTGGTCTGTCCTCTCTGTCATGCATCATTTTTGTCTCATAGAAGTCAAAGGAAATTGTACCTAAGATTGGTGGTATCTGAGTTATTGGAGTCATCCACCAGTTTCAAATCTGAGCACATACCGTAGGGGAACAGAAGGCAACTGTCCTCTGAAGGGATTCACTCTATGGCCACAGTTAAGCATGACTCCTTTGGCATCAGTGACAGTAACATGAAAAGAAAGCAGACAATGTATTTTGGGTTTGAAAAAAGGAATTTAGCTTCTCAGTCTTCAACTTGATTGGAAGAAATTAAATTATCTGTGTTTTTAGTATTTTCCTTGTCCATAATCCTGTCCCTGCTCCCACCTCAATCCCAACCAACAGCTTCCTTAGAGTTTTTAAAGCAATTTGAATCCACCAGAGGACTCACCTGCCCACTCCCCCAAAGTGCTCATCATCCTCCTGTCATGGGGGTAATCACAGGGGAGCCTATCAGGACAGACTGCCTGATCCCAGGCCCCCATTTGCCACTTACTTTAGAGTCTGGAGTCAGCACCAACCATGGCAGGAGGGCCTTCTTTCACTTCTCTTGTTCTCACTCAGGGTCTCAGATTTACCTCTCCCAGGGTCGCACTGAAGGAACATCATCTTTGCTCTTGCCTAAATCCTTCACCCTGATTTGGTCATCTCAACCCACAGTTCTTCCTAGTTTGAATGTTTCCCAGATAATATACCCCTGAGAATTAGAGTTCAAAGTGGATGCATAATTTGCCCTAAAAATCAGGAAAGGCTGATGGTAGACTAAAAATGAGATATCACTCATATTTCCAGTGCCACATTCAATGGGCCCTCTCAGTAGTCTCTTGTTTCTATGGCACTGATAAGGATGATCCTGATGCATTAAAAAATGACACAATGGAAATATATAGCAATGACCATTTACTGAGCATGGGTTGTGCATCAGTGCACTAGGCTCCTTACTAAACCTTGTCATATTGAAATCTCATAGCAACTCTGTAAGGTACCTACGAGGACCCCCATTTTGAAAATGAGGAACCTGAGACTCAGAGAAGCAAAGTCACTTGCTGAAGATCACAGAAGTGTTTGGCTGCAAGCCCATGTGTTTTCTACAATTACAGCACGTTAGCTTAATTGTGCTCAATCCCAGGACCTGAGTAGCCACCAATGATGCGTTGCTTTCAAAATACATTGGAATTGTATCAGGGCAATTCTGAATTATTGTGTAGAACCCTGACAGTTCCAGTGGCCATGACTGAGAGCCAAGAATGAAAGGGAGCAGAACTGGACAACTTTCCCCAAACGTGCTCGATGAGCTATCCCTGAAACCAAGCCCCAAGGGTGAATTTATGGAGGGGCATACTCCCTCCCACCAATCCAAATTCAAAAAGGAAAGATTCCCCCTACGGTTCCGGACGGAGATCAATTGCCTGTAGCTCAAAGGGGAGACTCTCCAAGTCAAGTGAAAATTGAAAGTGAGGTATGTTTTTGAAATCTCAGTGGGAGCCTTACTCCAAGGTTTTCTAGGGAAACTTGATTGAGACTAAATTGGGCTATTTTCAAAATGAAAGATTCCTTGAGTGAACCAATTTTTTTTAAGCATAATTTAACTTGATAACACTTAACTCTCCTGGTATCATTTACTTTGAGTACAATACCTAAAGAGACCATTATAGACCTTAGATACTAAGCCCCATGTAAGTTATTAAAATTGTAAACATTTTGGAGAACTCTTTTAAGGAGAAATTAAAGAGTGCATTTTCCTTAGTTGCCTTAGATGCTATCTGTACAATAGTAGTGCGTGCTGTTCCCATGGTTTCTGATATTTAGGAAGATATATTAATTCCTGGAGGCCATCTGGGAACTCAATCTGGGGATCCTAAGAAATGACTTCAGTTTAATTTTCTAGAAGTCATTCCACCAAGAAAAAAAATCTTGTTTTTGGAGAAAATAGATCTGTAGGCTGGAAAACAGATGCATAGTACCTAGGAAAGGTGGAGAAGCCCCCAGCCAGCTTGGTCACAAAGCACAGGAATTGGGCTAGTTAGTAATCAGTGGACCTTCATGTTACAAAGAAGTTGCTCTAACTTGGATTCCACGTGACCTACTTAAAGCTTATTTAAATACATTTAGTTTGGGGGCCTGATTTACATGGACACCAGGTAGATACTGTTTGGCAAAACTTAGGTTCACTTACAGATCAGAGGAGTTCGACCGAATTCTTCTTGCTTGGCTGAGATCACCCAGAAGAGGAAAGAAGAAAGCATCATCGTCTGTTGTCCAGTTATCGGTTATCAGTTATCGAAAGCCAGGCAGTGAGTGAGTGCCTCATCTGCGTTATTCCACTTCTGCCTCGCAGCAACCAGGTGGAGAATTTCAGGCACTTTGAGGTTAGGCACTCTGCATAAGGTCACACTATTTGAGAAGCTGGGATGCGTTCAACCCATTGCTATCTGATTCCAAATTGCAGGATTGAAAATAAGTGGGTTTTACTCTAGTTAGTTCCCAAAATAAACACTTTAATATTGAGTTGAATGAAGTTAAAATTATCCGTTTGTACATAGCAACTGCATGTTAGCTCTTAAAACTTTCGAGGATCCAAGTCTTTCAGTCTGCCTTTTTTTTTTTTTTTTTAAATTCTTGACCATATGTGTTATTTCCTATTTCTCACAGCTCTATTTACTTCTTAACCTGTTTTGGGTGTCTATTTCCCGCCGCTGGACTAAAGACCGTAGAGGACTCTCTGCTGAGAACCCATAACAAACTCCAGAGCCAGACAGTATCCTTGACATATCACTTTATTATTTTTTTTAGATTTTATTTATTTATTTGAGAGAGAGAGAGAGCACAAGTAGGGAGGAGAGGGAGAAGCAGTTTTCCTGCGAGCAGGGAGCCCGATGCGGGCTCGATCCCAGGACCCTGAGATCTTGACCTGAGCTGAAGGCAGACACCTAGCCACCCAGGCGCACTGACATACCACTTTATACTGTCCCTTCACTCCCAACTCAGGGTTCCCAAGCAGGGCTATTTGTATCACTGGTGCATTGGAAGGGATATCATTTAATAATCTCATATTTCGGGGCACCTGTTCTTGCTTAGCGCTAAGTCCTGCCCACATTACTGAAGGAATGGCGTGATGCAAATTTTGTTCCCAGCAAAATGACTTCTACAGTCCAAAGTTTTCACATGATTTGTTCTTCTCAAAGCTGTCAGGTGGCCAAGAGTAGATGGTTGTTTCCTCTGTTGGTTCAGGCCAACAGATTCCTATCTGATTAAATATGATCCCTGGAATCTTTGAAATCCAAGGAGAATCCCAGCCTCTGGGGAAGGCCTCAGGAAGATACAAAAGAAAATACTGCAACTATGGTCACTCAGTTGCAGGCAGCCCCAGAGGCTCATAGTCTGGCTTCATGCTCTCTTGTCTCACAGATACACTCAGGGCACTTTGGCCAGGGAGCATCCCAAACATAATAGGTGAATTGTGGGGCACCTGGGTGGCTCAGTCAGTTAAGCATCTGCCTTCAGCTCCGGTCATGATCTTGGGGTCCTGGGATGGAGCCCTGCATAGTGTCCAGCTCCCTGCTCAGTGGGGAATCTGCTTCTCCTTCTCTCTCTGCCCCTCCTCTTCCCCCTCCCCCTGCTCGTGCTCTCTCTCTCTCTCTCTCAAATAAATAAAATCTTTTAAAAAGAAAACGTAATTGGTGAGTTGTGAGAATAAACCCGACTGTATTATTGCTGAGGAATTTAGGCAAGCCAGTCTCCAAGGGGTATGTCCAAGTCACACCATGTGTCTCATCTCTAGGCCTTTATCTGCCTCCATAAGGACACCAATACCCTGAGAAGAATTCTCAGCAAACAAATAGGATTTGGTAATTCAGTTTACTTGAAGTGTGTATCTGATCTTGACTTTATGACTCACCTTAACTTCGCAACATAGAAAATATGCACAATATATTGTTAAGGAAATGCCAGAATTATCACTCATTTTGTTTTGCATTTTATCCCCTAATTTCTGAACAATTAATAAAAAACAATTTAGTATTCTTTATTTCCAAATAAGAGGTGAAAGAAATAAAGGAAGTTATTATTGAAATCCTTAACTGATAATAAAAGATACCCCTTTGTATTCATATGGTTTTGTAGGCTCCTTGGATCAGTTAACAAAAGGCAATCCTTGCATACCATCATCATAATTTCTCCATATCTCAGAACTGTTTTTTGTATTTTCTTGGTATTTGATTTAAGTCACTTTTTATTTAAGTAAACATCATGCTTTGGGAAGAAAGAGAGAAGGTAGGAAGCATCATGGCCTCACAGAGACTGGCAGGGCAGAGTGGAAATGCAAAAACCAGACAGGGAGAAGAGGGTCTGAGCAGGTAATGATGACCCCGAGGGCTAAGAACAAGAGTGGGCAGGAATCCGGTAGGGATGGGTACAGAGCCTCAGCAAAGTGAACATCATCCTGAGAAAGAAAGGTTAGGCTGGATACAGAGGTATGAATAGAATCTGGAGGTTAGGGACTCCTGAGTGGCTCAGTCGGTTAAGCGTCTGCCTTCGGCTCAGGTCATGATCCCAGGGTCCTGGGATCGAGTCCCGCATTGGGCTCCTTCCTTGGCAGAGAGCCTGCTTCTCCCTCTACCTGGTCTGCCTGCTACTCCCCCTGCTTGTGCTCTCTCTCTCTCTGAAAAAAAAAATAAATAAAATCTTTAAAAAAAAAAAGAATCTGGAGGTTAGGTGGTCAGGAGGTCTTGAGGTTGATTTGGAAGAACTGGGGTAATGGACCGAAGTTTGACTGGGGTTACGAGCACCTGAGGAATGAATGGTCAGTGCTGGGAGAAGAGTGAAAAGAAGGTGTTGATGCAAGTTGAGGAAATAGGAAGCTGGTGGAAACATCAGGCTGGAAACTGAGATAGTACCTGAGGCTGGGTTGAAGAAAGATGGCCTGAGAGTGGAGTGTGAGAGCAGAGAACTGGGGAGGAGGGAGATACCAGGAAGGCTAAGGAAGAGGGTGAAGGGTACAGAAGTGGGTGCAAAGGGTGGGGTTGCACTAGGGAGGAGCAAAAGCAAGAGGGTCTGTTGCAATGGGGAGAAGGTAGTGGTTTACCCTGGAGAAATGGACACAGGGATTAAGGGCCTGCCATAGCAGTATGGTCTCCCGAGACCACAGTGGTATAGCTCAACATCCTTTGAGTTAAGCTGACGTGTGCACCTGTCACCTAAGGCATCTCTCAAAGACGGGTATGTGGTACAAGTGTCTATCTGTCTGTCTCTCTCTGTGTGTATGTGCGTATTTCAAATGAATCATGTAGAGATGAGAAATATGATATCTAAAATGAAAAATACCCTGGGTGGGATTAAGAGGAAAAGATAAACTTGGAGTTATAGCAAGAGAAATAAATGATCCAAATTGAAGCATGAAAAACCAGACTGAAAACATTAAAAGAGCCTCAAAGACCTGTGGAACAACATAAAAAAAGTCTAACATACATGTAATTGGAGTCGCAGGGGGAAAAAATGTGGGAGGTGCAGAAAAAATATTTGAGGAAATGATAGCTGAACATTTTCCAAATTTGAGGAAAATATAAAGCCACAGATCTATTAAGCTTAATAAACTCCAAGCAAAAAAATATAAAGAAATCCACACTGAAGTATCTAAATCAAACTGTTGAAAGTAAGTGATAAAGAAAAAAAGCTAAAATGCAACCAGAGAAAAAAGATATTTTACCTGTGGAGGAATAAAGAATAACAGTGGACTTCAAGCTTCTCAGCAGAAAAGAAACAAGCCAGAAAACAATGTAGCAACATTTTTTTTTAAGATTTTATTTATTTATTTGAGAGAGAATGAGAGAGAGAGAGAGCATGAGAGGGGGAGGGTCAGAGGGAGAAACAGACACCCCGCTGAGCAGGGAGCCCGATGCGGGACTCCATCCTGGGACTCCGGGATCATGACCTGAGCAGCAGGCAGTCGCTTAACCAACTGAGCCACCCAGGCACCCACAGTGTAGCAACATCTTTATAAAGTACTGAGAGAAAAGCAAAACCAGTTACACCCCGTGAAACGTTCTGCAAAAATAAGGCAAAATAATGACTTTTTCAGACAAGCAAAAGCTGAGAAAATCTATTGTTAGCACATCTGCAATATAATTAATATTGAAGAAAGTTCTTTAGGCAGCAGGAAGTGATAACAGATAAAAAGTTGGATCTGTGTGAAGGAATAAGGAACACTGGGAGTGATAAATCTGTGAGTAAAGGTAAAAGATATTTTTCCTCATTTTAATCTCTTTATAATTGACTACTTAAAGAAAAAAAATAATGTGGGATTTATAACATATGTGGAAGTAATATGTATGACAACAATTCCACCAAATGGGATGAAGGAGATGGAAGCATACCATAGGAAGGCCCTACACGCCTGTGTGAAGTGGTATAATATTTGAAGGTGGACCATGAGAAGTTCAAGATGTACAATGTAAAGCCTAGAGCAACCACTAAAATGAAAGGCAAATAAGTATAGCAACTAAGCCAATAATGTTTCCAATTAATATTCACAAAATATATTCAGTTAATCCAAAATAAGGCAAAAAATGAGAAAGAAACAAGAAGTGAGATTAATAGAAAAAAATATCAATATGGCAGATTTACTTGCATTCAGTGTAAATGGTCCAAACACTCTAATCAAAACATAGAGATTGTCTGATGGGATTAAAAAAAAAAAAAAAAAAAGGCAAGCCTGGGTGGCTCAGTTGGCTGAGCATCCAACTCTTGGTTTTGGCTCAGGTCATGATCTTGGGGTGGTGGGATTGCCCCTATTGTCAGGCTCTGCGCTCCACATGGAGTCTGCTTGTCCCTCTCCCTCCCCCTGTTTGCTCATGCTCTCTCTCTCTCTCAAATAAATAAAGAAATAAAATCTTAAAAATAAAAAGCAAGACTCAACCATATGCTACCCAGAAGAAATCCAAGTTACGTATAAAGACACACAGATAGGTTAAAAGTAAAAGGATGGAAAATGACAATACCATGAAAACACTAGTCAAAAGAAAAGTAGAATGGCTATATTAATAACCAGCAAAGTTGATTTAATAACAAGCAATCTTACCAGGGGAAAAAAGGGACATTTCAAAATGATAGAGATTGATTCATCAAGAGATCATAACAACCCTAAATGTAGATTCACTCAGTATCACAGCTTCAAATTATATGACACAAAAACTGATAGAATAGAAAGAAAAAAATAAATGAATCCTCAATTATAGTTGGAAACTTCAACAGTCCTCTCTTGGTAATTGATAAAAAAAGAAGACAGAAAATCAGCGAGGATGTAGAAGACATGAACAACATTAGGAAGAAAATTGACCTAATTAACATTTCAAAAATATGTGGAATATTCATAAATAAGGACCATAAAATGGGCGAAGAAACAAGTCTCAATAAACTTAAAGGGACTGAAAGATTATGAAATATATTCTTTAAATTAATTAGAAGTCACAGAAGGATATCTAAATATTTGGAAATTAAACAACTTCTAAAGAACCCATGTATCAGAGAACAAAGCATAAGTTAAATTAGAAAATATTTTGAACTAGAAAGGCAAGCCACAAAATGAGGGAAAATACTTGGAAAATATATATCTGATTAAGGTCATTAGTGCAGAGTATATAAAGAACATTCACAGTTCAATAAGAAGACAAACAATCCTCCTCCACCAAAATGTGAACCCTTTGCTAAAGAAGATGTACAAATGGCAATTAAATACATGAAAAGCTATTCAAAATTAGTATTGGGGAAATGCAAATTAAAGCCACAGTGAAATTCTCAGCCTGCAGCTCTCTGGCTCCGGCTGTCTCCTCCTCTCCTCTGGGGCCCCACCATTGTGGGTCCCTGGCCCCACTGGCCGCTCTCCACCCTCTTGCTACTCCACACCTGTCAGCTGCACTTTGACCCTGAGCTGCTGGGCACCTGGGTCTTCCAAATGGGCCCCGATAGTTCCCAACACACATCAACTGCTTGGTTATGGGACCACCAGGAAAAAAAAAAAAAAAGTGGTGGTGCACCTTGAGAACTTGGATACAGCATGTGGTAATTTTGGCCATCTCACTATCATTTGCAATCAAGGCTTTGAGATTGTGTTAAATGACCACAAGGGGTTTGCCTTTTTAAAAGTTATTCAATAGAGCATCCGTTGAGGGGTTCTTTTTAAAAGACAGCCAAAAACTGACTTTGGGGCGCAGAGGCAGGGCAGCATGCAGCCGTGGACCTGCCTGCCTCTAACAGCTAGCAGAGGCCACTCGCCCCTACATTCCCTTCTGGAGTCTTTATGTGCATGTTTTAATGTTGAGGAATCCTGGCAACCTACCTCCAAGTCAGCTGCCCTCCTGAACATTTCTCTGGAAAGCCACAACTGCCATTTTGAAATGGGAACAACCAGAGACTACACAGGAAAAAGAAAGAAAAATCTGGAAGTCTCAGGTGGCTTCACCACTCAGCCTTTGAATAAAAGGAAAAATATGCAACTCAGGTTTGTTCTCTTTTGACTATTCTATCAAAATGATTTTTCCATACTGATTAGGATTTGAATTTTGTGTTTTGTTTTGTTCATAGTGCAAATTTTATTCCCAGTTAAATTATCTTCCCATGTGCCTTCTTTCTTTAATTACCTTGAGGAACCCCAACCCCTATTGTAAGAAGAAAATAATGCTTCAGGATATCTTTTTTTTAAAAGATTTTTTATTATTTATTCATTTGAGACACAGAGAGTGAGAGAGAGAGCATGAGCAGGGGGAGAGGCAGAGGGAGAGGGAGAAGCAGGCTTCCCGCCGAGCAGGGAGCCCGATGCGGGACTCGATCCCAGTACCCCGGATCATGACCTGAGCCGAAGACAGACGCTTAACCATCTCAGCCACCCAGGCGCCAGGGCTTCAGGACAGCTTGAGATGCACAGATATGTTACTGGTGAGAAGATGATTCTATGGACGGTGTGTCCCGGGGAACAGGCTTTCCGAGATAAGTCAAACTGCTGAAGGGTATCTTTTGGCAGATCATAGGCCTGCAGTACCCTGGCCAGAAAGACTGGGTGATTAATACATTTTGCTTGTTTCTTTTTTTATAGGGGCCAGCTTTGTGCTGAGAACTCAATGTACTCGACATACTTTACCTTACAAGAATCCTACAAAGTAGATAGTACTAGCTGCATTTTACAGATAGGGAAAATTAGTCTTTTACAGTGCTTAGGCTCACACAGCCTCTAATTTGTAAAATGACAAGAGCTAGTCTTTCAAGCCTGAGGACCTCCCTGAGGCTAAAGAGGGAAAGAGAAGCCATTCCACAAAGAAGTAATGGTACTTGGAGTGACATTTCAGTGGGTTTTCTGGTAAGTCCCAGTTCATAAGCATCATGGATGTTAGCTTAATGGAATGGAATATGCATTGCACTGGCTTCTGTTGAAATTTTAGGAGAATTGGCTTAAAGCTTATGTGTCCTTACCAAATTAGGCTACTCCCTTTCTTTCCTAACCCAGGGTCCGTCCTTTCGTTCAAGACAAAAACTTAACCTTCTTTCCTTTTATAGTCCTCCAAATTGGAAGGAGAGCTTTGTAAACTTCAAATTAAGTATAAATTAAGTACCCTTGCCAAGTTTACTTCTCTTAATTACACTATTATTCACACTGATTGCTATCTTTTCGCTCTTTCCTACTAAACAATGGGCTAGTTTCCTGCTCAGTTGTTCAGAACTGATTAATATCAGCTTTGGTAAACTGCAAATATGGGGCTACACCTAGTTCCATATTTTCTGGGAGGGCTTTTCTCCTTTTCTTTGCTTGAATGGAGGAATTTCTACATACCAGATTTTTTATCATTATTTTATTGGTTCAGATCATTTTTATGACATCTGAGAGGTACTGGTCTGCTATTCTGGGAAAGTTATGTCTTAATAAAGGCCAAGTAGCCATACACCCAACTACTGCTACCTGGATACTTCTTCCATCCTACCTCTGGACCTGATCATTCATCACTCAGGACCTTGATGCCACCTCTGTGAAATCCTTCCCAGTCCTCTCCATTCGTGGGAGAAATGCCATCATTTTGGTTCACATTATGCTTTGCAGTCACCTCTGCTCAGGTAGTACTATACTAACTGCTGTAAGGGAGTGATCTGATAGTGTGTCTTCATCGTCTTCCAGAGTGAAAAGCTGTAGATCTCCTTGTGTATCTTTAGAACCTGATTTATAAGTGTTTGGAAAATTGACCACACAGATTCTCTTGTCTTTTCAAAGATTTTTCACAAGTAGTATCAGCGTACAAAGAATTAATTCTATAGGATCCTAGAAGCACAGATCAGGAATAATGCTGTGTTTATATTTTTGGTTCTTTGCTCTAAAGAACATCAGGTTACCTGTCTCCAGAGTTCTAAAAGAGTTGTGTATTTTCAAACTGATTTTCAGGATGTAAATACTGACAAAACAGCTAATGTGTGTAAGAATGTATTCGATATGGAATTTAAAATCACCTCTACTAAAGTCTTTTTGTTTTTTCTATTTCTCTAAGCAACTTTATCTAAATGTTTTGATTAGTGAAAAGAAGAGCTGATGGGCAGAAAATGGCAGATGTTTGTGTTAGGAGGCGCCCTAATACAATACTGCTTAGCATTCTCTGTCATAATTGCTTGTTTGTCTTCTCCTCTGGTCCTTAAACTCTATGAGGGATCAACTCTGTATTACTAACCATTTTATTCCCTGTGGATAGCATGATGCATGATAAATAATAGGCCTTCAATAAACACAATGAAATACCACTATACACACACCCACACACTAATGCCTAAAATTTAAATATGGACAATACCAAGGGTAGACAAGGATATGAGTCACTAGAACATTTACCCATTGCTGGGGGAAATACAAAATGGTTCACAAACTTTGAAAAATTATTTGGAAGTTTCCTGTAAAGATAAATATAACCTTATCAGATGACTACATGACACCATATGACCTAGAAGTTGTATTTGTAGTACTTACTCAAGAGAAATTAAACCATATGTCAAACAAGGATTTGTATTCAAATGTTCATAGCAGCCTTCTTTGTAATTACCTCAAAGTGAAAATAACCCAAATGTTTATTGGTGAATAAACAAATTGTGGCATACCCCTGCAATGGAATACCACTCAACAATAAAAAGTAATAACTTACATGTGACAACAACATGAGTCTCAAATGCACTATGATACATTTAAAATTTCATCGTCAAGGGGCACCTGGGCAGTCGGTTAAGGGTCCAACTCTTGATTTCGACTCAAGTCATGATCTTAGGGTTGTGAGTTCGAGCCCTGCATTGGGCTCCACGTTGGGCATGGAGTCTGCTGAAGATTCTCTCTCTCCTTCCTCTGCACCCTCCCCACCTCTCTCTCTCAAAAAAAAAAAAAAAAAAAAAAAAATTCATCCTCAAAGACAGCTACTGTGTGATTTAATTTATATTAACTTTTAGAAGAGGCAAAACTCTCATACCAGAAAGGACATCAGTGGGATTTGCCAGGAGCCAGGGAGTATGGGGCAAAGGGGCATGGGGGAATTTTGGAGGGTAATGGAAATGTTCAATATTATAATTTTGGTGATGATAACATCACTGAATACATTTTTTAGCACGTATCTAATTGTGCACACAATTAGTGAATTTTATTATGTATATTAAACTTCTATAAAGCTGATTTTTAAAAATCATTTATAATTACCCCACTTAGGGAGAACTCTGCAAATGCTCCCATTCTAGCATCTTATTTGTGCCTAGTGGCAGCATTCCATTTACTCCTAGGAGTAAATCCTAGTCTACCAGCTGGTAACTGGCTGGCTTTAGACAAATTGCTTATAAACATCAGAGTTTTTCCTCCACAAAGTGTAGATAATAATTGAACCTGGACCATAGGGTCTTGGTGAGGGTTCAAGAGAATGTTTAGCATAGTTCCTCAGAGAAAGGAAGCATTCCAAATGTTAGTTATTTTTCATCCCTATAAAAGTGAGCCCACAAGACATATATGGTTCTGCATTCCTCATGCAGATCCTAAAGCCATTTATTCTGAATTGTAGGATGTACCGATTTCATTACATTTTATTTCCTCAGTCTTTTTATGTGTTTGTGTGTGCATTGTGTGTGTGAATTATAGTCTACTGCTTGTATATTTTAAAGCATATTTAGTCTGTGATGGGTAGAACTTTTATTTTAGCTTTTAAAAACTTAATCTTATGAGAAGCCTGCTGACAGCTATTTTAAAATTCTTTTACTAAATTCTTTTTTTCTCTTTCATCCCAGAGAGTATGTTTATTGACTACAGATGTTAAGCACTTCACTAAGGAATGGAAAGCAGCAAGATAGAGTATGTACTTCACCTGAGTGGTTGCATAGAAACCAGTTGTCTCTGAACCTTTAAGAACTCAAGTGGAAAATACACTTAAAAATTTAAAGGACAGAGTCATAACATACAGTTTGAATTGGAATGACTGCAAGATTGTTTCAGGATTATAAGACTTCTGTCTAAAAGAAGTTAATAAAAGGAGTATTATGGTAAGTCCCTTATAATTATGATTTTGAACAAACCACTTTAAATTATGCTATAGCATGAACTGATAAGGAAAAAAATGAATAGAAGGATATCAGGATGGCTGAGGATCAGAACCCAGAACAACAGCCTAAGGCAGTTATGGAGATGAAACTATGTGTGACCCTGCAACCAAAACTCCAGTAAGAATTAGCTCAGAGACAGACCAGGAAAAGACTGTTTTCCAGTGATTTCAATATGCTAAAGGCAATAGTGAAGGTTGGAGCTGGAGAGCATGAATGTAATAGAAACCCAGAGAAATATCACATGTTGTTGTGTTGCTTTTGTTGTTGATCTTGGGCTTGGTCCTGGCATTATTTTGAGCGGTGATAGCAAGTTGTTTCTAAATTTCAGGCAGAGGGGCACCTGGGTGGCTCAGATGGTTGGGCGTCTGCCTTCGGCTCAGGTCATGATCTCAGGGTCCTGGATCAAGCCCCGCATCGGGCTCCCTGCTCGGAGGGGAGCCTGCTTCTCCCTCTCCCTCTACTGTTCCCCCTGCTTGTGCTCTCTTGCTCTCTCTGTCAAATAAATAAATAAAATCTTTAAAAATAAATAAATAAAAGTAAATTTCAGGCGGAAAAATAAGGAGCAAGAATATTTAGGGAAATTTTGAGAATACCTATGATGATGGGCACTAACCTTTTCACTATATGCCATTAGAAACTGAAATAGTAATCCTGAGGCATGAATAGATGCAAGACACAATGGTACAGAATAGAATTTAAGAATAAAATATAGAGGCACCTTGGTGGCTCAGTCTGTTGGCCTCCGACTCTTGATTTCATCTCAGGTCATGATCTCAGGGTCGTGGAATGGAGCCCTCCATCAGGCTCTGTGCTCAGCACAGAGTCTCCTTGTCCCTCTCCCTCTGCTTCTCCCCCTGGGTGTTCTCTCTCTCTTGTAAATAATTAAATAAAATCTTTAAAAAAAAGAATAAAATATAAGGGTATAGGGAAAACTTAGGGATGCTGTCCCAAATGACAGAATATTTGATTTTGAATCTCCTTAATATCACTTATTAATTTAGCTTAGGGCAAAGATGGCACTTTGAAGTAGTAAAGAAAAAAAAATGGCTTATTCAATTAATGGCTTGGGGGTAAGTGGGTAGTCACGGCAAAGTTAGCTATTCCTATCTCAACACATCAAGAGATATTCCAGGTGGATCAGAGGTTCAAAAGTAAAAACGAAACTGCAAAAGTATTAGAAGAAGCCATTTAAGAATGTTCAAATAAATCAGATCGAGGATAGCCATCTATGTCTGATGCAAAACCCAGAAAAAAAAAGCATGAATAAACATGGTGCATTCAACTTCATAAAAACATTTTCTTTAAATCTGCTAGGCCAAAAATCGTAAGAAGGCCCAAAGACAAAACACAAGCCAGAGAAAAATATTTGCATTTCCTATCACAAAGGGCTAATTTCTCTGCTATATAAAGGACTCCTAGGAAGCAATAAGAAATAGATCAACAACCCCATAGAAAATGGAAAAGACTCAAACATTGTTTAAACATATGGAAAAATGTTCCTGTCCCTCAAAATAGCAGGCATGCAAATGAAAGTTACATTGAGAATTCATTGTCTACCTGCCAGACTGGCAAAGATAATAAGATTATAAGCTGCATTGATGACAGTGTGAGCAAACATTCTCATACATTGCTGGAGGGAACGTAAATTGGTGCAAGTTCTGTAGAATTCAGTTTGGCAGTACCTATTAAAATTAAAAAGCAAATAGCCTTTGACCCAGCAATTCCATTTCTAGCAGTTTATCCTGCAAATATTCTTACACATGTAAAATAACACATGAACCAGATTGCCATTACAGTATTCTTCTGTAAAAATAAAAGACTAGAATCAATCTAAATAGAACCAGTTATATGAATTATGTAAATTATGGTACCTCTTTTTAATGATGTAATTCCAATGAAATAATAAGCTTCTGAAAAAAAAGAAGAAGAAGAAGAAGAAGAATGAGGGAAAGAATGTATGCGCTGATAAAAAATTTCCAAGATTTTAAAATGTATTTGTTGAATGAATGAATATGTCATTTAGTGAAAAAGTTAAGGTGCAAATGATATGCATAGTATAATCTATTTACACATTCATGTATTCATCAAATACATTTGAGCATCTGCTATGTGTCAGGCATCACACTAGACATTTGGGATATATCCATGAAATAGACAAAGATCTTAACTGTAGTGGAGCTTACATTCTGTTAAAGGAGACAATTGGTAAACCCCAAACGTGAACATTATATGGTAGTTTATCAGGAACTGGGAGTCCTGTGGGTAAAAGGAAGAGTAGAGCAGGGTATGGGAGATCCAGGGGTTTGGGGGTGGAGAAGAAGATAATGTGCACTGTTAACAATACCGTGGTCAGGTTGGATCTTATTAGGTAAGATTTGAACAAAGGCTTGAAGAAGGTGAGGGCATTTGTCCGGAAAAGTGTCTGAGAGAAGAGTTCCAGGTGTGGGAGCTAAGGTAAAAGGCCCTAGGGCGGGCGTATGTCTGCTGGTGTGGGAGCAGGCTGGCCAGGCTGAGCAGAGGGATCTGGAAAGAGTAGTAGGAAGAAGGTGAGGAAGACAGCAGGAGGCAGATCAGTGCGGGGCCGTATAAGGAGGTTGACTTTCATTCTGAGAAACAAGGAGCCCTGTTGGGATCTGAGGCACCAAGTGGCACTGTATGACTTCGAATTTAAAAGCCTTTGTCTGGTGGTCTGCAGAGAATAGGCTGTGGGAGGCAGCGGTGGAGGCAGAGAATCCTCAGGCAGGGACCCTCATCTCACGAGAGATGCTGGTGGCCATCCACCTGGGTGACAACAGAGGTGGTGGTAGGCAGTGATCAGATTCTGGAAGTGTTTTCCTACTTGCCAACAGGCTTTCCTGACAGACTGGATGTGGTATGTGAACAGGAGGAGTCAAGGACGGCTGAGCAACCCCAAGGCTGGGGGTGCCATGGGCTGAATGGGAAAGTGGCTGATGGAGCCTGTTTGGAGGAAAGATCGGGAATTCAGTCTGCACGTGTTGAATTTGATTTATTTATTAGACATCCAAATGACTGTCTAATCAATGTCATCTGTAGATGGTATTTTGAGCCATGAATATGAATGTTACTATTTGTATAAACAGAGAAAAAAAGATACATATCCATTTGCTTGTACATGTATAGAATATCTCTTTTCCAGACATATGCACAAAACTGGTCATTTTGGTTGCCTATTTGAGAGAGTGGCTGGGGATCAAGTGTTGAATGGAACCTTAGTTTTCATTGTATATCAGTTTAAACCTTTAATTTTGAACCATCTGAATTTATCACATTTAAAAAATTTCAAAAAACTATAAGCCACATTATCAAACTGCTACATTTCTGTGTCTAGAAGTTTCTTTCTCATTGCTAATTTTAATGTTGAGAAAAGGACAAATTAGTTTCATGGATTCCAAAGATACTTATTGAACATCTACCATGTATAAGATACTGAGATTAAAAAAAAATTATCAAGATATGGCCTCTATTTTCTTTGATTTATTTATTTTAATTTTCTTAAGATTTATTTATTTATTTGAGAGAGAGAGAGAGAGAGCGAGAGAGAGAGAGCATCATCAGTCAGGAGAGGGAGAAGCAGGCTCCCTTCTGAGCAGGGAGCCCAACATGGGCCTTGATCTTAGGACCCCAGGATCATGACCTGAGCTGAAGGCAGACGCTTAACTGACTGAGCCACCCAGGCACCCTGATATATATTTTTAAAGTTTTATTTATTTATTTGAGAGAGACAGCTCACGTGTGGGTGTCGCGGGAGGACAGAAGGAGAGACTCTTCAAGCAGACACACCCCCCTCCCCACCAGCGACTGAATGGGGAGCCTGTCTCAGGGCTCAATCTCATGACCCTGAGATCATGACCTGAGCCAAAAACAAGAGTCAGATGCTTAACATACTGAGCCACCCAGGCACCCCTGGTCTCTTCTTTAATACAATAATGTTTTAAATTTGAATGTAAATCTATCTTCTGGAACTAATTAGTAGTAAAAGTTACACCTTATTAGGATTAACAAGCAGCTAATTTTATTAAGCACAGCTGCTATGGTTTTTTGACTACAATAGAGTAAGTAGGTATCATATGGCTATTCTGACCCTCAGAAAAGATTCAGAATTATTTTATGATCCAAAACCAAATGAAATAGCTGAAGATAAGAGTTGATCATACAAAAAAAAAAAAAATAATGACTAATCTATTCTTTTATTTCTTGCTCAATACTTTCTGGTTTCTGTGTGTTTGTTTTGTTTTAATATAGAAAAGTACAGAGAATCATAAGAAACACCTATAGATAGTCCACTCCCCAGAATTAACAAGTGTCAACATTTGGTCATGGTCTTCATCAGCTCAAGGTGCAATAGCAAATTGCCATAGATGGGGTGGCTTAAACAACAAACCTCTATTTCTCACAGTTCTGGAGGCTGGGAGGCCCAGGATCAAGGCAGCAGCAGATCCAGTGTCTGGTGAGAGCCCGCTTCCTGGTTTACAGATGGCAGTCTTGCTCACTGTGTCCTCACATGGCAGGGAGCAGAGGGAGGAAGCAAAGTCTGTGTCTCTTTTTATAAGGGCACCAATTGCGTCCAGGAGGGCTCCATCCTCATGACCCTACTACCTGCCAAAGCCCCAACCCATAATACCACCACACTGGGGATTAGACTCTCAACATTCGAATTCAGGGGAGCACAGTCAGTCCATAGCAAGGTCATCTTTGCTTTACATATTCTAATGACACATATAAAAGAGCACAGATAAAATGTGGGTCTTCTTTATTCTCTTTTCAGTCCCATTTTCTCCCCTCCTCAGAGACGACCAGTCTCCTGAGTGCACGCCTTTAAGGGTCCTCATTTTACTACGCTTTTGTATTCATAAATAAGAGATAAACTTTCAGTAGATGGGCTCTTACTTTGTATACACTCCTCTGACGCTTTTTCGCCTCACATTATGCCATTTTCACCTCACATTATGTTTTTGAGATCTATCCATGTTGACACATCACCATTTTATTATCCAGAGAGAAGTAAAATCATAGCAGTTTTTATTTATTTTTTTCATAAGGAAACCGTATAAGAATTGGAATTGGATTATTTGTTAAATGCCCTAAAACACTAAGACTGCATTCTCCAACTGTGTCCCAAGTCGCCCTCGGGCACTGCAGCAAACTCACAGGGGTGAAGCAGGGTATTTTTAAATTTCAAGAGAAACACAATGATATTTGTCAGCTCCACACAAGCTATTAGGTGCTGGTTTTGGCCTAGGTCCAGAGTAGTTAGGCACTTCTTTTGGCATAGGGATGCCATGAAAAAATTATTAAATAACGTCATCAGGAACTGAGGAAGTTTAAGAGTTTTATTAAGAATAAAAAACCTGTGAACCTGTGTTCTCTATCAGGCCACATTACCTGGTGTATAACTACAGGAATTATAGGCGAAATACCTCTGAGAAGATGACCAGCCTTGCAAACCTAAATCTACTTCCTTGGTAAAAACAGTAAGTGATGATATGGAGCACCTAGAAGGAATAGTTTAATGTTTTAACTCTCTGGCAAACTGAGTTTCTGAATTGCTTCAGGTATATCGTTTTCACCCCAAATGTCCCACCAACTATGATAAAACCTAAATGTGCACTTGGCTATTTACTTGTCCAGAAGCAGAGCAAGAGTTGAGAGTTAGGGAGGGCTTATGGGTGTTTTTGAGAGTCTACAAATGAGGAGGAGATGGAAGACCTCTGGCATGGTTTTTAATCAATAACAAATCAACCAGCTTTTACTCACAAGCCATATTTCTAAAGATTTAACCTATGATTTATCCCTTCGGGGGAACCAGGAACTCAGCTTGAGGAATATTATTGAATACTTAGCCCCATCTCAAAGGATAGCACTAGGGTCCATTTTAGGAATGCTTGCATTCATGCTCCAGCAGTCGCTAGGCATGCTGTCAGGGGCACTGAGCTTCTCCGCAGGGGAAGAGGTTGAGAAGACAGGAAAAGTGACAAGGCCGTTCTCTTCCATCATGGACACATCTGCACATATTTCCCTCCATAATCCCAGGGCCAAGCCATCTAGCTTGCTTTCCTGGCTCCTATTTTACCTAAACTCAATTTAGTATTTCATTTGTTTCTATTTAAATGTAAAAAGCCTTGGAGCCCCTGGCTGGCTCAGTCGGTAGAGCATGAGACTCTGGATCTCAGGTTAGTGAGTTCGAGCCCCACGTTGGGTGTAAAACTTACTTAAAAAATAAATAAATAAATAAAATAAACATAAAAAGCCTTATAACAGAAAAAAGGGATTATCTGTTTATAGAAAGTCATGAGGATAGGTTATATAAACCTTTCAAAGGAAACATGAAGAAGTCTGAGTGTGGGGGGGGAATTGCTGAACTTGAAAAGGGAAAAAAAAAACAGTAGCTTTTAGAGGAATGGCTTTTGATTTTAACAAAATTAATACCTTATGTTGCTAAGAAATCTGAGCTGAAAATATACTGTATTTTCTTCCTGACTAAGTGATATCCATCTCCCAAAGGACCATCTGTGGTCATTATGATGTCACCTTGGCAGAAACTTGAGGACATTAGTGGATCAGATGTCTTGAGTCTTAATAAAACACCATTAACATTTTAAAATAAATGATTATATAACCTATTCCTACTTTCTTTGTAGAGGAGGTGCTTCCAAAAAATATCATCAAACATATTCTCTTTCAATTATAAATGGATTCAAATATAATTTTTTCCAGGATGCTAATGTCACATTTTATGACCCATTGCAGAGAAATAAATAATTCGGAGTGTTTTCTGGATTACTGGAATCTAAAAGTAAAGCTAGCCTGGAGGTCATGTAATAGTTTTGCAAAACCTAAATCCATCCTAAAGGTCAGCATCAGATTCATAGTCATGCTTGCCTAGTCCTTATGTGATTGCAGTGCTTGAATAATGGCCTATGACAGATGTTTTTCATTTTTCTCAGAACTATGATTTTAGGTGGAAAAACACCTAGCAGTGGCATATCGAACTTCATGTCAAAAATGCTAAGGTGAAATCTTGTACTAAATGAGGAAAGTGATTTGACCCCAAAATATAATGAAAACCTTTAAAGTTTGAATTTTGTCCTATCTTTTATTGAGAATTCAGGCTGGAGGTGGTAGGTTTGGTCATTCACTAAGCATTTGTGGAAAACCTATTGTATGCAGTCATTGTGATAAATTTACAGGGATTACAGAGATCTATCAGAGAGTAGTGGGAGGTGATGGGTTGATAAACAATAATAATTACACAGCAATGCCAGATCTAGGGAGTGCTTCACTGAGGGCATTAATAAAGGGCTGTAGTTGAGAGACATGTAACGGCTAGGTGTGATCAGGGCCTCGAAGGACTAGTTCAGTCTCCATTGGCAGATTTGGTGGGAAGAATATAGGGTAATCTAGGCAGGGAGAAATTCATGAGGAAAGGCACAGTCAGGAAAATGTAAACTATGTGGTACACAGAGAGGGGTCATGAGGAATGAGACTGGAAAGAGTGGTCACGGGCAATCATGGAGGCCCTCCAATACCATGCTACAGAATTAGGAATTTACTTGCTAGTCAATAATATAATCATGAATATCTTCAGAATGGATCAGAGAAAGATATCCACAGTAAAATCAGAAAATAAAGAGCTAAATCAACTAAGTGATGCTCCAAGTTCATGATGCAGGAAGCTCTTTTGCTCAGTCAAGAGACACTTTCCTATTTAGAAAAAAAAAAAAATAGATGAAAGCTTTTTGCTATCATTATGTGTTTTTTAAATTTGGAGATTGTTTTCTAGTGGGGTCTTGAGAAGACCCAAAGATTAACAAAATAATGCATGTGAAAGAGCTTTGCAAACAATAAAGTCCTATTTTTTGTATTTATTTTAAAAATTCCAGTGTACGGAGTGCCTGGGTGGCTCAGTTGGTTAAGCGACTGCCTTCGGCTCAGGTCATGATCCTGGAGTCCCGGGATCGAGTCCCGCATCGGGCTCCCTGCTCAGCGGGGAGTCTGCTTCTCCCTCTGACCCTCCCCCCTCTCATGTGCTCTCTCTCTCCTCTCATCCTCTCTCTCAAATAAATAAATAAAATCTTTAAAAAAAAATAAATAAAATAAATAAAATAAAATTCCAGTGTAGTTCCCATACAGTGTTATGTTAGTTTCAGGTGTGCAACATAGTGATTCTATACATCACTCAGTGCTCATCTTGGTAAGTGGAATAAAGTCCTATTTATCTCTTTCATTTCAAGTAACATGAAACAATAATTTACATGAGCGGAAGAATAATACAACATTAATGACATGGAATAGAAGTATTTTATTGTATAGAAACTAATAATATTCTTGAGGACAAAGTAAGAGACGAGGAGAGACAGGATGGCACGCAGGGAGGGAGATGGAAGAAGGGAATAGGGAAGACAGAAGGAAAAAGGAAGGTGGGGGAGAAAGGAAGGCAGCTGGATGGGGGTAGACAAGGTCCATAGAGAGAGACACAGGGTGGGTAGTGGCCAGGTACACAGCCGGCAGGGACTTCAGAAGAGCCCTCACCTGTTCACTTACCTCTGCTGACAACTTCTCTTCTTCCATCACTGGCACTCCCTCCAAGCTTCTGAGCTGGCTTTCTCTCTTTCTTTCTTTTTTAAAAAATTTATTTACTTTCTGAGCTGGGTATTTCTTGCTCCTCTCCAAATCAAGGAATAGAGAGTACCTAGGGGTTCGATTTAGGTCATAGTTCACCTGATGACCAGACTCTCAATAGCCTATGAATGGATAGCAATCTTAGGAATCACCTACTTTTGCAAAAGGTTTCATAGATGTATGATTTTATTGCAAAGAAATTTCAGTTCTCAAAGTGTCTTCCTGTCTATTACCTCCTATGAGCTTTCCAGTTATGTAGAAGGCACATCCTTATTCTCACTGGACAGATCAGAAGAGGAGAAATGGTTGTAAGGCCTTCCTGAGTAAGTGATATCCATCTCCCCAAAGACTGTCTGTGGCCATTATGATGTCACACTGGTAGAAACTTAAGGATATGAGTGGATCAGTTGTCTGGAGAGTGGGTGGAAACTATCTCAAGTCTTGGTAAAACAATCAGTGATTATAGAACCTATTCCTGTTTTTTCTTTGGGGGGAGTACAGTTTATTACAGTGAAAAGGGTACTGGGTTAAATCAGAAGATCTGAGTTTTAATAGTAATAATGACATTATTAGCTAATAAAAATAGCTACATGTAGTCAATGCTTCCGCCAGACACTGCCCTAAACCCCTGGCTGGCGTTAATCCCTTTCCCTTCCACCATGACTGTGTGAGGTCAGCACTAAGTGATATAACGAAGATTTAGAGAGCTTCAGTGATTTGGCCAAGTGTTTTAGTTCAGGCTCTGTATCACTCAAACTATTTATAACCTCTTTGGGCCTCTTATTTCCTTATCTGTAAAATCACTACGATGATTTGAAAAAGAATGGAGATTGAATTTATGAATCAAAGACAGCCTGTTAGACAATGTCAGGGGTTGCTCAACTTTTTCTGTAAAGGACCAGATACAAAATATTTTCGGCTTTTCAGGCCACACTGTCTCTGCTGTGGCTTCTCAGCTCTGCTGCGGTAGAGCGAGGTCAGCCGTGAGCACACGGAGGATGAACGCGGCTGCGTTCCAGCCCAACTTTATTACGGACATGGAAATCTGACTTTCATATCACTTCCACATGTCACAAAATATTACTGTTCTTTGTTTTTTTCCAACTACCTAAGAATATAGAAATTATTATTAGCTTGCAAGCCATTCAAAAACAGGCAGGGGGATGAATTTGGCCTTCTACGTCCACAGAAGATCTTCCTAGAAAACAGGTGCATCTATAAGTTAGACATGATTGATAATATTATTTGTAAATGACTGGAAAGAAATATCTTTGAGTAGAAGAAACTGTTTCATCTGTTCTCATCAATAACCACGGACTCTGCAGTGCCTTATACTTCTGACAGGCACCATGTTAGAAGGACCTGCTGGAACACATAGGAGTCCATATATCCTGGGACTAGATGGGGTGGATGCCTTAGAAGCTAAGATCAAATCGATCCCAAAGGCAAGCCCAGAAAAAAATTTCTAGGTAAAGAAAGCAATGTTGCTAAATTCAGAAAGAGTTGGTTTTTTAAAATACAAGCATTAAGCAGGTGTTTAATAAAATTAACGGGTAGCTTTTTGAGCATCTACAATTATGGGTTTGGGGTTCTCCTCAAGGTAGTCAGGCTCCTGGCAACAGCGGGCAAACAGGTTTGGAGGCAGCATCAGTAGAAGTGATTGTGAATGTCCCGTCCTCGATTTTATCTCCATGTGTAGTCTTCTTGATGATCTCCCAGTCATTAGCACCTCAAATCACAGCATCTAGAAACAAATGCCCGTAGTATCTAGAAACAAACAGCCCCTAATCCATGCACATGCAAACTCATGTGCACATGTGTACTGTTTTGTCAGATGTGCTCCTGGCTGTAGCGCATTCATCCTGTTGGCTTCTTTAATCTCTCAAGCATTCTGGTGTGAGAATTCTTTTCATTGTTTGATACCCTGAAGAGAGGAGTTGATTTGTGGCAACCTACTACTGTACATGTAAATATCTTATACAGATGTTAGATTTAGGATGTCCTGATGAGGCTTAAGAACAGGTCTCAAAAAATAAATAGATAAAAATTAAAAAATTAAAAAATAAAACAGGTCTCCTTGGAGGGAGTGGCTAAACAGAAGGCATCTCCCCAAGAGAGCGCTCAGTGCCAGTGTCCATCATCTGTGGACGGAGCAGGTCCTCATACCGGAAACAGGAATCTGAATTCTGTGCTAATGCACAGAAAAGTCTTACTTCTCCCAGACCCAGCCCTCTAAGGGTTGGACTTAGAGGAAAGGTGCCAGGTGAGTGCTTTTGTGTGGTAAACACCAGAATGGAGCCTCAGCAGGAAGGCAGGTCAAAGGTCCATTTTGTTCATGCCTTGGAGAGTCGGCCACATCTTGTAAGCAGATTATGTTCTTTGTTATGCTCTTTCTTTCTTTGTTTTATTACCCTGGGCTTTGGTAAATTCTGATTGAAATGTTCCAGCCTTGCGTTAGTTAGGATCGCTGTTTTAAAAGGAAACGTGTAGAAGCCAAGATGTTAAAAGGGGAGCAGTGCCCCCCTGAGGCCAGCTGAGCCTGGCAGCAGTAACCAGTGAGATCCCCAGGGGACTGTGCAGCGTCTGCGGAGATCCTCCCTCCTGCACCGTTTCTGCAACCTGGGATTTGGGACAATATGGGGAAGGCCATCTTCCTCATTGTATAGTCTTCACACTTTCTTAACTCCTTTGCAGATAAGCATTCTTCCATAGTAAGTGTGAGATGATAGCGTGTAGAGTAGGCGTAGGCAGGAGTTTCTGTGACCTCAAGCAAGTTACTTGACGTCTCTGTGCTTCAGTTTCCCCAATGATCAAATATATATAATTGTACCTCTCTGAAATGATGTATACAAGGATGAAATAGGTTAATATATAAACATATCTGCCCCAGAGCCTGGCTTATACTACATCCTCAGTGCAAGTTTCCTGTTGTTACTAGAGTACCTTGCCAGACTAGTTTTTTATCAGCCTGACTATTGGGACAAAATGATCTTCTTTCCTGGGTCTTCTGACTCCCTGTAAAATTAGTAAACTGTCGTAAAACTCTGGACATCAGCCCGTAGGACCCTAGTGCTGAGCTAGGCACTGTGAGAACTCCCAAAGAATTTTAGTTCTTGTCCTCTGGGTGCTTACGAACACATCTGAAGAGCCAATGTGGGTTTAATGGTGGCTACCCTGCGTTAATAGCCTTGATGATGTTGGGCAGGGTTTTTTTTAGCCTTGCTAGACCTCAATTTGCTCTTCTACAAAATGGAGATTATAATAGTAACCACCTCATAGGGTTATTATGAGAACTAAATAAGTTAATAATAAAAGTGCTTACCACAGTGCAGACATATGGTAAATGCTGGTTGTTAGTGTATGCTACCATGCAGCAGTGTGTGGATGATGAAGTGTGGACAAGAGTGGGGCCCCGGGGACAGAGCAGAGGTCCCAGGAGAGGCCGTTGTGTGCTGGAACAATGACAGCATCTTCGCGAAGGAAATAAGACTGGAGCTGAGGTTGTGGGTTGGGCAGGATGGGGACAGGCAAAGACAAGTTGAGAAAGGAATCGTATTGCCAAAAACACTAAGAAGGAAATTGGCAGGGACATTTGTTATTACGGACTTTCTTATTAATTCCAGCATGACAGAACCCCCTTTGAGAATTGCAATGTGTCATAAATGGATTTAAGTGCTTACTGAATATTTTCGGACTTGCAGAAGAGACAGGACTGTGTGGCTTCTCCCTGACAGTGATCTCATGTCAGTTTCTAGAATTCTACAGAATTGTTGGTCTGGAGCTAGGTTAATGTAGTTACGTAGTCGGAGGGGGAAAATGGAAGAATCTGTAGCTGGAGGATCCTATTCTGACAGCAGATGGCTCCCTTACATACAGGTAAGAAAAGAAGCGCTGTGGTCTACCTAGGAATCACTTCAGTCCTTCGTGTGGTTGCCACATATTGCATATCATGGAGGCTGAATTTGGAAGTAATCCTTTGCGTTGATTTTTTTTTGTATGAAAGATGATATTAAAGCGGCAGGAGGAGCTTCCCTCCTAGGAGCTATGCTTACCTCTGAGGACAACAACCCGAGTATTGCTCCTTCTGGGAATGAAAGTCACACCCTGGCAGGACGTACTCCCTTCGTTCCCTCACAGAGGTTGCTATTGAGCCTTAACAGCGCCTCACTTACACCCGCTGTAGACAGCACAGATTTGGGCTTCCAGCCGTTCCAACGTTAGAGTACGATTTTAGTGACAGCACTGGTCACACACGGGAACTTTCATTTCACCATTTCTTGGTACTGAGACTCCACAGACCTCAGCTGCCTCTCACTCAGTAGCAGAAGTGAAGTACTACTCTCTTTTCCACCCAGAGACCTCCTGAAATCCACACTTGGTAAACCCCACTCCATCCTGGTCAGCTCTGCACAGTTTCCCATACCGTTTCTCCACATCCGTTTGACCTTTGCTAGTGTCCTCTGCTCAGGGTACTGCTGGAGAAAGAAGGCGCATGGAGCAAATCTGGGTCGTGGAAGATTTTTTTTTTTTAAAGATTTTGTTTATTTATTTGACAGAGAGAGACACAGCGAGAGAGGGAACACAAGCAGGGGGAGTGGGAGAGGGAGAAGCAGGCTCCCCGCGGAGCAGGGAGCCCGATGCGGGACTCGATCCCAGGATCCTGGGATCATGACCTGAGCTGAAGGCAGTCGCTTAACCAATTGAGCCACCCAGGCGCCCCTCGTGGAAGATTTAAAATAACAGGATTGCTGTGTTGGGAGGTTAGGACTCCTCCGCTTCCAACTCCTCCGCTTTCTATGGTTTTCTAAAACGCGGAAACAAGAAAGGTTACTTGGTCCATCAGTTCCACCTTTGCCTCCATAGGCCAGTCTTAAGCCTCCCTTCCCGGCACATACGCTGTCAACGATCTTATTTATTCCAATGGCTGCACCCGGAATGTTCTATGTAAGCTAGGCTGGGGCAGCAACATACTGGAAGGAGCTGAGGACCTGTCTAGAAGCTATATTGACATAGCCCACTGCTCTGTCTACTTCGATGTATTTACTGGGGAAGTAGGGAATCTAAAGCGCTTGTCCTGAGCCAGCCCTTGGTTCCACTACCGCGTTGAGCTGCTTGGCCTCCCTGCCCAACATGGTAATTGTGAAGTTTGTTTCAATGAGAAGATGGAGAATATGAGGCTGGAGTGTTGTGAGCAGGCGTGTCCTCACCACCGCACACTCTGTTCTCACCTTCTCAGTCTCTTCAATCCTTCTTAGCCTTTATGGAATCATAATACTCCTTGAGGATCTGATCAAACCACGACCCCTCAGAAAAAAGTGCCCATGGACATAATGCTTTGGATACAGTATCAGGTCCACACAGCCTTAGAAGCTCCCTAGGCACCTCTGATTAAAACTCTGCCTTAGAAAAAGATATTTTTCCTTAAAAAACAAAAACAAAACACAAAAAACACCTAGCCACTCTGCCTGCTATATCATATTCTTTCTCTCTTTATGAGATTTTTTTTCCTACAATAGCTGTTAGCACTTCCCTTTTTTTAAAGATATATTTATTTATTTGTGAGAGAGCATGCAAATACGAGTGGGGGGAGGGGCAGAGGGAGAGGGAGAGAGAATCCTCAAGCAGACTCCCCACTGAGCACAGAGCCGGAGGTGGGGCTCTATCTCACCACCCTGAGATCATGACCTGAGCCAAAATCAAGAGTGGGATGTTTAACCAACTGAGCCACCCAGGCGCCCCACAGTTAGCACGTCAATTTCTAACCTTGTTCCAGGATCCCGAGGGCTTTCTGTACATCAAATAATTTAATCATCACATGAACCATATGGTGGGTAGGCACTATTGCACAGATTAGAAACGTAAGACTTGTGGAGTTTAAGTAACTTTTCCAAGATCATACAGCTGTTTGTGTACAAAGCCTTAATCTATTTGTATGTTTCTTTTCGGGGCATACTCAACTTGTAGGCTTAGATGAGCAGATGTTATCTGAAAATGCCATGTATTAATTTCCTAGAGCTACAGTAACAAATTAACATGAATGAAGTGATTTAAAACAACAGAAATTTATTCTCTCACAGCTATGAGAGGTCAGAAGTCTAAAAATAAAGTTATCATCAGGCCACACTCGCTCTGGAAGCTCTAGAGGAAAATCTGTTCCTTGCCTGTTCCAGCTTCTAGAGATTGTTGGCATCCCTTGGCTTGTAGCTACCTCTCTCTCTTTTCACAGTGTCTTCAATGTGTGTCTGTTATCTTCCTTTGCCTCTCTCTTATAAGGATACTTGGAATGGTGTTTAGGGCCCACCTGGATAAACCAGGGTAATCTCATCTCAAGATCCTTAACTTAATTACACCTGCAAAGATTCTTTCCAAACAAGATAACATTGATAGGTTCCAGAGATAAAGGGCCAAGACTGGATGATAATATATGTAAACAGTTTTTAAACGGGTGAACGACACCACCTCAAGAATACTGATGATAGATTAACGTCAGCCTTGAGAGAGGTTTCCAGAGCAGTGTTTCCCAACTGTGGCTGCACACTGTAACACCTGGGCATCTTGGAAAAATATCAGTGCCTGGAACGTGTACCAGGCCAGTTGATTCAGAATCTCTGGGAGGGGGCTTGAGTGCCAGTACTTTTCCAATGGTCCTCAAATTAACAAAAGATAGACCAAACATATATACAGGAAATGACAAAATATTATTGAGAGAAATTAAAGAACTAAGTAAATAGAAAGATACACCACGCTCATGGATTGAAACACCCAATATTATAAAGATGTTAAAAATTCATCTATAGATTCTAATTGATCTGTAGAAACCAGCAAAAATCTGACTAGTATTTTTGTGAAAATTAATAAAATGATTTTAAGTTTTATATGGAAGGAAAAAGAGCTAAAAATAACCGATATAATCTTAAAGAAGAACAATGGGTACTTTGTTGTTACCAAGATTTATTATAGAGCTACAGTAATTAATACAGCATGGTATTGATGCAAAGATGGATAAAAGATTGGAACACACAATCCAAACAGGCCAATAACAACACACTTACACATACTTGACTTGTGACAAAGGAGACACTGAAATGTGATGAGGAAAGAATGCCCTTTTTTAATAAATGGTGCTAGATCAACTGGATATCCATATGGGAAAGAAAAAAAAAAGAACACTGGCTTCTACTTCACACCAAAGATGAACATCAATTCATAGTATTGTGTGGATCTAAATGTGAAAGGCAAAATAATAAGGCTTCTAAAAGGCAACTTAATATATCTTCATGACTTGGGAGTAGGCAAAGCTTTCTTAAACAGAACACAAAGTGTGTTAACCATAGAGAAAAAGATTGATAAATTAACTTCATTAAATTTAAATGTTTTGAAATTCCCTGTTATACCTGCTACCAATGTCTTATGATAGATTTCTCAGTTCATATTTTATTCTTGCTTTCCAAATTCCTCACCCTCCTCTGCTTTCTTTATCTCTTTCAGACTTTGTTCTCATCACAAAGATTTGATCCTACCTTTGATCAAAACAGGCTTTTCAGGGCGCCTGGGTGGCTCAGTCGGTTGAGCGACTGCCTTCGGCTCAGGTCATGATCCTGGAGTCCCTGGATCGAGTCCCGCATCGGGCTCCCTGCTCGGCAGGGAGTCTGCTTCTCCCTCTGACCCTCCCCCCTCTCATGCTCTCTGTCTCTCACTCTCTCTCTCTCAAATAAATAAATAAAATCTTTAAAAAAAAACAAAAAAAACAAAAAAAAAACAGGCTTTTCTCATAATTTATTCTTCATGTCCTTGTTTGAGGAATTTCTGTAATGTTAAAGAGTTTCTTATTTGTTCTACTGAGCCAAATAACTTATTTTTACCACATTAAAAACTTGGATTTACTAGTGATAAGAAAATCGTGGTATATCCATACAGTGAAATACTAATCAGTAATAAATGGGAATGAGCTACTGATACACACAGCATGGATGAATCTCAAAACAATTATGCTACCTGAAAGAAGCTATACAAGCAAAAAATACATGTTGTGTGATTCCATTTATTTAAAAATCTAGAAAATGTAAACTAATCTATTTTTTAAAGATTTATTTATTTATTTATTTGAGAGGGAGAGAGAGGGAGATCATGAGCAGGGGGAAAGGGTAGAGGGAGAAGCAGACTCCCCGCTGAGCAGGGAGCCTGAAGCAGGGCTGGATCCCAGGACCCTGGGATCATGACCTGGGCCAAATGCAGACGCTTAACCAACTGAGCCACCCAGGTGCCCCACAAACTAATCTATTGAGACAAAAAGCAGATCAGTGGATGCCTGAGATGGGAGCACAAGGGAGGAATGAAAGGAAGAGATTACCCTGGGACAGGAGGGAACTTTGGGGGCAAGGGGCTGATGATATATATGTTCATTACCTTGATTGTGGTTATAGTTATAGAGTTATATGCAGTTTATTGTATTAGAAGTCTTCAGTAATTCTAATATTGGTAAAAAAAAATTATAAGTATCAATGAATTATGACATTTTTGGTATTTTAAGTCATGTTTAGTATTCAGTCATCAACATAGCTAATCTATTTTTTAAAATGTCTAATACACAAGTGTATCATTGTCCATCAGAATCAAAGACAGAATTTGTATATGATACTGAAAAGATGGGGAATTCCTTGCCAGACATGGTATTTCTTTCATATTAATTACTTTTTCAGAGTGTGTGTCTCTGGACCACTTGAACTAGAATAACCTGGAATGTTTGTTAAAATGTGGAATTTAAGGGGCGCCTGGGTGGCTCAGTTGGTTAAGCAACTGCCTTCGGCTCAGGTCATGATCCTGGAGTCCCGGGATCGAGTCCCGCATCGGGCTCCCTGCTCGGCGGGGAGTCTGCTTCTCCCTCTGACCCTCCCCCTCTCATGCTTTCTGTCTCCCATTCTCTCTCAGATAAATAAATAAAATCTTTAAAAAAAAAAAAAAATGTGGAATTTAAGAAAAAAAACAGGATCATAGGGGAAGAGAGGAAAAAATAAAACAAGATGAAACCAGAGAGGGAGACAAACCGTAAGAGACATAGGAAACAAACTGAGGGCTGCTGGAGGGCAGGGGGATGGGAGGATGGGGTAACTGGGTGATGGACATTAAGGAGGGCACGTGATGTAAGGAGCACTGGGTGTTATATAAGACTGATGAATGACAGACCTCTACCTCTGAAATCAATAATACATTATATGTTAATTAATTGAATTTAAATTAAAAAGTGTTTAAAAAAATAAAATAAAATGTATTTAAGAACACAGTTTTGTTAATAACAATGCATTGCAAATATTTTCTACAAAATTAAATAGTTTTATTACTTTCCAAAAAAAAAAAAAAAAATGCAAATCCCCATACCAGGAATAGCAGGGAACTTCCTTAACGCTCCCCCCCCCCAAAGGTATTTATCTTCAGGAAGTACTATAATTAATGTGATAATATAAGCATTTCTCTGAAAATAATGAAGCTCGGTATTACCGTTACTACTATTCAACATCTAACCAGAAGTCCAAATTCACATAGTAAGAGATGAAAAGACCAGAAAAGTAAATGGAATGACAGTACCTAACTTTCAGACTTGATACAGGGCCACCGTAGACAAGACAGTGTGGTACTGGTCACAGAATAAACAAACAGATCAGTGGAATAGAATAGAGACCACACAGATACAGTAAGCTGATCTTTGACCAAAGGAGCAAAGGCAATTCGAAGGAGAAAGGATAATCTTTTCAACAAATGTGCTGGAATAACCAGACATCAGGAACAGAAAAACAAATGAACAAACACAAACCTTAAACCTGTCACAAAAATGAACTCAAAATGGATCATAGATCCAACTCTACAAAACTGTAAGACCCACCTAGAAGATAACACTGGAAAAAAATCTAAGTGCCCTTGAGTTTGGCAATAACTTTTTATTTTTTTTATTTAATTTTATTTTTTGAGTAGGCTCCACACCCAGTGTGGGCTTAAACTCATGAACCTGAGATCGAGAGTTGCATGCTCTCCTTACTGACCAACCAGGTGCTCCATGTTTGGCAATAACTTTTTAAATAAAGCATCAAAAGCACGACCATGAAAGAAAAAAATGGGTAGGTTGGACTTAATTAAAATTAAAAACTCTGTTATGCAAAAGAACTGGTTGAGAGAATGAAAGGACAAGCCAGAGACTGAGAGAACCTTGGCAAAACACATATCTGATAAAGGATTATTTCTCAAAATATCCGAAGAACTCTTGAAACCCAACAGCAAGAAAACAAACAACTTGATCTTTTAAATGGGCAAAAAATATGAACAGACTCCTCACCAAAACAGATACACAGATAACAAGCAGCATTTGAAAAGATGTTTACCATTATATGTCATTAGGGAGGTGCAAAATTAAAGCAATGAGATACTACTACACACCTATTAGAATGGCAAAAATCCAAAATATTGACAATATCAAATGCAGGTAAGGATTTGGAGCACCCAGAACTCTCACTGTTGCTGGTGAAAATGCAAAATGAGATATCCACCTTTTGGTGGAAGACAGTTCGGCAGTTTTTTAGAATATTAAACATACTCTTTTAATATGACTCAGTAATTGCACCCTTTAGTATTTATCTAAAGGAATGGAAAACTTATGTCCACACAAAAACCTGTACCCAAGTGTTTATGGCAGCTTTACTCACAATTGCCAACACTTGGAAACAACAAAGATGCCCTTCAATGGATGAATAAATAAACTGTGACACATGCAAGCAATGAAATTTTATTAAATACTAAAAAGGAATCAAGCTATCAAGCCAGGAAAAGACATGGAGGAAACTTAAATGCATATTGTTAAATGAAAGAAGTCTGTCTTAAAAGCCTGCATACTATAAGACATTCCTATAAAACTAAAACTAGAGACAGAGAGAGGTCAGTGGTTGCTAAGGATTGGGGGAGTGGGAAGGAACTGGGGAAGAGGAAGAGAAGAATGAATGGGTGGAGCACTTGGGAGTTTAAGAGCAGTGAAACTCTTCTATGTGATACTATAATGGTGGATAGCTACCATTATACATTTGTTAAAAACAATATACAACACAGTGAACCCTAATGTAAACTATGGACTTCAGTTATTAACCTTGTATCAATATGGACTCATCAGGGCGCCTGGGTGGCTCAGTTGGTTAAGCGACTGCCTTCGGCTCAGGTCATGATCCCTGGGTCAGCGGGGAGTCTGCCTCTCCTTCTCCATCTGCCTCTCCCCCAGCTCATGCTCTCTCTTGCTCTCTCTCAAATAAATAAATAGAATCTTTAAAACAAATGTAAATAGATTCATGTGGTTTGTGGCTACCGTATTGGACAGTGCAGGTCTAGTGATAGAGGCCAGATCAAGGAAGAACTTGCATCCCATGCAAGGGGAGGTGAATTTTCTTCTGTAAGCAATGGGAAGTCTTCAAAGGGATATACGTAGGGGATGGTATATGATCAGGTTTGCCTTCGGGAGTGGAGCAGGCTGGAAGCAGAGGAAACCTTTAAGAGATTCCAGTAACAGGCCTCAGTAGAACATAGTAGTTAGGGAAGGGAATGGATATGAGACGTGCTAAAAAAGGTAGAATGGATAGGCTTAGGACAGATCTGGGTGTGAAGCATTAGGGGGAGAGAGAAGCAGGGTTACCCAAAGCAGGTTTGGGGCTGCTTAAATCACTGGGCCTGCTATTAAGTCAAAGACAATTCATCCCAATAAAGAATGCAGAGCGTGGGACTGGTTTGGAGAGAAGAGATAGTGTTAGAGTGTTAGAGATAATGAGCTTGCTGTGGAATGAGAAATCTAGGGATATATGACTACTTGTACTGTGCCAGAAGGAACTGGCAGGCCAGTCCTCCCCATCAGAGGACAAATGAGGTGAAATATCTGATGGATCTTTGCCCTTTTTTTGGTCATAAGAAGACAGCTGCTGAAAGTGGAATGCAGCTCTTTTATAATTTCAGCAAACCTGGAAGGGGGTCCAAAAAATCCCTCCTCACAAAAATGAGGACTTACGGTCTACCAAGCAAGGTGAGCTCCTTGACAATTGGGAAAATATTCTTCCTTTAATAAGGGCTTAGACTGTACCAAATTAATGTTCACCCTTGGGAGCCGTGCCATAGTGCTCCCCATAGTGGGAGAGAATCACAAAGATGAAATTCAATCTGGAACCAAATCCCGGTCCCCTATAACCACCTCCAGTACCTGGTCTCCCAAGAAGTCTTGTGAGCTTAGGGGTCAGTTAACTGACCACCCACCTTCTGAAGCCCCGACACCATTGGAAACTGCCCGGCTCTAGTTTGAGGCATGGAAGGAAGGTGGACATCCTTGTCTTGTTCCTGATCTTAGGGGAAAACTCTCATTTTTTTCCCCATTGAGTGTGATGTTAGTTGTGGGGTTTTTTTTTTTTTTTTAAAGATTTATTTATTTATTTGAGAGAGTGAGAATGAGAGAGAGTACATGAGACGGGGGAGGGTCAGAGGGAGAAGCAGGCTCCTCGCTGAGCAGGGAGCCCGATGGGGGACTCGATCCCGGGACTCCAGGATCATGACCTGAGCAGAAGGCAGTTGCTTAACCAACTGAGCCACCCAGGCGCCCCTAGCTGTGGGTTTTTAACTCTACAACATTCTTGAAGGTAATTCCTTTAATCTCAATCCCTTGAGATAAAAACATTTAATAAAATGGAGCTTACTTCCTCTATTATTACTTCCATCATAATTGGTCAGCTCTATTTATTTATGTTAAGTTAAATCCACTACTGAATGTAGGTTTGTGCTCTGGTGTTCTGATACTTAAAGTCCCTTCTTTTTAAACAAAACTGATAACAGTTCTCATGCTGTCTTTTTCTCAAGGTAAATATATCCAATTCCTACTTTTTTTTTTCCTGACAAGATTCTCTGGAAGTACTCTAGGTCTCCCATGTTTCTTTTTAAGTTGCTGCTATGTTAAAACTAGGAAAAATTAGTTCTATAAGGACTAGAAGTCCAATGAGTCATGGGAGTATGAAATATATTTTCATACTTGATTTTTTCAATAAAAGCAGTGATAAAGGTAATAATAATAATAATAATAAAACTTAATGATCCTTTTACTTATATCAGACATATGCTAAATGCTTTATAAGTATTACCTCATTTTATGCTCAACTCTGTGAGGTAGATGCTATTATTATCTCTTTTATAATGAAAAATTTGGACTGTTGAAAGGTTTACAGATGAACTATTACCACTGTAATAGTGTATAATAAACAACCAAAAATCTTGGTGGTTGAAGACAATACTAATTTATTATCACACATCTATAGGTTGTCTGGAGTTGGGCTGATCTAGGTCAGGCCCAAATTGGATGGCTATATATCTCACTGAAAGATTGGTTCAGGCAATTTTGCTCCATTTGCCCCTCATTCTTCTCCTGGGACCGAAGAGCTAGCCAGGGTATGTTCTTCTAATGGCAATGGCACGGTTCAAGAGGGAAAGAAGAAATGTGGGGTCCCTTAAGGCCATGGCTCTGAACTTGGCACACTTGTCACTTCCACATATCCCGTTGGGCAAAGCAAGTCCTATAGCTAAACTCAAAGTCAAAGGGGGAGGAAGGATACAAGTCTGTAGTAAGGGTGTGCATGCCAGGGGGAGTGAGGAATTAGAACCACTAATTCAGTGTAGCACAAAAGGCTAACTAATATTTCCAAAGGCACATCTATTGTAGGTAGCAGTTAGGGTTTGAATTTGGCTGAATGTAGCAGAAAACCTAAATAACAATGGCTTAATGAGGTAGAGGTTTATTTTCTCTGATGTAATGGGAAGTCCAGAGGTAGTTAGTCAAGAAGACTGATACGGATGCTCTATAATATCACCAGGGACCCAGGCTCCTTTGTTGATTTTTGTTCCGCCCTGCTTAAGGTGGGGCCCTCATCTTCATGTTCACAATAAGGCTGGAATTTCAGTTAGTACATTCTCATTTCAAGCAGAAAAAGGGAAAGAGACAGACATACAATGAAAGGGCTTTCTCTGACACCCTATCCAGTGATTCACCTATATTTCACTGACCAGGACCATATCACATGCCACCACCCCTAGCTGAAAGAGGGGGTGAGATACATTTTTCTTTTTTTTTTCAGCACAGAACATTGTCATTCACAACACAATCACACAATCAGGTTTAGTAAGAAAGAAAAGAAAATTGATATTAAATGGGCAATTAGCAGCATCAGACACATTCAGGAAATATTTGTGCCAGGATTTGCCTATTCATCTAAAATTATACTTAACATGATGACATTATTCTTAGCATCTTAAAAATATTTAATATTCTAATTTATAAGTAATATATGCTCATGAAAGACATTTCGGTAGATATCTTAAAGTATAAAGAAGAAAACCTCCATGATCTCATTGCCTAGATATCCCCACTGTTAAAACTTTGCTGTTTCACTTTCCTTTTGGTTGTTTTACCTTGTGTATTTAGAGTTTCCAAATTGGGCTCAGTCTCTACAAATAGCTAGCCCCTCTCCCCATTATTTTTTTTTCTTCATTTTGTCTTATAGACAATATATACTCATTACAGAAAATCTAGAAATACTAGGGGCGCCTGGGTGGCTCAGTTGGTTACGATTCTGCCTTCGGCTCAGGTCGTGATCCCAGGGTCCTGGGATAGAGTCCCGCATCAGGCTCCCTCCTCAGCGGGGAGCCTGCTTCTCCCTCTCCCTCTGCCTCTCCCCCTGCTTGTGCTATCTCTCTCTCTCTCTAATAAATAAATAAAATCTTAAAGAAAATCTAGAAATACTAGAAAAGTATAAAGAAATGAAAATAATAACTTAGCCACACTCAAATAATAAATAAAATAAAATGAATAATAACTTACCCTTACCCAGATCCAATACTGGTAAATTTTTATACACTTTATATATATTATATATGCATATGTATGAATATAATTGAGGTCATGCTGTATATACATTTTGCATTTAGCTCTTAAAAACATAAGACAAACACTTAAGGTTTTTGTTCACATTATTTTTAATATGTCTAGTATTTCCCTTTATCAACATTCCTTAAATTTCAGGTGTTTAGATTTCCAATGTTTCGCTATTTATCTTGCTCCTCTACACATCTATTTTTGCACAAGCTTCATCCACATTGTAGGAAAATTTTCCAGAAGAGGAAAAATAAGTTAAGATCCTTTTATACTCTGACTTGTGCATTTTTGTGTTTATTCATTTCCTAGTAATCTGAGAATGTCTTTAAGCAAAGTATATTCTGTACAGTTGACCTTTGAACAACCTGTGTTTGAACTGTGCAGGTCCACTTACTGTTAAGGAACAAAACCTCATTATCTCAACTCCAGTCAGGGTGTGGTCCTTATCATGTTTTCTCTTCTGTCATCTTACACCACCCTGTTACAGACTTCCTTTGAACAGGACATGAAATTAAACTGTGATCCTTTTTGCTTTTTTTTTTAATAGTTTTTTTTTTTTTAAGATTTTATTTATTTATTTGAGAGAAAGAGCGTGCCCCCTCCGGAGAGGACAAGCAGGGGGAGCCGCAGGCACAGGGAGAGGGAGAAGCACGGGGGAGGAGCAGCGAGCCCAGTGCAGACCACCTCAGGACCTCAGGAGCACGACCCCAGCAGAAAGCAGACACTGAGCAACTGAGCCACCCCGGCGCCCCTTGCTTTTGTTTTTTAAAACTAGATACTTTTATATAAGCTCCATACAACATACAATCTCTCGATTTTTCCATCCTCTCCAAACTGGCTCGTGCCTCCCCCTTGCTCCCTTTTAAAGGCCATATAGGTTCCCACACTAGCAGGTGTGAACCTTAAAAATAAAGTTGCCAGTTAGTTTAACAGCAAAATGGTTTTTTTCAGGAATAACAGACAACTGCAATTTGGGACAAGAGAGTTACACAAAACCATAGGCAAAACCAACAAGGAAAGGAACACTATTTTATTGAGAAGAAAGAGGAAGTTGGAAGGGGTTGTTTTCAATAGAAGTCCATTGGAGAAAAGCAAGAGTTTAGGCGGATATGGGTTTCTCATTGGCTGAGTTGCAGGGGTAGTCAATTTCTTATAGGCTACAATGTATGTCTTTCCCTGTTCAGGCCTGTAATTGATGATTCTTTCCTTTTGAGGATTCTTTTATTAGGGTCTGTAATTGACAATTCTTCCTATAATTTAATGGTGGAGTGATAGGGGCTCCCTCTTCCAGGCTCCCTTTCTAGCCTCCCAAGTCTGCTTTTAGTGAGGTTTCTCTTTATTAATTTTTTCACAAGTAAATATCATTAAGAAATCTTGTGTTTGACACTCTTAACCACTAACGTGTAGTGAACCTGCCTTTCTCTACCTGGGGTTTGGGACCTTCCTTTTTTTGGTTTGTTTCTGTTTTTAAAAATTCTTGCCCATCCTCCGGAGTTTGGGCCCGGCCACGCCCCCATTTGGCCCCGCCCGTGCCGGCCCCACCCATTCCGTCCCCAGCGTTCTATCTCCATGGTTACTGGGCCGACGCGGAATACCCGCAGCTTGCCCCAAGGCAGGGCAAAGCGGGGGCAGAGGGGAAGAATCGGATAAACTGGGCTCTAGCTCTCCAAGCCAAGGTGAGCCCTCTTGGGGCTCTGCGCCCTTCGGCCCGAGGCGTACCGCGAGAGGAGGGAGCGTGGGGAGAAGGTAGAGCCCCTGCGGCTGGAGACCCCGTGCAGCCTCGGTTGAGACTTAACTGTCGGTCAGAATTCCTTTGGCAGCGCCCAGACCCGGCGGAAACAGAGGTCGTTTCCGGTTGGAGGCGCCCAGGTCTGCCGATCAGACCTCGAACTCGCTCTGACCGGGCGTCCGAGCCTTCGGGCTTCTGCTGGGCGCCGCTCGCACCCCAAAGACCAGAAATCCGGAGAGGGGGAGAAGTGGGGCGGGGAAGGGTACCGAGGGGAGTCAGTAGCGACCCCCCTGCATGGTGCCTGGCAGCGCTCGCGAACGCGCACACACGGACACGCGCACACGCGCAGCTAACACGGAGTACTTGTTGCAAGCTGCTGTTTAAGCGCTTACTTTTTGCCACGCACTGTTTTAACCGCTAGGTATATAGAACTCACTTAGGTCTTGGGACAACTCTGGGGAGATGGTGATAGTCATATCAAATTTTTCAGAGGAAACCGGCTCACAGAGAGGGAAACAAAATGCCCAGGGTCTCAGCTAGAATATGATCAGGTCACCACGGATCCCAGGCAGTTTGGTTCTTACTGGACAAAATGCCAAGTGCTACATTATCTGAACTCTAATAATGCCGAGAGTTAGCTTTATCTACCCCGATTGCCTTTGTTACAAGACTTCCTGTGCTCAGTTACTGATGCTTAGAAAGATGGGAAACTCAGTATCATTAAAACGTATTTACTGATTTGTAGTAAATGGAATTCATAACTAGGAGTTCATCTTTCAAAATTTTCATATTTCATGTAATATGCTTTATTATTATTATTATTATCATTTTGCTTTTATGTTTTTAGTCAAAAGTCCAAACTCCAACTTGGATGTGCAGGAAAGAGAATTTAGATGATCCGAGCAAGAATTGTTTTCCAAGAGTCCCATATAATTTTGAAAGATCACTTAGTGAATGTGGTGGAATAAGCATTTCCTCCTAAGAACCGTACTCTGCCACCTGCACAGATAGGGCTGGGGTTTCGTATTAAATCTACCTCCCCAATACTGTTTAGTCAGCACATTTAAAAAAACATTCATGATATAAATACACTTTTGGTGACCACTATCATTTAAATTGTTAACCTAAAAACAAGAAACCACTTCAAGGGGCAAAGCGGTTATTTGCGATAAAAGGATTGCAATTGGGGATGTACAGATTTAGGTAGAAACCCAAATAGTGTGCCAATTAAAGGAGGTGGACTCAGGGTTTTTATGGAAGAAAAAGTTTAGGTAAGTTGTTTTTAAGAGGAGCTCACTGGTGCTCACAAGCAGGGCTAGTTTTGTACATCAGTCATTGGTCAGTTTAATCGCTAGTCAAAAAGTTCATAGTTTGGCTTAGTTCAAAGATTTAGAAAAGAGGACATGTTAGGCAGTTCCCTGAAATACCTGTTCCAGCTCTGTTTTAAGAATGGCTCTACTTTATGTCATTTTCACAAAATAGGAAACATTTCAAGCCCAATTTGAAGTCCTCGTTGCTCTTTCTGTCACCAACAAAGTCCTTCATTTTTATATAGAACAGTTTTTTTATTTTTATAGATGCTAATAAATACTAATAAGTTAATAAATAATAGTATGACTCTTTACAAATATAATGAGAAATCTAAAGAGGAAAAAAATCACATATAAGTACATTTTTTTAAAAAAACAATCATTGTTTTATTTAGCCAGAATGCCTCCCACTCAGGCAGAAAGTGTTATAAAGAATATCATTCGAGAAATAGGACAAGAATGTGCAGGCCATGGAGAGATTGTTTCTGAAACTCTGGCTGCTTTTATGGTAAGAATGAATATTTTTTGAATTACTGCTTTATTAAAAAATAGCTTTAAGCGGTGCCCATTTCCCTCTTAAAATATTGTGAAGCTTTTCTAAATGTTATTCAGTTGAAAACATTGAGACCATTGGACTACTTAGCAAAAAATATTTTTTCTATGAAGCATGTCATTCTGGATTTATAGAGACTGATTGAGAAGATCTTGATTTGTTTTAGAAGCATCGATAATGTTGTTCTGTGTCAGAGTTGCAACATGTATTTTTGTCTACTGTTGTAAAAATTACTCATTGCCTTGGTCTCTCTATTCTTGCTTTTGGTTTAACAATACATAATAAAAATATGATAAAATATTCAAATAGTTTCCCAATTTAAAATCTAGTCGCTGCTTTCAATTTATTTCTCCGTATAATTTTTCAAACCCCATATTCAAATTTGATGGTTATTGCTTCCTTTCTTCAACCTCTAATGAAGGTGCTGATGAATTGGGTAATAAGAAAATCAGCTGAATAATTGACCCCTGAGTAATCAGGACACAGTTTAAAAAATGGAAACAAACTGGTTTCATAATTATGTGAAATAGAATTATGTAATAGGTTCTTTCCTACTCTCAGGTGAAAGCTGTTGTCTTGGACCCAAGTAATGGCTTTAACATGGATAGACCCCTCATGAAAAGTGATGTACAGAAACTCGTTAAGGTGATTATACAACAACTCTCAAATTTTAAATTATTTATTTGCAATTCTGAATACAATATTTGTATGAGCCATTATTGCCTTGAGTGTCATGATACAAAACTCTACCAGCTAGTGGTGCAGGCAAATGTGAGATTTATTGTTTCTCATAAAGTCTAGAGATACATTGTTTTTCTTGGCTTCCTGGGTCACCTTCTTTCATCTCATGGTTACAAGATAGCTACTCCATCTCTCCGCAGGTATGAGGGGAAAGAACAAAAGGCAAAATGTGTGTGCCAATTGGGTCTGTCACTTTCTATTCAGAAAGTAATAGCTTTCTCAGAATTTTTCTCATCTGCTTACATTTATTGACCAGAATGATACCACAAGCGAGCCTGGGGCATTGATTTCTTTTTCTTTTTTCAGCTGAACAAATCTTTTCCCCAGTCCAGATTGGGGCTTTTAGTAAGGAAGGATGAGGTATGGATCCTGGCAGGTAACAATGTCTGCCACAGTAGTTTAGAGGCATCTTGTTATGAATCTCGTGTTACATTGAGAACATTAACTGACTTGTCATATACTATAAAATTACATAGCACTAAATTAAGATTCAGATAATTATTGATTCAATGTCATTTGTGTTTTTCAATTCTAAAGGAAACATTGAAACCACAGCAAATAATTCATAGTTAGAAATCAAAGATATGTGCCTGAAAACCAGTTTTAAGAACCAAAGAAGGCAGGAATTTTATTTTTATTTTTATTTTTTAAAAGATTTTATTTATTCAGGAGAGACAGAGAGAGGCAGAGGGAGAAGCAGGCTCCCTGTGGAGCAAGGAGCCTGATGTGGGACTCAATTCCAGGACTCCGGGATCACGACCCAAGCCAAAGGCAGATGCTCAACCGACTGAGCCACTCAGGCGGCCCAGAAGGCAGGAATTTTTGACATCACTAGTTTTTTCACATTTTTTTTTTTGAAGATTTTATTTATTTATTTGAGAGAGAGCATGAGGAGGGGGAAGGGCAGAGAGACAGTGCCCAACACGGGACTCGATTCCAGGACCCTGGGATCAGGACCTGAGCCGAAGTCAGGTGCTTAACTGACTGAACCACACAGGCGCCCCATTTTTTCACATGTTTTGAGTTTGACTCACTGGATATAGGTGCTTACATATTTATTTTCTAAATATTCCTAGATGTATTTCTTAAAAATTCAACATTATTTTTTTTTCTCCCTGGCTTAATGATTTTAATTCCTTCCTTCACACAAAGGACTTGCAGCAAGCTTTCCCAGGCTTGTATATGGGTATCCTCTGGGCTCAAACAAATGGCAGAGAAAATTTTCATCATCCCCATCTTCTCTCACATCCAGCAATTCATATAGTGGAGCACAGGTCTGTATTGCAGATGCCAGAGGGATCAGGAAGAGCTTTGGAAACCTGGAGCTGGGGAATCTGTTATTAGGATGCTTCTGCAGTAGAAGTGCCGTGATTCTCCAGGGCAGCCTAGAACTAGGTCTTTCTGTGCTGATTTTAAATGTGGTGGGAAACCTGTTCTTAGCAATAAGACTTTGCAAAATGACTCTGACGGTCAGTCAGAAATTTTACTGGAAAGCTCTGAAGGAGAATCAAGGAGAGGCAGAAAATAAATTTTTCTCTTTTTCAGGGCTCAAGAAGAGTTTTTCTTTTTTCCTCTAACTCAACTAAGTTGGAAAGAATTAAACTCAATATACTTTTAATATGACAGGTACCTAAATTATCAATGTACATCCTGCTTCATAGGACACAGGCTGTTTTCTTTTTTCTCAATTAAAAATCATGTGGATGAGGGGCATCTGGGTGGCTCAGTCGGTTAAGCATCTGCTTCAGCTCAGGTCATGATCCCAGGGTCCTAGGATCGAGTCCTGCATCGGGCTCCCTGATCAGTGGGGAGTCTGCTTCTCCCTCTGCCTCTGCCTCTCCCCCCAGCTTGTGCTCTCTCTCTCGCTCATTCTCTCTCTCAAATAAATAAAATCTTTTTAAAAAAATCATGTAGATGAGCTCATTTTTGTATTTGTAAAGTCTGTGTTGAAAACAGTACTCTTACACCTGGACAGATGCAGGTGCGCAGGCTGCATCCATAAGGGCACAGCGGCCAGGCCTCACTCTTGTATTCCATCCCCCCCCCCCATTGTGGAAGAGCAGGGTTGGTGCTCAGGGAGGGGCATGGAGGCTGTTGGTGCTGATGTGCCTGCCAGCTGTAGATATAAAGCCTAAGGGGTGAGACAGGGAAGAGAGGGGAGGAGAAGAGAGAAAAGAAAAATTCAGGTTGTTCATCTAATCTAAAGGGACAAGGCAGAGAAGTGGAATGAGCCATCTATGTGGGAGGAAAGTGGGAGAAAAAGACCAGAGGAAGACATTCTGAAATAGAAGGCAAAGCTAGAGAAATGTTGTGAGCAGAGGAACAGCTTTTCATAAAATGCAAGTAACCCCCCCAAATCAGCAAAGAAGTGTTGTTCAAGGTTCAAATAAATCGTAATGAGGAGCTCTAGGTGAGCTCTGGACAGGAGCGTAACCTTCATGGAGCACTTACCCACATTCAGACTGCATAGACTAGCCAAGGTGTCAAGTTTCTTGCCTTCAGCTGGACTGTTAGCCCCCTGAGTACGGTGATATTATTGATCTCAGGGAAATAACTTATTACTTCCTGTTGTCGTTGGGTAAACTATGAAGCATGAAGTCCTCAAGGAGCAAAATAATAATAGAAGAGGTTATTGGTGGATAAACATCAGAAACCATTGCTTAGATGATTCTCTTAATTTTTTTGAAAATACCTTTAAAAAATGCTTCTGAGTATTCTAGAAAATATAACTAGAAACATTCATGGGTATTCTTTTCTAGCTTTGTGTGTCTCGGCTGTTGGATAGTAAAAATCCATCCCTGGACACCATTAAGATGCAAGTCTACTTTGATATGAATTATACAAGTCGAGGTAACATATATGTACTTTTTTGATACCCTTTTTGAAAGATTCCTATTGTATTTCAGGTAATAAGGGCTTTATTTGGTTGACAATGAACAATCTATCGTGTTTTAAATGTTTTATCACTAATAATACACAATAATTAGAAATTAAAACAACCAGCCCACTGAGTTAAAAGTTTCTAACTTGCTGATTTTTTTGGTTTGTTTTTGGTTTATATTATTATCTTATAATGCTTACCTAAATTAGATAACTATACCAAAATGAAATGAATGATGGGAAATTTAAGTTCAGGACATATTTCCTTAGGTAAATAGTTTAATATATACATCAAAGACACACTGGCAACAAGAGGAAAAGGAAAATAAATTCTCTAAAGACTAGACTGCCTTTGCCGCACTGTAATGGAATCATTACTAACCATTTGGTGATTTTTGTTGTCTTTTTTTCCCTCTATGTATTGAACTTTCGCTTATGCTCCATATATACATTATGTATCTTGCTTTTTTGCATAATGCTAATGAGATGTTAAAGTGATAAGTAATCATGGAATTGATGAAACTGTTTTTTAGATTTTTTTTAAATTTTTTTTTTTTTTAAGATTTTTTGTTTATTTATTTGACAGAGAGAGATACACAGCGAGAGAGGGAACACAAGCAGAGGGAGTGGGAGAGGGAGAAGCAGGCTTCCCGCAGAGCAGGGAGCCCGATGCGGGGCTCGATCCCAGGACCCCGAGATCATGACCTGAGCCGAAGGCAGACGCTTAACCGACTGAGCCACCCAGGCGCCACCTGTTTTTTAGATTTTTAAAGTTTGCATGAAGTTCTCAGTAGCTTTTGTGGTAAGAGTATAGGTGTGAACAGTGCATGGTTGATACGTGAATTATTGCCCTTGAAATAGTAAAATGGGGTGTCTTACTGAGCTAGTTGCAAGAATTGTACTGCTGGTGGATTGTGGCTGCCACAGTTAAGCCCAGACCTCTTTGTGTCACGGGAAGAGGGGAAAGGGAAACAGTTTTTTTTTTTTTTTTTAAGATTTTATTTATTTGCGAGAGAGACAATGAGAGACAGAGAGCATGAGAGGGAGGAGGGTCAGAGGGAGAAGCAGACTCCCTGCTGAGCAGGGAGCCCGATGTGGGACTCGATCCCGGGACTCCAGGATCATGACCTGAGCCGAAGGCAGTCACTTAACCAACTGAGCCACCCAGGCGCCCCGGGAAACAGTTCTTGATGCAACATCATACTATCAGTAATGCTATTCAAAGGAAATTTATCTAGAACTAAAATAAAAATACACATAATTGAACAGGAAGATTTACACTACATACATGTGTATTTCTACTGTATGTGCTTGCATGTAACATACCACCTGTGCTTACATGGGATGTTATGTGTAAATATATGTATAGTATGTATATTTTTACTGTATATGTTTATAATATATATATTATAAGTTGCCCTCTATACTTTCTGCTTAATTAGGAGGTTTTAACCCTTTTGGATATTACTGTTTGGATTGTCTGTTGAAAGTCTTAGGTATTTTGACAAAGTATGCCATTTAAAGCACTGCAATAAATCTTTCCTACTAGATTTTTGCCTTGAGGTTACATGCTGGCCACTGTGTGTTTTTTATTTTGATTAGTACACCTTAAGAAAATGCTCGTTTTTGTGCAATAGAATTGCCATACCCAAGCCATTTTTTTCTCTGGTCATACTTTCTTATGTGAGGATTCTAAATCAAATATATGGAATATTGTCCTTTGCCAATTTTAGAGGAATTTCTTGAAGAACATCACCGAGTCTTGGAGTCTAGGTTAGGCTCCATTATGAGAGAAATCACGGATAACAGAGCATGTGCTAGAGAAGAACTGGAAAGCCTCTACCGTAAGATTGTCAGCTACGTCTTACTACGCTCCGGGCTGGGATCTCCTACCGATATCAAGATTGTCAGAGAGGCAACAGGTAAAAAAAACCTATATAATTTCCATTCCACATGTGAAAAGATGTGAACATTGTATCTTATAAAAGAGGTTAAATTCAAAGTATTGAAGACCGAGGTTCCCTTTTTATCTGAAAGAAAAAAAAAAAAATCAGTATAAATAAGAGCTTAAAACTTAGCCAGACTCCTTTTACACTGTGTATCAGCTCTAAAACCCAAGCAGCAGCTCTGGAAGGTGTGTGTTGTTAATTTTCTTAAAGCTGTACCTATCCAGGGACCCATCACTCCTTATGAGAGAAACACCGGCAGTGTGATTAAGAGTACCAGGCCCGGGGCACCTGGGTGGCTCAGTCGTTAAGCGTCTGCCTTCGGCTCAGGTCATGATCCCAGGGTCCTGGGATCGAGCCCCGCATCGGGCTCCCTGCCCAGCGGGAAGCCTGCTTCTCCCTCTCCCACTCTCCCTGCTTGTGTTCCTGCTCTCTCTGTGTCTCTCTCTATCAAATAAATCAAATCTTTAAAAAAAAAAAAAAAAAAGAGTACCAGGCCGGCTGGGGGATGGGGACCGCCGGAAAGGGAGATTTCATAGTCATGAAAGGAGTTGCGTCTGTCATCTAAAACAGATGATGGAAAAGGACACTGTTTTATCCTCAGGAAGTCTTTGCCCACTTTATTAATTTAAGGTAAGGAATAGGCAAAATTTCTAGCCTTTAATGGCTTTCCTCCACAATTATTATTATTATTTTTTTAAAGATTTTATTTATTTATTTATTTGAGAGAGAGAGAGAGAAACAGCATGAGAGGGGAGAGGGTCAGAGGGAGAAGCAGGCTCCCCACTGAGCCGGGATCCCGATGTGGGACTCCATCCCAGGACTACGGCACCACGACCTGAGCCGAAGGCAGTCACTTAACCAACTGAGCCACCAGGCGCCCTCCTCCACAATTATTTTAAAACAGCGATTTTTCTACTCAGAATCCTAATTAGAAAGCTTGTTTTAATGCCCATTGTCAAAACATTACTGATGGTGCTTAATTACTGAAAAGAGACACAAAGCAATGGCATTATTTTCAGTAGCCCAGCTTTGATATGTGATAAATTTTTTTTTTAATATTTTATTTATTTATTTGACAGAGAGAGAGACAGAGAGGGAACACAAGCAGGGGGAGCGGGAGAGGGAGAAGCAGGCTTCCCGCCGAGCAGGGAGCCCGATGCGGGGCTCGATCCCAGGACCCTGGGATCATGACCTGAGCCGAAGGCAGACGCTTAACAACTGAGCCACCCAGGCGCCCCGATATGTGATAAATTTTGCAATGTATTCTGTAACTAGGTATCAGAAATTTAAAGAATCATATAAGTAGCTCTATCAAGACAGGCCTCTAAACTTTGTGCTGAAAGAAACCTGTGATTTAAGTTCTGATATCTGTATTCTACCATTTTGTTGTCCTTTTTGTGGTTTGTTTTAGCTGCCCTGCAGAGTATTTTTCCTCAGGCTGAGCTTGGGACGTTTCTAACACTTTCTAAGAAGGACAAAGAACGCCAACTGAAAGAACTCACCATGATTGTTACTGGGATTCGCTTATTTAACCGAGACTGTGGAAAGGGAGGAGAAGGCATTGATGACTGTAGGTATATCATTAGGTGAAGTCTGCAGGTTATGGAGGTTTAAAATCTAACTCACACAGTGAGGAAAATAATACACAGTATTTCACTGGCATTCTTAGATTTAAGGTATGCTGGGTCTTTAAATTAAATTAAATTAAATTAAATTAAATTAAATTAAATTAATTTTTTTTTTTTTTTAGAGAGGGAGAGAGAGTGCATGTGAGCAGGGGGAGGGGGGCAATGGGAGAGGGAAAGAATCCTAAGCAGATTCCACACTCAGCACAGAGCGCAATGTGGGGTTCAGCCTCATGACCCTGAGATCATGACCTGAACTGAGGTCAAGAGTTGGACACTTCACTGACTGAGCCACCCCGGTGCCCCTAAGGTATGCAGTTTTGACTCTACCTTAGGTACAGATACTGTTCATGATGGATAGTAATTTTTAATTTTGCTGGGGCAAGACTTGCAGCATTATAGTACACGAAGCTAGTGTGGGAGAGTGAATCAGTGGAAGGAATGAGGGGTCTGCCTGAAGGCCGGCCTCTCCAGTTCGTTGGGCTCTGTGTTCTTTATTCCAAGTCAGATAGCCAAAAGGGAGTAAAACTCAGTGATCTAAAAATAAAAATCACCCTGAGAAGAGAAGAGTGGTTGATGCAACCAATGGAATGGAAAGGTCCAAGAGGAGATATTTGCAAATCTGCAAATCCAGGAGCATTTACTGTGCTATTCTGTACTTAATGCGTTCATCATCTCTGAGTTTGAAAGCACTCATGAAATATTTGATCAGGGGCTCAGGAGAAGGGACTTCCTTATGTAGGCCCACTGATAAGGTGTTAGCGTCTGTTACTAGATCACTTATCTAGTATAATAGGGTCAGTTTTTAAAATAGAAAAACTAGAAAGTTTTTAGAAAGTTCTAGAAAGTCAAATTCCCATTCCTTATAAAATTTCCTATCTTGCTAGACTATTCTGTTATTTTTCAGTATCCTCATCGGTTTCTTTTTTTTCACAAAATATGCCTTTTCTAGAGGCCCATGGCCAGTAGCACATAATACCAAAGCCTATCTATTCTTTCTTTCTTTCTTTTTAAAGATTTTATTTATTCATTTGAGACACAGAGATACAGAGAGAGAGAGAGCATGAGCAGGGAGAGAGGCAGAGGGAGGAGGAGAAGCAGGCTCCCCTCTGAGTCAGGAGCCTGATGTGGGGCTTGATCCCAGGACCCTGGGATCATGACCCGAGCCGAAGGCAGATGCTTAACCATCTGAGCCACCCAGGCGCCCTATTCTTTAGATTCTTCTATATTTTAGTGGCAAAAACTGACCTGCTACCTTTTGGTTATCGTTCTGACAGTATCTTTTGTTCGGACAGGTGTTCCCCTCCCCCCATTCTTTCCTTCATGGTGTGAGAAGAAACACATGACATATGTTACGTCTTGTTATTATTCATTTGGTTGAGAAAAAGATGAACTCAATGTAATGCTTGAGTTATTACTTTCTAGGCTTTTCGTAGATTCTTTCATGTCTCTCGATACCCTTTTAAACCCAGTGCCAGCCATTCTGCACGAAGCAATCCCAGCCACCACGCAGCACATTGATTCCCAACTTCGGACTGCCCAGGACCAGGCCTACCGCTACACGGCCGTCCTTGAGAAGGCAGCCAACAACCCGCTCCTGCGTACAGAGCTTCAGCCGTGTATGTTAAAAGAAGCACTGTATAATGTGCGGCAGTACGAGGTCTTCCTTCAGATCATTTTGGTGAGCGAATGTCATAAGATTTGGCTTTTTTGTTATGTGGCAACCACTTTACATGTTACGGGGCTCCACAAAAGGCAGAATCAGGTCATTGCTAAAGGAGGCAAACTTCATAACTGCCCAGTTTATATTGCATCTGTAGGGCTGGGAACAGAAATAGAAATAGGGAAGTTGGATTTTTATTTTAATGGAAAATATTGATAGGAATTGATTTCTAGTTGTTGATTCCCTTTGGTGCCCAGCAAAATGATCGTTAGCATGCTGTGGTCAAGCAGTGGTGTGTATGTGTGTGTGAGTAACACTGTATTGTTTTCACACTGAGCAAGTATCTAATGTATTTTTGGGCAGATAGTTAGCACCTAAATAATTTTTATGTAATTATTTGTTGTTGTAAAAGTTGGTTGAAAAGATTTTTATTGCTAATATTTTTCGATTTAATGAACAAGCTAAACAGTATCCCCAAATAGTTTGAAAATTTGGTAAAGTAGTGATTTTAAACTTTTTTTAGAAGTGGCAGAGCACTTACTTTCAGATGGAAACTCACTCAGAATCCCAAAAATACAAAACAGGTATCTAGATGAAAGGATTGAAGGACCTTTTCACCAAGGAACATCCCCATTCCACCCTAGGGCTCTAGGGCACACAGTTTGTTAACTACATCTTGGCAGCAAGCTGTGTTCCTACCAGTCAATGTTTTTTTTGTTTTGTTTTGTTTTGGGGGGGGGGTTTTTTAAGCTTTATTGAGGTACAATTGACAACACTGTAAGATATTCAAAGTGTACAATGTGAGGATTTGATGTATATCTACATTGTGAAAGCAACTTCTCTCATCAAGTTAAATAACACATTCATCCCAGTGGTCACTGTTTACCTTTACACAACCTCTACCTTCCAGTAACTGTGAGACTCAGGGTCAGTGGACCATCTTTTATATGAGTGAATACTAATGTCTTGAAGGATGGAGCAGGATGTGTTTTTAACTTGTATCTTAATTAATGACTTGTTACTACTTCTGGATGCACTTGATCTGTCTCCTTATCTTCACTGTAAAGAATAGGAAGATAAAAATCCAGATGACATGACTTCATTGCAACAACCTAGGAGGTGGTCCTCACAACTGTCCTACTATGTAATTGCCCTCAGAAATGAGGACTCTAGATCAGCTGTTCTAAACCAAATCATCCTTTTGGGTAGATGTTCCTCTAACACTGAGTTGTGGCCAACAGCCTTGTATAATTAGTCAGATACTAAGAGGATTTTACAATCAATTTATCTTGAAGTGCATGCAGGTCCACAGGAGTAAGAGTCTCACATTCACTTTGTCATCTGTGTTGGGAAGGGATATCAGAAGAAGGAACCTTTGGAGACGGTCACTCATAACGTAAGGATGTTGTAGAGAATGTCGTTCATTATATCACATCTTCTCAGGGCTTTCACCCACGGAGCATATTCAGCTAACTTCCAGTCTGAGAGTCTCATTGGAGTTCTCATTCTCAGCTAGAAGGACAGTAAGTCGAGGGTATCAGTGATGAGCGTGGGCTCTGCAACCAGAACGCATGGGTACTCATCCTGACTTTGCCACTTACTAAATCTGTGTCCTTGAGGAAATAGCGTAACTTCTCTGTGTGTAAGCTTGTACTTAGGGATCAAGATTTAATAAAATTAATACTTTTACTGCATCATCAAAGATATTCTTAAGTGAAACTGACTTTTTTATTGAGATATCATTGACACATAACATTATATTGGTTTCAGTTGTACAACGTATTGATTAAGTATATGTGTATATTGCAAAATCATCCTTCACTATACAGTTACAAAATTTTGTGTGTGTGATGAGAACTTTTAAGATTTACTCTTTTAGCAACTTTGAAATATACGATGCAGTATTTTTAACTATAGTCACCATGCTGTTACATTATATCCCCAGGATTTATCTTTTTTTTTTTTTTTAAAGATTTTATTTATTTATTTGACAGAGAGAGACACAGCAAGAGAGGGAACACAAGCAGGGGGAGCGGGAGAGGGAGAAGCAGGCTTCCCGCTGAGCAGGGAGCCCGATGTGGGGCTCGATCCCAGGACCCCGGGATCACGACCTGAGCCGAAGGCAGACGCTTAACGACTGAGCCACCCAGGCACCCCCCCCCCCAGGATTTATCTTATAACTGGAAGTTTTTGCCTTTTGACCCCTGTCCCCCATTTCACCCCCACCCCCACCTCATGCCCATGGCAACTACCAGTCTGTTCTCTGTATTTATGAGATTGGGTTTTTTTTTCTTATTTTTAATTTTTTTAGATCCCACATATAAGTGAGATCATATAATATTTGTCTTTCTCTGACATATTTCACTTAGCATAACACCCTCAAGGTCTATCCATGTTGTCATAAGTGGCAGGGTTTCCTTCTTTTTTTTATGGCCGAATAATATTAATTGTGTATATATGCCATATTTTCTTTTTTTTTTTTCAAGATTTTATTTATTTATTTGACAGAGGGAGGGAGGAAGAGAGAGAGAGAGCACAAGCAGGGGGAGTGGCAGGCAGAGGGAGAAGCAGGCCTCCCGCTGAGCGGGGAGCCCAATGTGGGGCTCCATCTCAGGACCCTGGGATCATGACCTGAGCCGAAGGCAGACACGTAACCGATTGAGCCACCCAGGGGTCCCTATACCATATTTTCTTTATCTGTTCATCCATCAGTGGTCACTTAAGTTGCTTCCTTGTCTTGACTGTTGTACATAATGCTGCAAAGAATATGGGGGTGCATTTATCTTTTCTGGTTACTGTTTTTATGTCCTTTGGATATATACCCAGAAGTGGAATTGCTAGATCATATGATAGTCGTATTTTTAATTTTTTGAGGAATCGTCATACTGTTTTTCATAGTGGCTGCACCAATTTACTTTTCCCACCAACAGTGTGCGAGGGTTTACGTTTTTCCCCATTTTTGCCAACATTTGTTCTCTCTTGTCTTCTTGATACTAACAGGTGTAAGGTGGTATCTCATTGTGGTTTTAATTTGCCTTTCCCTAATGGTAAGTGACGTCGAGCACTTTTTTGTGTACCTGTTGGCTATTTGTATGTCTTCTTTGGAAAAATGGTATTCAGATCTTTTGTCCATTTGTTAATTGGATTGTTTGGGTTTCTTGTTTGTTTTTGGTTTTTTGGGTTTTTTTTTTTTTTTTTTGCTATTTATTTGTATGAGTTCTTTGTATATTTTGGATATTAACCTCTTATCAGATATATGATTTGCAAATATTTTCCCCCATTCAGCAGGTTGCCTTATCATTTTGTTGATGGTTTTCTTTGCCATAGACCTTTTTCGTTTGATTATAGACCCACTTGTTTATTTTTGTTCCTGTTGCCTTTGTTTTTGGTGTCAAATCCAAAAAATCATCACCAAGCCTGATATCAAGAAGCTTACTGTCCTATGTTTCTTCTAGAAATTCATGGTTTTGGGTTTTACATTCAAGTCCTTAATCCAGTATGAGTTGATTTTCTATATGGCTTAAGGTAGGGGTTGAGTTTCCTTCTTTTGCATGTTGCTGTCCAGTTTTGCCAATACTATTTATTCAAGAGACTGTCCTTTCCCCCATTGTACATTCTTGCTTTCTTTGCCATAAATTAGTTGAACATGTATGATGAATTTATTTCTGGGTTTTCCGTTCTGTTCTCTTGATCTGTGTGTCTGTTTTTATGCCACTGTCACACTGTGTTGATTATTACAGCTTTGTAATATAGTTTGAAATTAGGAAGCATGATGCCTCCAGCTTTGTTCTTCTTTCTCAAGATTACTTGGCTACTTGGGGGTCTTTTATGGCTCCATACAAATTTTAGGATTGTTATTCTATTTCTTGGAAAAATACCATTGGAATTTTGACAGGGATTTCACTGAATCTTTATATTGATTTGGGTAGTATGGACATTTTAACAATATTAATTCTTCTACTCCATGAACACAGAATATCTATTTATTTGTGAGGACCAACTTTACAACTAAAACTTCCACCTAGTTGTGAACGAGTTCTTTTAGATAAATGTAAACAGAGTGATTGTTTTAGGTCATTATCAGGAAAAATCAAAAAAGGTTCTGTGTGCCTCCTCTGTGAGTCCCTGAAAACATAGCTCCAGGGAGAAAGTCTAGAGTATCTTCAGTTATAGGCTTAAAGAAGTTATGTGTTGAATGTAAATTTTACTTTGAAGAGCATATGCAGGTTTATTTCTATTTCTTGTTGCTGTTGCACAAATCTAAAGAGACTTTAAGGATGCCATTTTCATATTTGATTTCTAAAATAAAACTAACAAAGAAGGGGGAAAACACTATGGGGTAGATGAGAGACTTATTAGATGGGATAGGCAGAATTACATGGAGCATGAAGCAAGGGGAAGGGAGATGCTTAAAGAATAGTATGGGTACATTTAAAACAGGATGCATGTTACATTTGTGAATAAAAAATTTCGTTAGTTGAAATACAGTAAAATTTGGTATTTTTGTGAAGTAATTATTTGTCATTTAAAAATAGTCTAGTAAAGCATGTGGCTTGACTACAAGTATCTGAAGACTCAGATGCATTTTTTTTTCTCTTCAAGTAACTGTCACTCTTTTGCACTGTACTGATAAGCCCAAACCACTGCCATTTCCGGTCGCATCTCAGGCAGTACAGTATAATGGGTAAGAGGTGGGCTCTGGCTTCTAGTGGTCTGGGACGGAACCATGATTCCACCCTTTATTAAACTGTGTCCTTGGGCAATTTTTTCACCTTTCAATATCTTGGTTTTCCTATTTATACTCTACCCTTTTTTTACACTTAGAAGTATTTAATATGATGCTTATTAACACCTTATTTTCAGATTACTGGTGTCATATCAGAAATACATTGTTTTTCTTTCAGTGATGTGCTTTTTAAGATTTTTCTGCATTCTTGGATGTAACTTGTAAAAATCCTGGTATCAGAATAGTTTTCAGAGGAACACCTCATTAATTTTATTATGGAGAAGTGGGGAAATAACAGCTGAACAAAGCTGGGTCAGAGGATCCACTTCTCAGGAATGCAATTATATGGCATATGGAAGAATACCTTGAGAAAAAGAATTCCTTTGGAAAAAATTATAGCCACTGTATTTCAAAAGGTTCATCCATCCAACAAATATTTCCTCCATATGCCAATACTGTTCTTGGTTTGGGGATACCAGGAACAAGAGAATTTCTGCTCTCATTGTGCTTACCTTCAGGGGATATAGGGAGCGGATAGGGCTTAAAACACACGATTTTTATAGTGAAATTATAAAAATATTAATGTAAATTATATTGTCTTCACAGTCAGATATAATTACCTGTGCTCAAGAAGTAGAAATGATGATAAAGCAGTTAGGAGCCCAACTGGAACAATTAAAAATGATTGTAAAATCAAAGACAGCTGTCCCAACGTCACAAGTCTTTGTAAGTATTTGCTATCAACTTTGACCTTGCTTAAGGGTGAATATACCTTTGAGTCCTATACAACTGAATCAGAAGTAATTATAATTATATTTAATTACTAAAAATAGAATATTTGTTCTATACAAGTTGATCCTGTTCTTTACAGTTATTTTGTAGTAGTAGTGTAAGTCAGATGAAGGAATCGCCCTTGCAGGCCATTGCTACTAAAGGAGATGCAGATCTATATTATGGTAGCCATAATTTCAGTAAAGATTGTGGCAGCAGAATGAATCCATAAGGCAACATTGAAAACATGTTCACAGGGGCTGGTTAAAAATTGCCTTCAGCAAAGAGGTGGTGTAACTTGTGACCTCTATGAAGAGGCAGAGGATAATCACTGTGTTTACCGGGCCTATATGTATACTGACTTTCTGATTATCTGCACCACCTTATGGGCAAATCTGGTAGCCCTAAGGAGGTATAAGATGCACATGCAGTATTTTATAGAGCATTTTGAGGCTCTGAGAATTTTCTGTAACCATTCCTAATATTCGGTTTTAAAAACCAAGAAACAAAAGGCTAAGCTGTTTCACTTATTAGTGGGGCCTAATTAATTTTTTTAATGTTTGTTCTGTAAGTCAGTGACCTTTAATATGAATAAAAAACTTTATCTCACTGACCTAAAATCTTTAACTTGCTGCTCACAAGATATGCCCTAAGATGTATCTCTAGATTTTCCAGGTTCTTTTGAATCATGATTGAGCCAGATAAATCTAAGAGTAATGAGTCATATTTAGCTTTTTTTAAAAAGGAAGCTATTGGGGCGCCTGGGTGGCTCAGTTGGTTAAGCGACTGCCTTCGGCTCAGGTCAGGATCCCAGGGTCCTGGGATCGAGTCCCGCATCAGGCTCCCCGCTCAGCGGGGAGTCTGCTTCTCCCTCTGACCCTCCCCCCTCTCATGCTCTCTCTCTCTATCTCATTCTCTCTCTCAGATAAATAAAATCTTTAAAAAAAAAAAAAAAGGAAGCTATTTCCCCTTGACCGTTTGAGGTCAAGCATCCATAAGTGTTTGGCTTTTTTGGGTAAATTAACTTTATGACAATCACTCCCGGATAAAATGCTTTGAAATAAAATACAAGTTTTTTTCTCATAACTTATGAGTCCAGTTACTATGTAGATTTTATTGTTTAACCTCAGGAGACTTTGACTTGTCTTCTGGAAGAATTAATTTCTTTACAAATACAAATTTGTTAAGAGTACAGTGATTTATAATTTTATTAGACAGTTGTATTTTGAACATTGCTTTCTCTTCCTCAGCCCATCTTCATCGCACTTTCCAACCTGTGGACTAGCTTCCAGGATGAAACTGTTTTGATTAGTGTCCTCAGTAATTTAACAACTCATCTTGAACCATTCCTGGGTGCTCATGAGCTACTCTTTCCTGAGAAAGTCATACAGAATCTTCTTGATGGGCTGACTGTGAAAACTGATGTGTGTAGGGTGAAGGAACACCTGGGTAATAGAAATCATCTTTGACTTCCTCTTCCTCTTCAAATTGCCCCTAGAATAAAGTCACTCTTTTCTTTTAAAATTTTCATGCTTGGGGCACTTGGCAGCCTCAGTCCAAGGAGCATGGGTCCCTGAATCTCAGGGTCATGAGTTCAAGCCTCACGTTGGGTGTAGAGTTTACTTAAAAAAAAAAAAAAGGTAAAATTTTTATGCACTATCTTCCTGATAAGGTATTAAGCATCTTTCTTGATTCAAAGAGTACTAATGTTTGTCATAGAAAATGCAGAAAACAGAAAATATATCCACTGAGTACCTTACTATCCCGCAATGAACATTCTTAATGTTATTGTCAGTGTTTTAGTTGACAATGATGTTCCTTTCCTATGTGTTTCTATTGTAGTCTTAATGATTTTATTACTGACTGATTCATAGTAGAAAAGGATATTAATCATTGCCATATTTGTTGCAAGTAAAGCTCTATTTCTTTGGAATGCTGTTTGCCCTATATCTTCCTCAGAGTCAGGCTGAAATTTATAAATCAATGAATTTTATCCCTGTAAATTTGAGCTTATTTTAGACCCTTTAAGAGACACATTGATTCTTATGGAAAGGCTGTCTTTATCAACAGACTGCTTTTTACTTTTTTGGTATCTTCTGTCTTAGTTACAGACAACTTGAAGTTAATGAGAAATGCCAAAATAGAGTCTAGGAGTTGTTGCCTAAAAAGGTTTTTCCAGAAATTGAAATTAGATAATTTACTCTCTAAATGTCCTTTTCAAATTCTAATTTTGTAAAAGTAGAAAATAAAAATGAAGTGCTGTTTCCATTCTTAAACTATTGGAATAAAAAAGCCCCTGAAAACTAAATTAGAGAGACTCAAAGGCATCCTTCCAGTTCAAGTTTTTCGTACTCCTTTTATTTTATTACAACAGCGTATATACACAGATACTACGTGAAACTGAAAAGTTAAAGTCACTTCAACAGTAAATACTAAACTCAACCATGTTGGCAAAACAATTTACTTCTTAAGAGTTAACATGTCGTTTCCCTCCATATGCCACAACTTTATATTCAACAGGACACTATCCCGTTACTGATCCCAGTGAATTGGGAGACCTAATACTCTTCTAAAAGAATTTAATTAACACTTGCCACATCTCATCACTGTTTTGAGGCTTTCAGGCATATCAGGAAAAAAGAAGGAAGGTTTATTTTTCCCAACATTTGCATTTACTTCTAGCTGTGGCCACAAGGGCATCTGTGGTATCTGCTGTTTTGATACAGAGCCCTGCCCAGAAGCTTAGTATAAGGATTGCAAAAGCTAAGACCCTTGGGGATTGATGTTTTATAAATACGTGTTTTTGTTTGGAGAAGAAAATTTAGACAATGTGTTTATCACATGTAAATAAGTAAACCAACCACGATTAGGAAGAATTTTTAAAGTGTAAAGAACAAAAATTGTACACCTTGTTATCAAAAGTAAGTTACTGAGAGATATTTTCTTGAATCTTTCTGCTCAGAACATTCTCTGCTGTTTCAAGAAGCAATAGTCCTAGTGTATGAGCATCACATTCAAAGTATTTGGCCACCTAGTATATTACGAAGAGCTCTACTGTCTTGAATGAAGCTGATCTATCTCTATTTTAGTCACATAGCAGCCAGTCTTTTCTGCTCCTTTCCTTGGGTTGTTTACTCTTCTCATTGATTAAAGTTTTTCTTGTCCTCCTCTTTGATTTTAGAAGATAGAGTACATCTGGTGGATTTCAGAAAACAAGAATGGCTTTTCCCAGAAACAACAGCAAATTTTGATAAATTGTTAATTCAGTATCGGGGATTTTGTGCTTACACATTTGCTACAACAGATGGTCTTCTCCTTCCAGGTATATTGTTGGGAACAACCTTACTTGGACTTCCCCATTTTTTCTTTGAATAAAGTGCTATTGTTGTCACTTATTCACTTTTTTTTTTAACTTATTCATTTTTTAAAATTTTATGGGATCTGATGATGAACTAGGAAAGGAGCCACAAAGATGATCCAGACCATCTTCATCTTTGAAGTACTCACAGAATAATCTGGTAGACTGACATAACCAAGAAATTATGCTACAAATGATAAGTGATGGAATGTGTATATAATGAAATATGGATGCCACAGTATCATAAAAAGATGGATGACTCATATGTCCAATGAAGGATTCTAGAAATTCACATGACATTACTAAAATATATCATCTTCCAAAGTAATGACTTGAAAGAGCAACACTAATTTGGCTGGTTATGTTTATTAAACAATATGCTGTCACTTTATGGTTATAGTCCATTAACATAAGTCAGGATTTCTGGATAAGTCAGATCTAAGGAAATGGCCAGTATTTTATCAAGTAAAATCTCTCTATGATGTATATATTACGAAAACTTCCCCAAAATAGAGTAAACCAGAAATTATTATCCAAAAGTGCCCTATGAATTGGAAATAAAAAGTCAGCTAGGGCTAGAATGAAAAGAGTTTGACAAAATTATTTATTTATTTATTTGAGAGAGAGAGAGAGAAAACACGAGCAGGGGGAGGGGCAGAGGGAGAAGCAGACTCCCTGCTGAGCAGGGAGCCCGATGTGGGACTGCGTCCCAGGACCCTGGGATCATGACCCGAGCCAAAGACAGATGCTTAACCGACTGAGCCAGCCAGGCATCCCTGACAAAATTATTTCTAATTTACCTTACACCATTAACCTCTTCCTTTTCTTTGTTCTTTGTTATTTCTTTTGTTATATTTCATAGTTGGGTATTACTTTTTTATTAGAAAGAAGGTGATGGTGTCACTGACTTCCTTGCCAACCAATCTCCCTTGGTCACTACTCCAGGCTCACTGGCCTTCTTTCTGTTCTTGAGCATTCCAAACATATTTTCACCTCAGAGCCTTTGCCTTGCTATTCCCTCTACTTGGAAAACTCTATCCCACATAAAGCTACATACCTTGCTCCTTCATTTTGTTCAAACTTCCTAGATCACCCAATTTAAAATATCAACCTCACTCTCTTCCTTTTACTATGTGTTTAGCTGGCTTTATGTTTTCTGCAGTACTCTCTGGCCTATGGTATATTTGTTGATTTACTGAGAGCAGGAAATTTGTTTTCTTTTATATCCTTAGTGCCAGGAATAAGGCCAATAAGTTTTGTTGAACAAGTGAAAAAATAAGTAAGACAATATTACTGTTTCTCACCAACTATGTGGATATTTAATAATCCATATTTTATGTAGTATCTATTCACAGTGGGAAATACTTTCTAACATAGAAACTTGTATTGGGGGTGCCTGGCTGGCTCGATCGGTGGAACATGCGACTCTTGATCTTGGGGTTTTGAGTTCAAGCCCCACGTTGGATATAGAGATTACTTAAAAATAAAAAAATCTTAAAAAAAAAGAAGAAGAAGAAACCTGTATTTTGGAAAAGATGTCCCATCTTTGTAGTTTTTATAGAATTATTTTTAAAAACAATACTTGTAGTAGTTAGTTTAGTTAAAGGAGATTTGAAAAAACCATCAGATGACTAAGTGATTCTCATAAAAGATTTTCAAACACCTTATATCTGGATAGTAAGTTTTTATATAAACCATAATTTAAAATTAATTTAATATGAATTTCATATAAAATATAATTTAATAAAATGTGTAATTTAAAATTGCAAATTGTGGGACACCTGGGTGGCTCAGTCAGCTAAGCGTCTGCCTTTGGCTCAGGTCATGATCTCAGGGTCCTGGGATCGAGTCCTGCATCGGGCTCCCTGCTCTGCAGGGAACCTGCTTCTCCCTCTGCCTCTGCCTCTCTCTCTCTCTCTCATGAAAAAACAAAATCTTTAAAAAGAAAATTGCAAATTGTACCATTTTAGCAAAATGAAAAATGTGTAAGTCATATGTTAAGTATGCAGTAGATAGGGGATGGTTTTATGGATGTATTACAAACAGAATCACTTAATATTTCATGCCTAATTCATTTTCTTTTCTTAATTTTCAGGAAATCCAGCAATTGGGATTTTGAAATATAAAGAAAAGTATTACACTTTCAATACCAGAGATGCTGCATATTTATTTGCAGAAAATCCTGAAAATTATATTGATTTAATTAGAGAAAAGGCCAAAAAAAATACAGAATTAATTCAGCTCCTGGAGCTTCATCAACAGTTCGAAACCCTCATTCCATATTCTCAGGTAAGCAGAGTCAGTATTTTAAGAATTTATGACTTTTTTTTTAAAAAAAGATTTTATTTATTTATTTGACAGAGACAGAGATAGCGAGAGCAGGAACACAAGCAGCGGGAGTGGGAGAGGGAGAGCAGGCTTCCTGCCGAGGAGGGAGCCTGATGCGGGGCTCGATCCCAGGACCCTGGGATCATGACCTGAGCCGAAGGCAGACGCTTAACGACTGAGCCACCCAGGCACCCAATAATTTATGACTTTTAAAAGAATACTTAATTAAAAAGTCAGACTTTGTTGTAGAATGGTTCCTAAGTCCAGGCAGAGACAGGATCCGAAGAGGGCCTTTAATGCTCTCAGAAAGAGATTCACCCTTGAAGAGGGACACTAATGAAATCCATAAAGAATAATGAAAACAAACAAAGGAGTCAAGTTGATGAATTAGACTGGAAAACTCTGGAAGAGAAATACTACATTTAGATAAATAATTGAAACTATAGTATTTCCTTATCTAAAATTAAAGGAACTTAGCACAGATAACACAGGTGATAACTTAGAGCTGTAAGGTAATAGGTCTGTGTGTCTGTCTCGGCACTGGTACCATATTGCTTTCATTACTGTTGCTTTTTGGTATATTTTATTACCTGATAGGGCAAGCTCTTTCCTTTCCCTTTTCCTTTTTGAAAATTGTCTTAGATCGTCATGCATGAATCTTTATATATCCATGTAATTTTCTTAATAAATTTGCCAAGTTTCCCCCAAAATCTTCCTGAGATTTTAACTGGAATTGCATTAAAATAATCAAATGAAATAATCAAGTAATTGTTTATGTTTATTATATTGGGTTGTCCCATCCATAAGAAATACCCTTTACTTAGCATTTTTTTGAAAAATAATTAGCAGTTTTATTAATTATGTCTTAATAAAACATAATGGTTTTAATTACATTTTTTACTCTGCCTACTTCTAAAACTGTAGGTGATCCTAGCAGTGACTGGTAATGATAATAATAATATATGGTTTTCAATATGATGACACTCAGTACGATGACACCTCCATTGAATTAACAATTCTTCTACGGAATGGGTTTGTTTCTAGGCTCTCCCAGTTTTATATTTTTTATTCTTTTGTGGTGTCTTTTCACAAATAAAAGTTTTTCAATTTAATATGTAGTTTATTGTTCCTTTTTCTTTCATGTCTTCAACTTTTGTGTCTTGTTTAAGAAATCCTCAAGTATCTTAGATCATAAAAATATTCTCCTACATTGTTTTACAACAAATATGGATTTACCTTTCACACCCAAGTCTTTAATTGACTTGGATTTGATTTTTGTGTCTAGGGGGAGGTGAAGATCTAATTTTAACTTTTTTTCCTTTTGGGTAGTGAATTGTCCCAGACCACTTGTTCAGTGCTCTGTCCTTTCCCCGAATCTGCAGTGTCTTCTGTGCACAGGCTTAATTTTTAGGCTCTCTGTTCATCTTACTAGAGCCTTATAATAAGTTTTGATGCCTATAGACTAAGTTCTCCCACACTTGCCTCTCTAAAGACACTTGGCTATGCTTGACTCTTGACTTTCCGTTATAAATTTGAGAATTACATTGTCAAGTTCCATAAAAAACCTTGAAGGCATTATGAATTTGCCTGTCTATAGACAAGAATGTTTTGGCCTTGCTGCCACTTATATATAACTTACGGAGTTGTAAGATACCTCAAAGACAGTGAAAGGCTAGAATCAGATCATCAGAAAGGTGTGCTATATGTAGATAATGCATAGTTTTCCATTAAAGAACAATTTCCCCCCATTTATTTGTTCTTGTTTTTCCCTTTCTGTATATTTAATTCCCAGTTCTTCTTCAGTGACCTTCATATTTCAAAGCTGTCGTCCTTATAATTATTTACTAGTCATTTACTTGAATTGTATAATATTGCTAATCATCTTGCAGCATGTTTTATCTATCCAACTATATCATAACATCGTTTTGAAGACAAAAATGATATGTTAAATGGTAGGGCAATCAGTGATTATCTATTGCTTGATTTGGAGTAAGAAGTTTTTTTTTAAAGATCTTATTTTTTTTTAAAGATTTTATTTATTTATTTGAGAGAGTGAGAGAGAGAGCATGAGCAGGGTGAAAAGGCAGATGGGGAGGGAGAGGCAGACTTCCCGATGAGCAGGGAGCTGGATGCGGGGCTTGATCCCAGGACCCTGAGATCATGACCCGAGCTGAAGGCAGATGCTTAACCGACTAAGCCATCCAGGCGCCCCTTGGAGTAAGTTAATCTTGAATGGATAAAGGAGATGGGGCAATATATATATTATAGGAATATGACTCAGCCATAAAAAAGAATGAAATCTTGCCATTTGCAACAAAATGGTTGGCTCAAGAGGGCATAATGCTAAGTGAAATAAGTCAGTCAGAGAAAGACAAATCCATATGATTTCATTCATGTGTGGAGTTTAAGAGACAAAAACAAATGGACAAAGAGAAAAAGGGACAGACTCTTAAATATAGAGAACAAACTGGTGGTAGTCAGAGGAGAGGTAGGTGTGGGGGGATGGGTGAAATAGGTGAGGGGATCAAGAGTACACTTACCGTGAGGAGCAGTGAGTAATGTTTAGAATTGTTGAGTCACTGTATTGTTCACCTGAAACTAATATAACCCTGTTAGTTATACTAGAATAAAAAAAAAAAAGAAGCTAATCTTCTCTCCCTTCTCTTTACTATGATCTGAGTTCTTTAGACCTCTACCACCCCCTCCAGCAATTTCATATACCGTGTAATCATACCTTGTTTAGCCTGGAGTTAATATTTAATATTTTAATAGTGAGTTTGTGAGTGACACAGCAGAAAATCAAAATATCCAACTAAAACAAACCACCTTGGATTATATGCTGTGTATGCATAGTTTGGGTTTAAGATATATCCTAGGGGCTCCTGGCTGGCTTAGCTGGTAGAGCATGTGACTCTCTTCTCTGGGTCATGAGTTTGAGCCCCACATTGGGTGTAGAGATTATAAATAAATAAACTTTAAAAATCACATCATCAACTATCATTAAAAAAAGATATATCCTGAAGATGTTTTGATACTTTAAACAAATGTGATTTATATTTAATATTTAATGGCTATTTTAAACTTCTGTCAGTTTTCAACAAAGTATTTGCTTATGCTACCAATGTGAGAGGGGCATTTGAATTAGGAATGAGTGATGTTAGGTTTTTCTCTTTCAATGTATGCCTCCCATATTAAGTTCACAAAGTCAGGTACAAAGAAAGCCATAATGCCCAGGAAAGTTATCTCATTTAGCTCACAACTACAAGCTTATTTTCTCTGCTGTCTTTATGAGTGTATTCCACGTTCAAAAATTCTTGTTTTTCTAATCTTTTTGTTAGTTCAGCTAAATATTTTTAGTTATCCCTAAATAATGCTTAGTTTTTTAATAATTACTAATTACAAAACTTGATTTCTTTAGATGAAGGATGTTGACAAACATATAAAACCAATTACAAAGTCTGAAAGTAGCACACAGACGGATACGCACATATTGCCACCAACAATTGTGAGATCATATGAGTGGAATGAATGGGAATTAAGAAGAAAAGCTATAAAATTGGTTTGTAACAATATTTTCTAAAATTATTTATAGGTTGGGGATTTTTTTTTCTTTAGTTAAGACAGCAGAAGAGATGATTTATTGTATATATGTTACATTCAGCCATATACGAAAACAGAATTAGTCCCTCAAGTCACAGGTCCAGGGCATAGGACCAAAAGGGACAGTTTTGGTATGAGCAAGGTGGGTCTCTCAAAGGTGTTGTTGCGATCAGATGGCAATGGATGTTCTAGACCCATTGAATCAAGTTCCAGAAAGTCGGCATGCAGTCCAAGAGTTTGTACCAGCGTCTCCGGCCTCTGGCTTTCCTTATGTCTGCTCCTCTGGCTTCCATGGGTGTACAACCTAGCTGTTTGCTTGAACCTCTGCCTCATCTTTTTCGCTTCAGCCTCTATATCGCTTCTTCCTCCACTTGGCTCACTTAGTGAGGGGGTTTCCAAGAAGACGGCACTAAGGCCGAGAGGTATAGGTTGGGGAACTTTATTTCTATTTATTTATTTTTTTAAAGATTTTATTATTTGACAGAGAGACAGAGAGAGCACACAAGTAGGCAGAGCGGCAGGCAGAGGGAGAGGGAGAAGCAGGCTCTCGCTGAGCGGGGAGCCCAACACGGGCTCGATCCCAGGACCCTGGGATCTTGATCTGAGCCAAAGGCAGCCGCTTAGCCGACTGAGCCACCCAGGTGCCCCTAGGTTGGGGAACTTTAATGTATTGTTACTCATAGAGTTAGTAATTTAAATTACTTATATAAACTAATGAGTTGTATACAGAGTTCTTTGCATATTAATTTGCCAGCTTTACCTTGTAAGATTGTCTTCTAATTTTAAGCATGTACAGAAGGATGAAACTATTCTCAAATTATACCATCCAGTAACTAGAACAATGGTAGTTGCTTGCTCTCTCTATATCCATCTATTGTGCTAATCTATGAGGTTCTAGTATTTAAAGCACTCTCAGCTTCCTCTAATCATTGAAAGTATACCCTTTTCTTTTTTGGATTTTTTTTTTTTTTTTTTTTGAGGAGCAGAATATTACCTCTGTTATATCTCAGATAGTGTTCCCTCTTGTTGTCAACATCTTCTCTACAGGCACTGAGCTCTGTTGTCCTTCTGATTTTCAGTCACTTTAATCATAAGAGGTGCCTGCTCCTAAAGCATGGCTTGAAACTCTTATCTGTGTCTGACTCAGCGGAATTCCTCCCACTCACTCTTTTTACAGTACCTCGTCATTTTAAACAACAAGTATTTAGAGTATGAAGGAAACACACTCTTTTATATCTGTAGCCTTTTCTTACTATATTTTATCCATCTCTTCAACTGAAATCAGGTGTGGAAATAAACAAAGGCTACCTAAATGGGAACAGAGGCTATTTATTCAAAGTTGGCTATAGCAAGGGAGTCAACCACCATCACTTGCAGTTGGCAGAAACTCCAAAGCAGGCAGAAGTGGGAGAGCTTGATAGTGAAAAAAAGGGGAAGGTTTCGGGCGTTCTCTGATTAGAGGTTGTTGACATGGGGAAGCTGGAGGTGGGCTAACTCAAAGTGGGGGATCTTATGTGATTGGTTTGGTGGACATTGTCGGCTTTCTCTGGTTGGTCCTTAGTTTAAATGGGGGGGCAGCAAAAAAAAAAATAGGGAATCTGGCCAATTCCTGCCTGTTCTGGGCTGATAACTATGGCTACAGAGGTCGTGGGTCAGAGTTCTATTTTCATATAAGGTCTAGCCTTTGTCCGTTTGTATATTCAGTGTTTTATAGGCTTTTCACCAACCTTGACATTTTTCTTGCCACCCTTTCTGGTGGCAGCTTTTCAGTCCCTTGATTTCCTGGGATGAGAAAGGATTAGTTTCCTGATATATCTTCCAGATCCTTCTGTTCCATTCCAATCAGTCACTCTTCTGTAATTCACGAAGCTCCACTCCATCCCCATGTTCTTTTCTGTTATCTACTAAACTCACTCGAGCCCATCGGATATATACTAGATAACATAGATATCACTACTTTGTTTTTAGAAGCTAATCGTCTAGCAAGTGACATTGATACACTAAAAATATTTCAGTACCTCTTGGTAAGTGGTATAACAGAAGTGAAATAAAAGTTGACTTCAATGACATTTTAAGTTGGTCTGAGGTATAAATAGGCAAAGGAGAAGAGGGGAATGATGGCTGGATAGGATATGAGAGGTAGAGGTGCCAACATAGGTCTGGACTGGAAATATAAAGAGATTGGGGTATTTGGTGGGGCTGCACTGCATATTGACTGACCCCCTCTTCTCATTCCTCAACCTCCACTTCATTCTGATTCCCACCAGAGACCTAATTATCCTCTAGAATTGCATCATGTTGAATGCCAGCTCCCGATATATTACCAGTACAACCTGCTGAGAGGACAAAACTGAGTGTATTGCTTAAAGCTGTAGGAGGAACCACCACCCCAGCAGAGCTTTGGCAGTGTCTCGAGGGGGAGCAGCAAGGTCAGAATTTATTGAGAACACGAAGTATGGTGGAAGGCAGGTCTTTCAGTGCCAAGGGTAGGTCAGGGGATGGGAGGAAGGCTTGAATTGGATTGGGTAAAAATCATGAAAGAGCAGCCTAGCACTGATGGGACTAGGAAGTAAAGATTTATGGGGCAGGGTGCAAAGAATGTTAGGGCTTAATCTCTGTGTTGATGCTTACTACTGAAGGTGCGTCTTTCAGGATGTTCTGTAGTGAACACTCAAGCTATTTGTCTTCACAGGGGTCTCTTGGAATGGTAAAATCCTGCTAATGAGGACAACAGAATAATGAAGTCATATTAATGTAGACAATAAACTCAGTGTGGGGGAAGTAGTTTCAGTTTTCACTCACCCACAGTGTCTCAAAATCTGGAATCCAGGTCTCATTCCAGGTCTCTACTTTTTAACTCACAGGCTCTAATGCTTCTGAGTTTTTTTCTTGGACTTCCTCATCACTTCAGTAAATCCTAGTCTCCTTTTTATAAAACTCCTCTTTGCTTCCCAGCCTGAGTAATCTGTTTAACTTCCTGTTTACTAGTAATCCATAAAAAGAGCAAGCAAGATGTAGAATACTGTAAAATATAACCTGAAGACATGAGAACTTTTTATATTAAAAGTCTTGGGTGAAGGGGCACGTGGGTGGCTTAGTTGGTTAAAGCGACTGCCTTCGGCTCAGGTCATGATCCTGGAGTCCCAGGATTGAGTCCCGCATCGGGCTCCCTGCTCAGCAGTGAGTCTGCTTCTCCCTCTGACCCTCCCCACCCTCATGTACTCTCTCTCTCATTCTCTCTCTCTCAAATAAATAAATAAAATCTTTAAAAAAAAAAAAAGTCCTGGGTGAAGTCCATTTAAAACAAAGAATATCTTAAATTTTTGTCTTTTAAAACAATAAACCAAGTATGGTGGGAAAATCCAAGTGGTATTAAATCTCAAAGTATAATAATGAAGGAATTAGAAGATTATATTAATAAATAATTGAGCTCACTGTTAAGTTTGAATGTGTATGTTCTTTCTTTGGATCCGTTTTCAACCTTTTATGTATTTTCCTACTTCTTAGCCCAAGGATATTTATTATGTTCTAGTTTTTCTAATGTTTTAATGTTTTGTAGAAAAATGCTATGTTGTAGGGCTAATTTCTTTGTGGATTGAAAAAAGATTAGGCTGATATCATTTGTTCTTTAGAGATGGGTTAATTCCTGTGTATTCTCTTTCTTTTTAGGCCAATTTGCGTCAGAAAGCTACTCACTCAGTACAAACTGATCTCAGTCACATGAGAAGAGAAAATTGTTCACAGGTGTACCCACCCAAGGATGCTGGCACGCAATCTAAGAGAGAAGGTAGCAGCCGCGTGCCCAGGCCCCAGATTTACATAGCTGGTCTCCGTGGGGGACAGGGTAAAGTCACCTCTGGGGTCAAGGTGAACTTAACTAGAGCTGTTGATGAGACCTAGTTAGAGACTGAATTTTTAAAGTAGATCTCACCAAGTTATGAGCAGTGGCAAATATTGACAAGTATCTTTGCATCCTTTAAAATTAGTTAATTTTGTGGGTCTGGCACATTCATCGGTTGTGTGACTGTTTTCTGGATTCTCATGTATATTCGCTGTCAGCCTGCTACAAAAAACTAAAAGTTGTTTCTGTAACACATTTTACATTCTATTAAAATTGAAAAGTAAAACTCTGTCCACTCAGCTTTTATTTGTCAGAAAAGGTTAACCGCAGCTTTAAAGGCTGAATTATGATGCTCTTTAGATATTAATATATTTATAAGATTGTGACTGAGATAGAAGCTTATTTATTTCTAAAATCACATTTAATGTTAAACATTAAAATTTTAAAGGCTAGTCAGTATTTTCAGCCTCATTAGCTATTAAATGTTAACATAGATTAAATTGATGTATAATAAGACCTCGCTAATTTGGAATAATTAGAGCAGAGGTCCACGTGAATTTTAAAAATCTGGGAAATTTTACATAAAATCTGGATTTCTGGCCCCTTGAAAAAAATCAGAATATTTGGCAGTACTTGGCTAGTATTCCTGTGAATAGTAGCTGTGCTCTTTCGTAGGCCAGGCACTTCTGGTCCCCCTTCCTGCTGCCTTGCCTTATTTGCCTGACCCCATTGGCAGTTGCGTTTAGGGCCCATGTGAATTACTGATAGCTGAATTTTAGAGCTATAATTTTATTACTGTCTTACATAATTTTAATACCAACTCCTGGATAATAAAGACTCCCAGGTGGAGAGACTGTTAAACATGCTTTAGTGACGAGGGGATCATTTATATTTAGTGTATTTTTTCCTGCCTTGGTGACTTTTATTAAGGTGTATATAATTTGTTTTCTATGTAGGTTAAGTGTTATTTATAATGTGAATATGTTTCAAAATCAATTTTCCACATATATCATAAAGGTAAACTTCAAACAGACCTACTTCTCAGTGTTCATGATTTTCATAGCTGTAGTTTAAAAATGATGTTAAAGATAGGCGGGCTGGCTGTTGAGGCAAGGCCTGGGGCGGGGGGGCAAGGATCTGGCCTTGAAGGAGGTGGGATGGTGAGAGCTAACACTGAACTTTACAACATCAGGTTTTTTATTTTATCTGTTCTATCAACCCTCATTCGATTCTGCAAGACTTTTAAACACAGAAAAGAAGGGCTGGTGAGCCATAATTTGGGGTTATCAAGTTAAGGCTGGAAGTAAAATTTCCAAATAATAAAAATACCAAACCCAGTTTGAAAAGCTCAATTTAATATCAGAAAGTTGCCTGGTAAGTACAATAGAGCCAGAATAAAGGGAGCTAGACCGAATGGTCCTCTGCTGGAATCTTGACCATCCACCCAAGCCCTAGTGCTCTCTAAACATTCCCAACCACATGCTGGACCCTGCGTCAGATGGTCACGCCCGTTTCAGCAGGTTGCAGGCCAAACTCATTTTCTTAGACAGACTTGTGTCTCCCTCTGTATTTCTTTCTGTGGTCAAAGGCCTCACCATCTACTCAGTAGTAGACATTAAAAATTTTTTGACTGCCTTTTCCTCACAGCCCCTACATTTAATAAGTCAGCAAGCCCTATTGATTTGAATTGTCTGAGTCTGTTTTTGTCACCACTGCTATTGTTTAGGACTTAGTCCTATTATCTGATTCATTGGCATAATGTTTCTAACATATAAATCTGATCATTGTCACCCTGTCCCCTTCCCCCAACTTTTACTTCCTTCACTTAAACAGCTACCAAGTCTCATTTCTATTACCTAGGGGATAATGGGAAAACTCCTTCACATATTATGTAAGACTTCAAAATATATCCATTTATCTTCCAGTTTCATTTTCTGCTCCTCTCTTGCTATCTCCTTACACTATACATATTAGGCAAGTTGAACCAAACTCTTCAAATATGTCATTGTCTTTAATACCAACGTCCTCTGCTCTTGCTTTTCACTGTCACCTGGAATGTACTCCACAGACACCCTCATGAGATTATGTTTGTCCTCAGACTGATCAGGTTTTACCTTTTCAGTAAAGGTTTTCCCCATCACCTTTGGGAGAATTAATTGCTTCTTCCTTTGGATTTTCACTAGATTTTAGTTAGACCCTTAGTAGAGTACTTAAAGTCAATAGGTATACATGTGGTCCTCTGTATTCTCCCTGTTAGATTGTGAATTCCTTGAGATTTGAACTGTGTTCTAGCCATTTTTATACCCCTGGCATTTGTATAGTATGTTGTTAGATGAATGAATGAATAAAAAGGGAATAAATGAAAGAACAAACTAGAGGCAGGCTATTGGTCAAGTGATTATTTTAATAGTCAAGGTGGGAATTGATAAGGAGCTCAGCAGCAGAGTAGTCATTGGAAAAGAAGAGAGAATGGAACAGAGGAAAAAGGAGATTATTTTTTGACAAGTGGTGGGAAATAAAGTTGGATAAGTCATGTTGGTATAGCTTTTGGAGAATGTTGAAAGCCAGGCAGAGGAATATGTTGCCTGTCTGAGGTCAGACATTAGGAAACCATTGCAGATTCTTGAACAGAAGATTGATTGTGGGAGAGAGATGCTATGTTTGGGGAGATGGCTAGGAAGCTGTGTTGCAAGAATTAGGGTATGTGGTAATGGATGACATGAAGGGCAAATGTGAGATTTAATGAACAGGATAGAACATCTGAGGAAAAGGAAGGAAAAATCACAGTATGACTTCAGGGTGTCTACCCTAGGAGACCGAGGATAATTGGGAAGAGGAGCTGGTTGATCAAAAAAGAGAACACGTTCAGTACTAGAAAAATTGTGTTTAAGAGATAACAAATAAAGCAGAGGTGACTGGAATTTGAACTGGACAAAGATAATTTGGGAGGTCACCCCAAGGGAATGGGGATGGAATGAGGAGGAAGAGACAAAATGAGACCGAGGAGCAGTCAGAGGAGTAGAAAAAGACATAAGGAACCTCTGTGGTCAAAGAAGTAAAGTCAAGGTCTACTACTTACTAGCTTAAGTTTTTAGCATTAAGTAATTAATGTTACTTAATATTTTTCTGCTGCAGTTTCTTCATCATGAAAATTGGGATACTAATAGTTACTAACTCATTGGGTTGTCAAGAGGATTAAATGAGTTAACCCATGCAAAGCATTTATATGGTAAGTGCTTTGTTAATGTTAACCAAGAAAGGAGGGAGCCTCCGGTGTCTCATTCTACTGCATTCCCATCTTCATTTTGCCCACTTTCTGTTTTCAAGCTCTCTGTCAGTGCCTCGAATAATGCTTGGCACATTGTGGCTTTCAGTCAATGTCTGATGAATAAACAGAAGCGGATGGGAAATGAGAAAAGTTCAATGGAGTAGGCAACTGCTGAGCTCCGTTTTAATAGAGTTGGCTTGAGTAGAAGACCGCAGTAGGCAGAAAATGGTAGAAATAAGTACAGACTACAAATCAGTACTGCTTGGCAGGAAAAGAAAAATGAGATTATGGTAGCTAAAAAAGGAAGCAGAGGCAAGGGAGAGTTAAGTTCCAATAAGAAATGTTTAGATGTTGATGATTGTTACTCATGTTTTGCTCTTTAAGTCTAGACACTGAATTTTACATTGTATCCTTGTATTTTTTAACTTTCTCAATTACAAAATGCAACAATTCTTTTTAACTTGTCTTTAGTAATATTACACCATAGAAAGGAATTGTTTTAAAATACTAACCTAGCAAATTGGGATGTAATTTTCTTAATAGCAGAATGAGAAAAACATGCTTAAATTGTCATGGAAACAGTTATGTTTAGGTGTCTGCATTTGCCTAAATGTTCTTTATGGTTAATGATTTACTTTACTTGAACTTTTACCACTTTTAATAATCTATTATATAGCTACATCCTGAATTTGACTATAGTTTCCTTAAGCCTTTTGGCTTGCTTACTGCACAGCTTACACTTTTACTTTAGTACCAGTGGAGAGAGTAATGGGCTTCCTTGTATATAATTCATTGAGACTAGGGTAGCTCTCATGCCTGAGCAGAGATAGAAGTGAGCAGGATTCTCGCTGTGTCTCTTTCTGTCAAATAAATAAATAAAATCTTAAAAAAAAAAAAGAAGTGAGCAGGATTTCAAGGCAAATACTGCAGCTTGGTAATGACCATCAGGAATATCATTAGGGTTTCAGATGGCGATATAGCGGTAGTTGTTGGAGACACAGTCAGGTTAGCTTATTATCAGGCAAATGACCCTGTGGTTCACATGTTGAAGATGACTGCTTCTAGCAATAACCACTGTTGTAGAGAAGGCTAGGCATACACAAAAGCAGCACATTAAGTCACCAGGTTTTCCTCCAAGACAGGATAATTCAGAATGAGAAAGTAAAATTTAGCTCACGTGTAGAGAATGTAAATATCTGCTTGGCCATTCATTGGGCTGAGATAGCAAACAGAAACACCAGCTGGAAAGTTAACAGGAAATAATATTTATCTGAAGGGTATGCTCAGTAAAGTATAATAACCACCCCCTCTTCTGAGAGTCTACTTTCTAACTCAATGAAACATTTTGTTCTCTGAAAGCATATGGGGTTAGGAACCTTGCTGTTGAAATTGTTATCAGTAGGAATGAAACGACCTGCTTTTGCTTGGAGGATTTAAGTCACTTTGACACAAAGAAGCAGCCTCAATTTCCAACCTAGAAGCAAAGCCTTCTATTTCAGGGGCTCCTGAATAGAGCAGTCCACATCCGGTAACTTTGTTGTTTTCAAGAAACAGGATCCTGAGACTATTCTTCAGTCCAGATCTGATGTTGACTTCTTTATAAACAGCCCTGATTCGAATCAAAACACTGCTTCCTTTAAATTTCACCCAAGTCTATCCATCTCCCAGATTTTATAACTCTTTCTTTGTTTCCAGAGACATCCCACACAATTTCTCTGGTGTGAGATTTCCCTCACTGGAATGGGTCAATATATCTGACTCTCTCTAAATACAGGTTTATCCCTAGTGGTCTTGGGCTGAACAGGTTAGGACAAGAGGCATCAAAATCTAGTCAAGGTTCATGCCAATGCTTTGGGGCAATTAAAATTTATTAAGAAAAGTAGGGTTCAGTAGCATATGTTATGTGAACCAGAAATGTCACAAAAAACAGCCCAACAGCGTTTTACCTACCACCCTAATTATAATTTGTGTGTGTGTGTGTGTGTGAGATACTATTCTCTACCAGAAAGAACCATAGTTCCTTGAAGTGTAGTAGATTCCATGATCTAGGACAGGGAAATATCAAGATTGGCTGGAACCTCTTGTTGCCAGAAATAAAGAATGCTTCAAAAATCTTGTGCAGATGTAAAGAAAGGAGTAGGTTTACAAGGGTCATATTGGGATAACTTGAGCATCAAAAGGAGAAAAATTATATTTAATTAGGTTGAGACTATAATGATACTCCAAAATGGGAAGAGATAAACTGCACAAAGCTGTGGTTGTAAAACAAAAGAAGGAATGTATGATGGAATGTTTTCCATTATTAAAATTAATTTCAAGTACATGTGTGAATTTTTTGTTTAAGTGTATATATAGGAACATATGCAATAAGGAACTGTACCAATTACAGGAAGAGGTGAGAAGCACCAGTGAGCACACATACAACCCCGTAGAGGGAAGGTCCAAGAGTGTTCCAAAATGAGATTCATCAAATGTCCGACTCTACAAAGCTTCTTCTCATAGTAATGTGATGCTAATAAGGCATGCAAATTTTTCCAATAATGTTAGTAGACTAGATTTATCTACACATATATATATCTAGTGATAAGACAATGGCATATAACAATCACTCAAACCTCTAAAAAGTCATTTTAGGGAAAGATGGTGCTACGGGAGGTGTAGGCTTCTGGGTATCTCAGATTCTTGTATCCCTGTTCCTGTAAGGGATGAGATACCTTTATATTTTAACCAATCCACGTTATCTGGAAAGGCTTTCATTTTGCCAATGAATTATTTCTAGCATCGCTTATGCTTATTAATATCCTCTAGTGAAAGTGAAGATTACAGCGATTGAAGTAAATGCCTGTTGACACGTCCAATATTTTTGAAGCCCTTTTGTTGTGAGAAGATCACGTAGTTAGAATGTCTGGCCAAGTAAATATAATCAATGACAATGCTGACAATAAGGACACAGCCACAAGACTTCTGAAAAATACATAAATCATATTAAGTTTAAGTAAGAGGTAACAATGCAAGGTAATGAGCAAAGTGGAAGTTACAAAAGTTGCCGAAAGTAGTTTCTGTTACTCTGCGGGTTCTGGGGGTTTCTACAACAGCTCTGACAGGCATAAATCACCAAGTCTTAACTCAAGTCCTATTTGCTACCAAATCACCTTGGTGAGGACTACAATTCCCAGAAGGCAACGCTCTGCTCCCTTGACCCGGCTTCCTTAGCCGGCCGGGAGATGTAGTTTACAGAATGACGCCTTCGACTCGAGTTTTACGCACTTGTCAGCAAGGACTCGGCCGTAAAGGCCTCTCCTCCATCCGGGTCTTCCCATTTGCGGGGGTAGCTTGGATTGCTGAGCCTAATCTTGGTGCCAGGCTGGGCAGGAAGTCGGCGGACGGTCGGCGGGCGAGGCGCTCTAGGCCGAGTGATTTTCGTCTCTATGACCACAAGGAGGCGGTCTCGGGTGTCCCGAGGACGGCGCGCGGAGGGGGCGTGCGTCAGTTCCGCGCGGGGCTGTCGGGGAACCATGGCTGCCCCAAGAGGTGAGGCCTGGGGCCGCCGGGACTGGGGAGTCCACGGGGCGGTGGCGCGCTCGCGTCAGCTCCTGCCCGCGCTCGCGGGGCTCTTGGGGCCAGGCCGAGGCGTCGGGCATCAGGAGTTTGTTTGGAGCCACTCTGTGGCGTGAGCCTGTGCCGCCGCCTGTCTGGGCGGCGCGCGGCAGTCAGCCTCCTGTGGCTGTCTTCTCCTGGCGGACACCGCTGGGAGCCGCTTGGCAGCCCCAGACCGCGCCTGCCCCGACGAGCTTGCAGTGAGTGGGTGGGAACCAAATTCAGACAGTCCGGGGCTGCGGTGGACCCGGAGAGGGGCCGGAGCGCAGGTCCCGGGCTGGACCCGCATCACCCGGCGGGAGGCAGGACTGTGCTCCCTTCCGGCCGGGGTCGTCGCGGCTACGGTCTCTTCGGCGCCTTCTTCCCTACGGATGCCCAGGAGGCTTAAGGGCATGCTCCGGGCGCGGAGCCCAAGTAGCGGCTGGTCCCTCTAACAGCCACAGAAAACATCACTGGGGCATTGAAACAGCGCAGAAACCGTAACGAGATGGAGAAAGCAGTCGTTAACAGAGTTCCTTCCCTGGAGAATATTGTATGTGGTTAGAAGGAACACTGATATTTTGGGTGGAGGGCGAGATCCACCGCTTTCCCACCAGGGATGGCACATTAGAGTAATAATATTTGATGACTAATTGCCATTTCATGAGAGTGATTCTGATTAACCCCGAAGCACTTTGTTTTGCTGAGTGGAGTATGTAAGTTAGAACAGAGCTGAAATTTTTGGACCTCAGAGCTGTAGCTAGGACAGGTTGAGCGACACCCGGATTCCTTCTCCACCCTTCTCCCACAGAGCATTTGGCTTCACCTCTGAATAAATGTTAAAAAAATACTTACAGGATATCTTTCTGCTGGGTGCCAAGTTATTTTCCTGGTTGGGGAGCCCATGTTTATCATAAAGCCCTGCCCAGGGGCATTGTCTGTGGTTGCGTATCATGCTCTTAAGCATTCTCCCATTTCAAGTAAGCCCAACCTTAAGAGTCTTTTTGTAGCAACACAGGAAATAAGGGGAAAAAAATAGAACTGTTTTGATAACTAACATAGGATGGGGACAGCAAGATTAATGATGAGCAAAACTTCAAAGTTACAGAACTCAAATCATCTGAAATAGTTGCAGTAATTTACAGATTTAGGCTTATTGTCAGTAAATATTTGCTGTGCCTTTGCCATAAGTCTTATATGCCCACTATAAATGTATGATACTAACATTATATTATAAAGATATATTAAATATGTAATTTATTTTATCCCAAACTAGTGTCAGTCTGCCACATAATCTTGCAGTTGAGGCATTCTTCAGGAACAAAATCTTTGCTTAACTGGTTGACATTTAAAATCATCTGTGTTTTGTGTATGTATACGTGTGTGTTCATGTATTTGGAAAGTTTTGTGAAATTTTCAAATGTCATGGGTTTTAAGTATTTTGTGTTTGAAGTTGGGAAGCATTTTGAGGTATAACATTGATTAACTTCTATAAACTTAATGCTGTCTACTAAGTAATGTTTTTGTTGTACATATTTTCCAGAAAATGTCAGTTTATTATTCAAGTTATACTGCTTGGCAGTGATGACCCTGGTGGCCGCAGCTTATACCATAGCTTTAAGATACACAAGGACATCAGACAGAGAACTCTACTTTTCAACCACAGCCGTGTGTATTACAGAAGTTATAAAGTTATTGCTAAGTGTGGGAATTTTAGCTAAGTGAGTATAAATGTTTTTTAGTGTGTTAAATTGTTAATTTTCCACGCAGTTAAGGTATTTTCTTTATTAGAAAATTCAAGCTATGTCTTCATATGTTTGATTGCTCTAGAGCTGTGTTTCTCAACTTGGGGCAGTTTTGCTCCACAGGAGATCTTTTTTGGTTGTGTCCACTTGGCTGATGCTACTGGCATCTGCTGGGTGGAGGCTGAGGATGCTCCTGAACTTTCTACAACGGACAGAACAGCCCTCCGCAACAGAGAATCATCCAGCCCCACGTATCAGTAGAGCTGAGGTTGAAGAACCCTGCTCTAAACCAGGGGTTGGCAAATTATGACCTGGGGGCCAAACCCTGTTTGCTGCCTCTCTTTGTTGCAGCAGAGACTGTGTGACTCATGAAGCCTAAACTATTTACCATTTAACCCTCACAGAAAAGAAGGACTGACTTCTGTTGTAGAGGCATATATGATAATAATAATGTTTCTTGAGTATTTTTGTGTGTTAAGTGCTAGGCACTGTGCTAAGTGCTTTTCATATAAATCATCTGATTTAATCTGTATGCATTTTTTAGATAAGTACTATACCCCTGCTTTACCTGTACAGCATCTGAGGTGCCTCAGTGTTACACCTTTATAAATACGTGGTGGCACTGGGCTTTAACCTGGTAACATTGTATGAGAATCATTCTAGCTAAGGGTGCAGTGTAAGAGAGGTTTAGGAATAGGGGCTTTGGAGTGACACAGACATAATTTTAAAACTTGATACAGTGAGATTATGACTCTCTAAGCTTTAGTTTCTTTATTTTTTAATTGCGGAAAATAATATAGGGTTGTGAAAATTAAATAAAATCCGGTAGGAAATTGCATTGGGGAAAAATTGATGAGATGCGGACCCTTCTGGGTCATTTGGCAGGTGAGAACTCATAATAGGTTTCAAAATGAGAGTTAGTGAGAGTGGGGCACCAGTGAGGAGTGGCGTGTGGGTAAGCTTTTAGGTAGAAACAAAGTTCATACAAACACTTTTAAATTTCATTTAACAAATATTTATTGATTTTTGTGTTATGGTTTTTTAAAAGGTGTTGAATATACAAGTATGAATGAAATAGATAAGGTTTCTCCTTGCTTGGAGCTTAGGCTTAGAGGAAGAGAGAGAAACTAAACCAGTAAATACACGCATGATGACAAATAATCATGTGAAAAAATACTCTAAAAGTGGTTTGGGGAGGGAGAAAAGAACAAAAATAACTTGAGGCCACATGGTGGCAAGCTTTAATATATTTGAGTTTCACACGCTTGGGTGGCTCAGTCAATTAAGCATCTGCCTTCTGCTCAGGTCAGGATCTCTCAGCGGGGAGTTTGCTTCTCCCTCTCAGACTGTCCCTCTCCCCTGCTGGTGCTCGCACGTTCTCAAATAAATAAAATCTTAAAAAAAATTATCTTTTGGGCTGAGATACTGTGGCAGCTTAACTTGTTAGGTTGCAAGTAGGGTAAAATTTCAGACCTTTCACAGTTTCTTAACAAGATTCCTTTTTATGGAGATTTGGCTTTGCTTAGGGGATTCTTCATTCTGGATAATGTCAGATAAATGAGAGGTCTTGTTGTACCTTTAAAAGGCAATGTTCCAAAGGCAAAAATCTTTGTTGAAAACTCTACGACAACTTCTACATAACAACCTAAGAGTTTAATAAAATCTTAAGGCTTGGCTTCTTTTACGACAAACAGAAATTGGAAGAAGAGGGATAAGGGAACCCATCTCTTCTTTTTTCCCTCCGAATTCCATGGGGAGAAAAAATTGTGACTCAAGAATGAAATAGGACTGTCAGGCATGACATCAGCCATTTTGAACTGTAAGGTCAAATCATGATTCAGTTGTTCGGTAACTGTTAGGAATTTTTAAAAACCAATGTGCAAAAAAAAAAGCAGTGAAGCCTTTGGTGTAACTCAGCCATTGAGCTGTGTTCTGCCAACCCACCTGTATAGACTTTGTTTTACTTTGATGCTTTTCCATCCTTGCAAAGCTTGGTGTGTAGTATTTCTTTTTCTTCAGTTATTCCATGTTATGGGTATGGTCAGTTGTAGTTTATTTTGTGGAAACCTTTTTGGAAATTACATAAAAATAAAAGCACAAAAATTTCTAAGAATTCGCCAGACAAGTCAAATAATGGTGCTGAAATAACAACCGTGTGGAAAACCAAAAACTGTACTTGATCGACATCATCATCATCAATAATTAGTTGCTGTGTCTCTCACCAGCATAATGTAAAGGCTTACAAGAGAGGCTCTGTTATGAACCCGTACCTGCAGAGTACACAAGACCAGAGACAACCAAGAAAAGTAAAGAATTATGACATACATAGTTTTGGTAGTTGGCCTTTGACATTATATGGCTAACAAGAATTTGGGGGTCGAGAAGAATCATTTAAAGCACACAGAGTTTCTAAGTGGAAAAAAGCACTGGCAAAAAATTTACAAAACATGAAACTAGATACATTTGAAATTATTGAATTTTAAAGTGAATATAATTGTTATGGAGAATGTGTTGGTAAATTTTCATGTGCTTATTCAAAACACATTGGTAGAAAATAAATACCTGTGCTTCATAACAAGAAAATATTTTATTTCTTGGAACAAAGAATTTACTTAGAATGCTCATTTCTTAGAATGGTAAAAAAGTGAAAGATAAAGGAGAATTATTTCAACCTAGGAAGTCACAGATTGATACTTACAAAATGAATTGAAAGGACAATGCAGTTGCTTCTTTAGCAATATGTGATGAGACACTTGATAATGAAACTAAACACGGCTATTTGGGAAAGATACCCAGTGAAAATGTTGAAAGTTTGTTCTAGATCTTGAAGGGACAACTAGCTTATATTAATAAGCTGTTAGTAACTGTTTCCAGTTTGGAATATGGAAAAGATGAATAAAATACATGGCCAGACTCTGGGCTACTAGAAATGAACAGTTAAGAGTTACACAAATGAAAGACCCAGTAACTTTATATTTGTCTTTTTGATTTAATTATGTGAGGTTTGCAAAGAAGTAAAAGATTTTCTAGATACTCTCCATGCTCTCATTTCTTTGTATACCTATTAAAACTGGTAACTTAAAAAAAGTGGGTCAAAGGCAAATAGGATGTTATGTAATGGGTCAAAAACACAAGTTGGATATTACTGCTTTATTTTACTGTGATGGAGAAACTTAAAATATCAGAAAGTATTTGTGGTAAGAGATTAGATTTTGTTTTCAAAGTAGAAGCAATACTTTATCATTTCAGAGAGGATAACAATTTCAGGACATTGTGGGAGAATGTGAAAGAATTACATTAGAAGTAACTAAAAGTTTATTCCTTAAAAATCTTCTCTTCAGAGAAGAAGAAGAAAAAATTAGATCCTGATGATAAAATAAAATTTCTCCCATACTGTGAAAATAAAGTTAATGTAAAAATTAGACAACATGTTAACCAAATTCTGATTTGGAAATTTTGGAGGACAGGAAAAGGAAAAAAACCCGGAACTGTTTAAATGGAAAAAAAATTATTAAAGGAAGTAAAGGCTTCTTCCCTTCTTCCCACTCTTTACCTTATGATAAAGTGCAATAATTTTATAGAGTTGACATAAATATTGTTTCAGAACTTTAATTTTATCTGAACTATGCAGAGCCTAACCTCATAGACCAGTTTGCTGTTTGTTTATTTAGTATGGTCTCTACAGTAATGCTCTTTGCTCGGTAATATGTTTGGTCTTGGCTGATTGTTAAAGAAGTACATATTTTATACTATGTAGAGATGGGGGCAGAGACTCAGGAAAGTTCTTGAAATTCTTTTTTTTTTTTTGAAGATTTTATTTATTTGACAGCGAGAGACACAGCCAGAGAGGGAACACAAGCAGGGGGGGAGTGGGAGAGGGAGAAGCAGGCTTCCTGCGGAGCAGGAAGCCCGACACGGGCCTCGATCCCAGAACCCTGAGATTATGACCTGAGCCGAAGTCAGGCAATTAACGACTGAGCCACCCAGGTGTCCCAGTTCTTGAAATTCTTAATGTCTTGCTCATAATTAAGGTTCACTTACAGAGAAACATATCACTGCCACATCCAAATAATCTGTTCCCCTTCCTCCAAACATTTTAAACATAGTCATGCTTATGTCTGTTTCAATATATTGATGTAATGGGACAGTCAGGGTCATTCATTTATTCATTCATTTACCAAACCCCAGTTATGTGCTCAACACTGTTTCAGATGTGAGAAGTATAGTTGCAAACTGCAAAGGCATAGTTCTGTCCCAATGGAGCTGATAGTCTAGTGGAGAACCAGATATTAGGCAAATGAGTAATTTGCAGTGTTAAGAAGGATAAGTAGAGGATGCTGTAAATAAGTATAATAGAGGGTCTCCATTTGGGTTGGAAGGCTCTCTCTCTGAAAAAGTTACATTTAAACCTAGACCTGAAGACTGAGTAGAAGTTGTGTAGGAAAAGAGCATAGAGAGGCAGAGAGAACAGTGTGTTTGAAGCCCCTGCAGCAGAAAAATTCTTGACTCTTAAGTAACAACAGCAGCAAATCAGTATGTCTGCAGTGTTGTGAGAAGGGAGTGGTGCTAAGATGAAGCAGGAGAGGTCTGCAGGGTCTCAAGAATAAGTCCATGGGCCTGTGAAGAATTTTGGATTTAAGTGCATTTGGAAATAATTGAGTGGTTTAATTCAGGGACTAACCATGGCAATCCATTTTGCTTTAAGAGTCACATTGATCGGGCGCCTGGGTGGCTCAGTTGGTTGGGCAACTGCCTTCGGCTCAGGTCATGATCCTGGAGTCCCGGGATCGAGTCCCGCATCGGGCTCCCTTCTCAGCGAGGAGCCTGCTTCTCCCTCTGACCCTCCCCCCTCTCATGTACTCTCTCTTATTCTCACGCTCTCAAATAAATAAATAAATCTTTAAAAAAAAAAAAAAAAAGAGTCACATTGATCTTTGAGGAGAATGGATTAGAAGGGTGCCAAGAGTTGGAAGTAAGGAAGCTTATTAGAGGCTAGACATAATGGCCTACTATAACAACACAGGATAAAGAGAAGCTAATGGATCTGAGTTATGTTCTGGAAGTAGAATCTGTAGGACTTGGTGATGGGGTTGGGTACATAGTCGATTCGTATTTTTCACAGTAGTTATGTTCTATGAGGTCACCATGGACACTGAATTAGTGAATATTGATCTAGTGCTGCTAGAGGAAAAACAGTGTTAGGTTCCTGTGAGCCTCTGGTCACAATATTTTCCTCAACTGATCAATAGATAACCTTGTTTTATGTGTGTTTCTGTTTAAAGACACCTTATTTAATATATGTTGATTCATTAGCATTGAACTCACAGCCAATAGCACTATAACTCATGCCTAAAGAAATCTTCTCTAACATGTATTTTCTCCTTAAGGCATATTACAGCCATCTTGGATTTGGACAGTATGCTTGGGGGCCATTTTAAACAGCAAAATCACCACTAGAAAGCCCCAAAATGTGGAAAACGTGGCACTAAATAGACTACATTTGCTTACAGTATAAGAGCTGAAACACGAAGGCAGAGCATTGTCTTTTCTGACCTCAACTGGGAATGTGTGTATTAGGCAACTCAAATTTTGGGCCTCTCTATGCACATCTGCCTATGATTGTAAAAGTGCGGAGAGTATTGATTTTGGGGTTGCAAATACACTTTAGCAAATAGGCAGATTCGCACATACAGAACCCACGAGTAATGAGGATCAACTACAGTAGGTGAGGGAAGGGAGGTGTTAAGAATCATATCTATGTTTCTTAATATTAAAAAACTGGGTAAATAGAGTTATTTTTTTCTGAGACAGGAATAAAAGATTTTAGGGAAGGGGATATCAATAATTTAATTTTGGGTAGGTACAATATAAAGTTTTTAGTGCCTCTGAGACATCCAAGTGGGCTATGGAGAAAAGGCAGTTGCGTTGATGCGTCTGGAACACAGAAGAGAGGTCTGGGCTGGAGAAATAAATATGGATGTCCTTATCACATAAAGTATTTAATCTCATGGGATTAGAAGAGATTGTCAGAAGAGAGTAATCTCATAAAAGTATTCTCATTTTCAATGCCCTTTAATGCCATATATCTTAAAGATTCCTATTTTCTGGACAATATAACCAGAAACCACAGAACCTACATAAAGAGGAACATACAATAATAGGTGCAATATGTTTAGACAAACGGAAAGCTTATTTAAAAAAACCAAGAGTCAGTCTGGTCTGAAGCAGTGTCCTACAATTTTGTAAGAGTTAAATTAAGCAGACGAAGGTAAGCATAACTTCAAGTGCCCAAATTAGGTAAGTTAGAATATTTAGGTCCTAAGAATTTAAGCAGAGGCAGTTGTAGCTCTGGGGATGGTTCCTGGTGAGCTTTGGAGATCTCAAGTCTAGTCACTCATCTCTTGTGTCAGAACTTTGAGACTGGGAAGGACCTAATTAATATATTCTCTGTCTAATAAATTTGACCTGACCAAATGGATCAGCAAGGTTCCAGACTCATGTTTTAAATGAATGGGCAGTCTCTCAGGATTTAAGGTGGTGGGGAGTTTCTGTACCTAGAGAATCCTACTTGGATAGAAGTCATGTTGGCAATCCAGGTCAGATGGCAGAGACCCCATTCTCTTTGATTCTTTCTCTTCCTTTTTCCCTTTCCTGGGATAGGAGTAGTGGGGTTGCATTTCCTGAAGCATGGGTATTGTTAGTATCGTAAAAACCTTTGTAGTCTGAAGGGTATGGCTGGCTTGCTGAAACACTGGAAGGCAGCAGCTTAATTTTAATCTCAAATCTTTTCTTTGCCCTATTTTAAATATAGTAAAAAAAAATTATAAGTGAAATTCACTTGAAACTTTTCTGTGTGATGTGTTTAGGATATTTAACTTTTAAAAGGAAACATAGACTTGCTTTGGTGAGGAGAGCAATATATATTGGGGCAACAACAACCATGGATTTCATTTATATTTCGTCAGAAAAGAAGTAAAAGCACGTCTTTCAGATTGTGGTAAGTGAGCAGAAGGCAGAGAAATGCATACCTTGGTGTGGTCTCCAAGAAAACTGGGCATTAAATGTGGAAAATACTTCTGCTATAATATATAATGTTGTAAGTTAAAATCGCCTTAGGAAAACCAAAGAATAATGCTTCTTTTGGCACTATTGTGAAAATGAATTTTTGAAACCTAATGAGCAGATATCTAACTTCTTTAGAAAGCAAGAAACTACACTGTAGAATACAATCTGTTAATCACTGTCAAAATGTGTGCCCCATCACTGGTAATTTAATTTTGATTGGATTAAGATAGTGCCTGCTAGCTTTCTCCATATAAACTTACCAATTTTCTCTTTGTTTTTTGTTTGTTTGTTTGTTTTAGATTTTATTTATTTTTTTGACAGAGAGAGACATAGCGAGAGCAGGAACACAAGCAGGGGGAGCGGGAGAGGGAGAAGCAGGCCTCCCGCAGAGCAGGGAGCCCGATGTGGGACTCGATCCCAGGACCCTGGGATCATGACCTGAGCCGAAGGCAGACGCTTAACAACTGAGCCACCCAGGCGCCCCCAATTTTCTCTTTGTAATTAACATCTTACGGAGAGATACTTCGTGGCTAAGTAAATACTGTTTCTCCTATCACTTTCACTTACTAAGTTTATTACCCATTGATGTTGCCAAATGGTAACTTCTTAATTCCATCACTCCTTGTACCTTTATTAGGTGGCCTTCTACTCTAAGAAGCTTTCCCTTTCTTTCTCTGTCTCTCTCACATACAGCATAGATTCATGGATTCATTGTATGGGCTGGAATCCATTATCATTATTCATTCTGATGCTAAAATTATCCCAGATTAGGGCAGTGGGATCTTCTTCAAGCTTCTTCCCTGTTTCCTTCCTTCCTTCCTTCCTTCCTTCCTTCCTTCCTTCCTTCCTTCCTCTCTTCCTTTTTTACATATTTTCATCAATCTTTGAGCAGTTTATTTAGCACAGGAAGATGTTTAAGGCTTATCTTATACTTTACCTGCCCCAACCCTGAAATCATACATTTCTCCAAGACGTCTTGGTCCTTTTTTTTTTTTTTTGAGAGTGGTATTTAGAAACCATGATCTAGATATTAGGTGTGCCTGTTGCTTCTGGGGTATCATTTCTTCTTGGCCCTTTCAGCAGAGGCAGGAAATCTGTGTACATGTGTACATATACACCTATCTATTTCTGTACTTCTGTATGTATATGGGTGTATAACATGAGTTATGTATTGTTTGATACCTATAATTCTGATCTAATAACCACAGTTTATTTTATACTTCCCTTTCCATATTTGCTCCTTTCTCTAATGGTGTTAAGTCTAGCTTCCATTATCCTTAAGATATTTATTTATTTGCTCAGTCTTCGAGTACATAAGTAGATTCAGAGTTTCTAACATACAGCTGTGAAAAACCTACTAACTAAAATTCAGTATTTGTACATAGTTCTTTTTGCCTTTAGTTATAGAGCATATAGTAAAAAGACTGCTCCTTAGAATACTTGGGTTAGTTCTCTTTTTCCCCTTTAGAGTAGTTTTGTTATTCATTTAAAAAACTGGCAGGTTTTGTTTGTAATTAATTTTAGGTTTTCCCATCCTTGTTGATTTTACTTATAATTTACGGTAATTTTCAGGATGTGAAATTATACTTATTTCAGTGAGCTAGAGCTGCAGGAAAAGGAGTGCAGGGAAGAATTAATGGATGGCTGCTTTGATAAGATTTAAAGTTTACATGTTCTAATTGGTGAGTTTTAATTACGTGTGCTATGCATGTATACATGGTATACGCTGTGCTCCACTTTACTTCCTCCCCCCGCTTAAATGTTTTATCTGACAGATTGTTCCATGTCAGTACTTAGAAATCTGTCTCATTCTTTTTAAGAGCTGCATGGTGTTCTATTATATGGATGTACTATATATACTAGGCTCTGTTGATGGGCATTTGGGTTCTAAACAAAGGCATCTTTTTATATACACTATTGTGCATATGTATGATTACATCAGATCACTTTTAAATTGAAGAGGAAATTACTAAATCCTATTTTTTGGGAGAGGGGACAGATTTGCAGTTTGATGTTGCAAAAGTTCTATATGTGATTAAGTTGATTTTTAAAAATCTTTGAGTTATAAATTACCAATTTCTGAGTTATAATCTGATTGAAACATAAAACCGTTAACATTTAAAATATTTTGGTCTTTCAAACTAGTTACTACAGTAGTTCACAGGAAAATTACTGGTTAGCCTTATGCTTTACTAAATGCTATCATAGCTATTAAAACTGACAGTTTTTATTTAAATCTGTCACTTGTGGGATGCAGAAATGGAAGTGCAAAGCTTTCACATTGTCTTAGAACAAAGTCAACCTTTTATTGTTTGCTATTCACCAGTCTATAAAGACTAAGTAAATCTAGCAGGATGTGTAAATGTACTGTATTTTGGGTGTGTATAGTAATAAAACAAATACATTATATAAGATTGAAGAAAATAATTTACTCCAGAAAAATTATTATTTTAATTATTTTCTAGTATCACTTAGAATAATGTAGCTGTCAAATACTTATAGATTATCCAGTCCTATTCTGTTTCTCTTGCTGGGTTTACATTTTCTTTTTATTGCTAAAACCTGGTTTATATTTTTTCATAACTTATTACTACATGTAACATTAGATCCAAACATTTACTGAACCTTTCAAACTTCCTTTTCTTTGTTTCCTTTCAAACTTTCCTGTTTGTCAGTCACTCTTCCAGAAGACCAGAAATACTGTTTTTTTTTTTTTAAACTTTTATTTTATTATTTTTTTTAAAGATTTTATTTATTTGACAGAGAGACACAGCGAGAGAGGGAACACAAGCAGGGGGAGTGGGAGAGGGAGAAGCATGCTCCCCGCCGAGCAGGGAGCCCCATGCGGGGCTTGATCCCAGGACCCTGAGATGATAACCTGAGCCAAAGGCAGACGCTTAATGACTGAGCCACCCAGGCGCCCCCAGAAATACTGTTCTTCTAATAAAATCTGTAACACTTGGTTTACATTTTTGACTGCCTCTTTGTACCCATGTTGTAATGGGTTTAGGGTCATAGGAAGGAAGTAAAAGTCATGTACCTTGTATGAGGAGTATTTTTGTCCTCAAATAACCTCATTATTGGTTTTTATATCTAGCCCTCAAAGTCTTTATTGTGAGGTAATCATATGTAACTTTGCAGATGATAAGAAATTTATAAACCAGATTTAACTTTAAGCTCATGAGTAACTTCTGTGTTCCATTTTGCACAGTGCCTTGGTAACTAGCCAAGGAATTTATGCCTCCTAGTAGTTCTCATCAGATCAGGAGCTAGAAGAATGAGGCCTACATTTTGACCAAACATAGGTCAGAAAGAATTGGTTTCAGCCCGTTGATAGGAAATTTTAGGCGGGGAGGCAGCAGTGGAATCTCTGCAATCAATGTGGAGCTTCAGAATTTCTTCAGGTAACAAAAGGTTGCACATAGATTCTATAACAGTGATAAAAATCAAAACAGATTATTCAAATAAGAAATTTAATGGGAGACTATAAAAAATTTGTATGTGCTTTTTGATTATACATGTTCTTTTTCTTATCTAGCAATGTCATTTGTAGAACTGAATTTAGTACATTTGGGTTTTTTTTTTTTTTTTTTAGATTTTATTTATTCGAGAGAGATTGAGAGAGCACAAGCAGGGGGAGCTGCAGAGAGAGAGGGAGAAGCAGGCCTCCCGCCGAGCAGGGAGCTTGATCTCAGGACCCTGGGATCATGACCTGAGTGGAAGGCAGTCGCTTAACCCACTGAGCCACCCAGGCGCCCCAGTACATTTGCTTTTAACAGAAGGTACTTAGTAAAGGATGTGATTTCTGAGAAAACAACAGAGCAGGAAAATGGAAGAAAAAAATCACCTTTGGTTTTTATGTGTTCCTTTTTATAGTATACTCAAGGCTGCAGTATATTTAGAATTGATTATTTTTAATAGTAGAACAGTAGATAACTACTAGTGTTTTCTTGCAGATATTGTAATTTTTTTAAACCTTAGCAAGTAAAGCTAAATACAAGCTTTTTAATACATGTGTTAAATTAAGCAGGATATAATTTGATTAATACTGAAATCATTTACTTCCTTTAAAACTTTCTGTGTGCTAAGATTCCCACATATTCTTTCTTTTTTAGGATTTTATTTATTTATTAGAGAGAGAGACAGAGCAGGAGGGGAGGAGCAGAGGGAGAGGGAGAAGCAGACTCTCCGCTGAGCAGGGAGCCCGATGTGATACGGGGCTCAATCCCAGGACCCTGGGATCATGACCTGAGCCGAAGGCAGACGCTTACCCGACTGAGCCACCCAGGCGCCCCTTTATTCTACTTTGATATTTTTCTATTTTTGAGCTTTTGTTTTATAAGTTATTTTAGCATTTTCTATTTTTTGTAACTTCAAAATATCTTATTATAATTATATAATATTGCTATAATTATAAGCACTACAGTGAAACTTGAACTCTCCAGTAGTTAACATTCTGATATAGCTTGGCTTCTCTAATATCTGCATCAGAAGCCTTCCTGGCAGTGAATAAGTAGCTCCTAAGCATCCAACACAAAGGATATAGCCAGGAGAGCCAAAGACCTGAAGGTCAATCCTGATACTCTGTATTTACTGGTTTGTCGCAATGAAAGAAAGGAGTACTCAGATTGGCCAGTGATGCCTCATAGGCTCTTCTTTTTATGTGAAAGCTGAAAGTGCAATAGAAGAGATAAGGAGAAAAGTGTCGGGGCACCATAGCAGTTTTGATTATTGGTGCAGGCATGGTGGTTATTAGGAATAGTAATGAGATACTTACCTAGTCCATATTCCAATAGGGCAAAGAGTCAGTGATAGAGAGACCACCTCTTTTCTGGATAGACAATAATTCACTTGATATCATTGAAGGCTTAGTGTATCTCTAAGGGGTGGAGGTAAAATGGCATTGCCCAGAGCAAGGGATTAGGGAAGGGATAATAGCCATCCTATTAGAGCTTGGGGAATCCAGTGTAGATCAATGGACATGGCAGTGGAATGTGGGAAATGGGTACAAACAGGTATCTCTTAGGAGTTCTTTAGGGAACCACTCTGCAGATAATAGCAATATATGTCAGTATTTTAGAAGGCATTAAAAGTAACAGTATAGTGAAAGCAGTGTCCTGTATTTCATAGTCTGTAAGACATATCTCTGCTGTCTTGTGTTTCCTAGTGGGAAATAGGACATTAAAGAAAATGTTCAGGTATGTTTTCTAATACATCATCCTGTTAAGATAGCTCTTTTGAGTTGTACTCCTGTGGTTCTTCCGTCTTATTTTGTTTCTCTTTAATTTTGTTCTTCAATTCTATAATTGAGAGAAAACATTCTCTGAAAAAATGCAGTTTAAGGTGTTGAGGAAGTATATAGGACATCTTAGATTTGCATTAAACATTTTAAAAAGACTGTCAAATGTTTAAAGGGCCAATCTTCAGATACCTGAGAAACTCTACTACCTAGAATTTCTCAGTAGTGATCTTTTGGTATCCTTTCCTTCTTCTGGATAGAGTTTGTAGTCTCCTGCCAGGTTGTGTGCATTCCTTTTCAGCATATAGATTTACCACTGTGGTGTAGAGCATGTTGAATTTGGCAAGAGGAAGACCTATAACTAAGAAGGATGTCTTTTGTTTCCATGACCTAGGCCAAATTTCCTGTCATACTTAAGCATTTTCTTGGGGGCTGGAGTGTTCTACAGTGGATAGGCATAGGTAATGAGTTTGACATTGTGGACTTTTTGCTCCCCTTCAGAACACGTATAATTATTTTTGCAGTATTTAAATATGACAAAATTCAGTTGACTGTTGATTATGTTAATCAAACATAGTAGAGGCTCACTGTGACTGTCATTAACTTTGAGTGGAAACAGATATATCTCCTTGCAGAAATATTACGGTCCTGTCTCTTAAGGATATTGTGAATTGCAGTTGGGACCTTTTTGATAAAGACCCTTTTTTGCTGTTGATGCTTATTATAAAACTTTTTTTTTTATTTTCAGGAAATTTTCAAGAGGGGAAATAAACCAGATTAGCTAGTTCCTCCTGAGGAAAAAATAAGAATAGTTAAGAGCATGTATAATCAATATGCATCCATGTACATTACAAATATAGTTTACTTTTGTGGGTATTAGTAAATTATTTCCTGCAAATTTATAGATATGTACTTCAGCTTTATGAGAATATGCTTCAATTTATTATCTATTTCATAAGCACGGAACTAATTTACAAAGAATATTGACCTGAATTGCTCAATCCCTATCTCAAGTAACTTCCATAACTATGAAACCCTTTCTCTTGTTTATAATTTAAATCTATTGTAATTAAAAAAAAAAACACCTTTAAAAATAGATACACAACCTAATTAAAATAATGAGGGTGAACTGGATATAATGGCAGTTAAAGTGGGATGGATTACATTTTTATAGGTAATATCAGCAATTCTGGTTTCCTGTTATATCATTATTTAATATGCTTAAAAACTCCTGGAGCTTTGACCAGAGGTTGATGATGGTAAACCTAATTGTCATATTTTCCCAAATCGAACTTGTAATTGTTTTCCTTTTATACAGTTGTTGGTATGTTTCTTTTAATCTAAAATTAGTTGAAAATTATAAAAAAATACATTTGCTAGATTACAGCAATGGACCTAACATAATACGACTATTCTGTGTGTGAAGGAATCTTATCAAAAGGACACTGCTGGGGTGCCTGGCTGGCTCAGTTGGTAGAGCATGCAACTCGATCTCAGGGTTGTGAGTTTGAGCCCCATGTTGGGTGTAGAGATTATTTAAAAATAAAATCTTAAAAAAAAAAAAAGATGCTCTTTAATTTTCTTTCTCACCCTTTTGTTTCCAAAGAGAAACTGGTAGTCCTGGTAGATTCAAGGCATCTTTAAGAGAAAATGTCTTGGGGAGCCCCAAGGAACTGATGAAGTTAAGTGTGCCATCATTAGTGTATGCTGTTCAGAACAATATGGCTTTCCTAGCTCTTAGCAATCTGGATGCAGCAGTATACCAGGTAAGTGGAGGTAAATGACAATGAGAAGTGTAGAATCTTAAAAAAACAAAGTTTTTACAGTGAAAAGATTTTTATTAACCCTTTATCACATTATATTTTTTCTCCATAATTCTGTTAATATCAAATATTTGTGTGAGAGACTGTTATGAGTTCCTTAATTCATTGTTTTGTTTCTAGGTGACTTATCAATTAAAGATTCCCTGCACTGCTTTATGTACTGTTTTAATGTTAAACCGGACACTCAGCAAATTACAGTGGATTTCAGTTTTTATGCTGTGTGGTGGAGTCATACTTGTACAGTGGGAACCAGCCCAGGCTACAAAAGTCATGGTAAGAAACAAAATGCTCACCATAACTAAAATAGAAGACTTCTTTAAGTCTTATAATGCTTTAGATTAGTCACATTGATGAATGTAGCACGATTACATTTCTTTGACTGAAAATAATCTTTGCCCTACAGATAGGCTTTTTTTTTTCTCCTTTAGGATAATTAAAGATAATATAACTGATTGGTATCCCCCTCCCCCTTTAGTTTTCTGGAGGGGAATATGCATAAAATATTTTAGAGATGGAAGGTACCTTAATGTAATCAACCCTCTTTGTTTTATGGAGGATGAAACTGAAGTCTAAAGAAGTGAAGTAACTTGTCTAAAGTTACACACTTAACAGCTAACCTGTGCCTAAAATTGTGCCAGTTTCCACAGTTTGTATGTTCAGAACTCATGGGCCTCTTTTAGACATCTTCTAAAGAACGCTGAGCAAGGTTTTCTCCATCTAATTTTCATCTTTTCCCTCAACTCACAATTTTTTAAAAATCTTTGTACATACTCCCACGGTCAGTGATAGGGATTATGGGGTAGTAGTGTTTTTACTGATAATCAATAGTTAAAATAGGGCCCAAAGTGGCTTCCTAATTTTCAGTTTGAGTTAATTGTTAAAGTACATACCTGATCTCTTTTTAAAGTGTAACATACTTTATAGATTATTTTCCCAGAGAGGATTAGGAAGTGGAACTCTAGTGAATGACCTTCTGGAGTTTCCCTCGACAACCAAGTAACTCTTTACCTTTTCGCAAATAAAAGACCATGGTTCTCCTATAAGTATAAGGTGGTTGGGGATGTACAGAGAGCTTGTGCAAGTAGGAAGTCAGTTATTTTTTAGGTAGTTTCTAGCCTAAGAGTAGGTGGAGGTTTTTTTTTCCACCCCCCGAACATGAGGTTTAGATGAAGATTTATTGTCTTCACATGATATTTAGACATGCTTATATTCTTGGTGGCATTGCAAGACAGTGACCAATTATTCACTGCACATTTAATTTAGTTGTAGACCCTGGGAGAAAGAATTTATTGGGAAGTAAGGCAAACAGAAGTTAAATATGAACTTTAAGTAACACTTCACACCATTAGAAAAGATGTTAGATCCACCTCATATAGGTAATGTGTGTGAAAAGCTCAGTAAGCTAAAGCAGAGTATAGGGCAGCTTTCCTACTTCTGGGCCACTATAGAAAGTTCTTTCGTATTTTAAGCAAAGTGCAGCTTCTTGTAACTGCCTCCCGTTGTTTTTTGTTCTTGTCAGGACGAGAATAACTCAAATCCCTACTAACTCCGTATGATGATCCTTTGAATGTTTGAGGACAGTGTCACACCACCACCATCCAAGTCTTTTTTTTCCCCTCCCCATTGAGACAGCCTTCTTTCTTTCTTTTCCTTCCTTCCTTCCTCCCTCCCTCCCTTTCCTTCCTTCCCTTCCCCTTTTCCTTCCTTCCTTCCTTTCTTTCTAGATTTTATTTATTTGAGAGAGAGAGAGAGCACGAGCAGAGGCAGAGGGAGACACAGACTCCCCACTGAGCAGGGAGTCCGACGCTCAACCGACTGAGCCACCCAGGTGCCCCTGTTTCTTTCTATAATATAGTTTCTAAAGATTTCTTCATCCTTGGCTTGCCCCAATACTTCCTTGTATTTCTCTTCTAGGTGCATTCATTGATTCTTGTTCCTCAGGAGTCTTAAAACTTCCCACTATCTCTAGATGTTGACTGAGCAGTGTGAGGTATAATTTGTGAATTACCTCCTTTGTTCTGAATACTAGAGACTTGTTAAAGTAGCCTGTACGTTTTGGTGGGGAGGATAGCCATTCTATAACTGATTATATACAAAGTTGTTTCACACACATATAGTTTATTGCTAATGTGTTATGTGCAGTGGGCTTCTTCTAAACCAAGATGCAGGATGTTTTTTATTTACTAAGTGTATCTTGTTAGCTTTGGTTCATTGTTCAGGCCTTTGAGGTCTTTCCAGACCTTATTATTCATTATTTGGCTTTTGGGTGTTATGTGTTTTACAGATTTGACAAATATGTCTTTGGGTCTTCACTGAAAATTTAGACAGGACAGGACGAGAGTGCTGTGGCTATACTTCTAGATCTCTCTTTAGCTGGACTTTTTCCCCTCTTGCTTAATAAACCTTCTCTCTCATAGTTTTTATGGATCTGCCAGGAACTTGAGGGTGCCTTAGTTAGGCTGTTCTGGCTTGAGGTCTCTTAAAGGTTGCAATCAAGATATTGGCTAGGGCTGCAGTCAACTAAGACCTGAGTGAGCTGGGTGGATTTTCTAAGGGAGCTCATTCATACACCTGGTAAGCTGGTATTGGTTGTTGGTCTAGCTTGATTTTATTAGCACTTTGCTGTATGAGAATTTACTCAGCAATGAATAGAACTGTACTGCTATTCTCACTACATTAGTCTTGTTCACAAAAATATTATGCAAACCTATCAAATTTCTTGCAAAACACTGTCTTTATGGAATCCCCTCATCACTTATGCTAACCAGGAATCCCTTCATAAGGAAATTTGGTATGTCTCATTCTTAGGGAAGCCATATTGTGTTCCAGTGATGACCATTAAACCTTTTTTTTTTTTTTTTTTTTAGAGAGTGCAGGCGTGCAGTGGGGGGTGCAGAGGGTAAGAATCTTAAGCAGGCTCCATGCTGGGCATGGAGCTGCGATCTTACCACCCTGGGGGCTCCATCTCACCACCCTGAGATCATGATCTGAGGCAAAATCAAGAGTCGGACGCTTAACTGACTGAGCCACCCAGGCACCCCCATTAAACTTTTTAAGTTAAGTCATCTGTTCTAGCATTTTGCTAGTAATCAATAGTAGCAATAACAGCTGCAATCACTTATACCAAGCTTTCTCATTTAACATAAAGCAGTACTCTCCTTTATTTTGAATAAGGTATGTTCTTGTCATAATATACTCATGTGTCTCAACTCTTTAGTTTCAGTGTTACTATTGAGATAGTATTTATCTCTGAGGAAAGACTGAGGAAAGCTCCTTGAGGATTAGTTTAGGGAAGAAAGAGGAAATAAAGTTGAAACACTAGGTTAGGGCACATATACATGCATCTTTTAGCACAGAATTATGATTATATACACCTGTCAATCTGTCCTACCCACGAACTACTGAAGAACCAGAGCTGTGTATCATCTTCATTTTTATTCATTTAGTATATAAGAAGTATATCTAGTACACAGCAAGTAAGGTATTATTATTTGATAAAAATTCAGTAAAGCAGGAAAGCTTAAAAGTCATTACTTCATCCTGCAGGTGTTAGGGAATAAATGAGTTAAACTGTTCCCATTTCCATGGTTGATGCCATCAGGTCCCTGAGTTTGGGTGGTGGCAGAAGTTAAAATTAAGAGGCAGGCTGACTATGCAAAATGCTGTGCTAGGGGGCCCATTGTTGTTAGGAAATAGGCACACGTTCTGGTCAGCATTCACCATGGCTGCAGTTTGAGGGACACATCTTGTAATGTAAGTGCTTTGGTTAATCTCTGGGACGGCCTTTCGTTTCTATCTTATTCTATAGGATAGCTGTGTCTGATGTGGCACAGCCTTTTAAGAAAACCATAACAGACTTTTGTAGTCATTTGTTTGCTCTCTTGGATGAATTCTATTTGTTAGTCACTAATAACTTTCAAAACATTACTGTTGCAGGTGGAACAGAATCCCTTGTTAGGGTTTGGCGCCATAGCTATTGCTGTATTGTGCTCAGGATTTGCAGGTAAATCATAAATGAATCATTTTATTCTGTTAAACTTTTTAAAAAATACTAAACTCTAAATAGGGATCTAGTTTATCTTATTTCATCATAACAGTTTTATTCCCAGTGAGACTTATTCTCCTACTTAGAGTATCATGCCAGCTGGTTCTCCGTAACCGTACGGACGGCTGTATTTCAGTTCAGATCTCAGGCCTTACTTATACTTGCAGCCACATGAGAACATGTGTCCGTCATGCTTACCATCCGCAGTCCAGCTAAGAGCCCAAAAGTAAATGAACAGAGAGCTCTGAAAATGGAGGAAGTTAGCAGTTAGAAAGCCTAAGTACCTCTTTCCATTTTCCTGGAAATGGCACTTTCTTCAGGCAAGTTTCTGCTGCTTTAGGGTGTAAGTTACCAGCTCAGTATCTGTTTTTCCCTGTTAACCTCAAGTTCTTCCTCTGTTTTAACAGATTAGGAATTACGGAGTAGGGAGAAAAGGGGTGGTGGGGTGGAGAGCGCCTCAGAAAAGTTAACACATAGAAGTAACAGCCAAAAAAGGGAGGGAAGAGAACCAAAGTCACTAACATCAAATAAACATGGACGTCTAGAGTCCTATGTGTAGGGATAAGAAATCCTCCACTTAATCGAGACAAGGTATGAATGTTAAGGTATGAATGAAACACAACGTGTTTTAGAAATAGTTCCAACAGAGAAGAACCTTAAAAGTTCTTTTTAATAAAGAGTATATTAGTTATAGCATGTTTTTATTATTTATCTTTATCTGTGCTATTTCAAGAGTTAGGATTCTTCTGACTAGGAAAGTAGGCTGGAGATGGAAGTGAAGTATTGCTTGTAAAAAAAGATGTTTGATAAGGGGAAAAAATCTAAATTTAGGAATATACTTAATGATAGCATCATGCTAAATTTTTATTCTAGGAACCTGCAAATTAGAAAACAAAAACTGAGTTACCCAAAAAATAATATGCTACTAGACTTTTAGCACCATTTTGAATAATTAAATGTTTGAGTCCAACATTCTATTTAGTTCAACCTCTCAATACACAATTTAAGAAACAGTGGGTGGTTTAATATCCCTTTATGCTTGGAGTAATTGAGCACCTAATAGTTAAGTAGTTTTCCCAGACAGAATATTAAAAAATGGGAATAGGAATAGCCATATGTTTGTTCCCATTCTCTGGCTTTTTCTAACACACATTCACCAAAAACAGTCTTGTTTTTCATTAGAATTTTTAGTTGATTAGTATTTGAATGGCAGTTTCTAAGTCTGTATAAATTCTAGTTATAATGAAAATCTTTGGTGTCCTTGATTAGATGTATTCATTTTAAGTATAAAACTTCAGCAGTGGTATGTGATTTTGGATATATATGGTGAGGAGTCATTTGCTCTATCTGAAAAAAAAAAAAAAACCTGTGGACCCCAAGAAAATGAATGTATACACAAAATGTATTACTTAGAGAGTTTATGGTCCTTCTGACATCATGTATGAACTTGGCTTGTGGAACCCTACTTTAAAGAAAAATGGCTTCACTCAGCAAGTTCTATTTAAATTTTATTTTGGTTGTGTTACTCTGAAAAAATCTCAAGTGGTGATTATATAGGTTATTTTGCAGAGCTGGGAGTTTTCATTACTACGCAGATATTACAGGGATATGATTAAGAAAATTGACTCTAATAGTATAGTTTTCCAGCTGACCAAAGCAAGTCTATTATTGGCATTAACAGAGAGCTTCTGTGATCTAGCTTACTGCTATAATAAAGGCAGAAACTGTTCTTAACAATAATTTACGAGTCTCCTGTTAAATGTGGGTTGGAAAGTTCCCTCTTAGTTATTAATTTTATATGCTCTATAAAAAATACACGTTGGTAAGATTTTATATGCCACGTGTCACAACCAACAAAATAAATGTGTATTTGATGTAAAATGTGTTTGTTCCCTGAATCATATACTTTATCATACCTCTGCTATTGTTATTGTTCTAAATGAAAGGCATTTTAATTTTTAATACTATCTTTTATATTGGTATACCTAATTTTTTTTTCAGGAGTGTATTTTGAAAAAGTTTTAAAGAGTTCAGACACTTCCCTTTGGGTGAGAAACATTCAGATGTATCTCTCAGGGATCGTTGTGACATTAGTTGGCGTCTACTTGTCAGATGGAGCGGAAATTAATGAAAAAGGATTTTTCTATGGTTACACATACTATGTCTGGTTTGTCATTTGTAAGTATCCAGGAATTAGAAGTTCTGGGTAGTCCTTTTTTTAAAAAAGTTGTCTGTTTTAAGCCTTTATAGCATTTTGAAATTGTTCCTTTGATACTGTGAACACCAGTTTGAAAATGTAATTTTGGTTTTATTGACTGACTTTTGTGGCATAGCTATCCCAAAGCAGTTTTGCCTTCACAATCAAAAATATCTGATGTGTTAGCATTAAATCTGTACAATTTAGTAGTAGACCACATAGCCCTCTGGGCATGTGAAAAACAATGTTGTTTTGTAGTTACTATTACTCGATTTTAGTACAAACTCTCTCAGATGGCTACTTGTAAGGAAAATAGCATTTTCCTAGGTAAATTAGTATGGCATCTCTGGGGGTGAAAATTGACTCACCATCATAGAATGTTTCATTATTTGCATGTTAAGATTTTATTTCTTTGTGTATACAAGTTCTTGCAAGTGTTGGAGGTCTCTACACTTCCGTTGTGGTCAAGTACACAGACAACATCATGAAGGGCTTTTCTGCGGCAGCCGCCATTGTCCTTTCTACCATCGCTTCAGTGATGCTGTTTGGGTTACAGATAAGTATGTCTTCGTTTGTATTTTTAAGTTTTTAACATAGAAGAGCTTCCCACTTGTTGATTCATTTCATCTATTCTTAAATATGGCAATTGGTCATAGTGTTTACCTAAATTCCTTGTTTTGTTAGTTTCTAGTTGTATGGGATGTGGGTCAGCAGTACTGAGGTGATTGCAGTGGTCCTAGAGCTTATGCTGGGGGGGCGCTGGTTCTACTGAAAATGAGAGGGCTACTGAGGAGCTCTTTTGTAGTCCCCAGGTTTGAGATACAAAACAACTTGAATATAGTGTCATTAGGTATGCAGGGAAATGAATACAAGGACTTTACTGTAATTGCACTGCTGAAAACAATCATTCCCTAAACAAGGCTTTCTATGATGAGGAAAGAATAGAAAAAAAAATTTTTTTTTTTTAAGATTTTATTTATTTATTTGACAGAGAGAAACACAGCGAGAGAGGGAACACAAGCAGGGGGAGTGGGAGAGGGAGAAGCAGGCTCCCCGCAGAGCAGGGAGCCCGATGCGGGACTCGATCCCAGGACCCTGGGATCATGACCTGAGCTGAAGGCAGTCGCTTAACCAACTGAGCCACCCAGGCGCCCGAAAAAAAAAAATTTTTTTTTAAGATTTTATTTATTTATTTGACAGCAAGAGAGGGAACACAGGCAGGGGGAGTGAGAAGGGGAAGCAGGCTTCCCGCTGAGCTGGGAGCCCGATGTGGGGCTTGATCCCAGGACCCTGGGATCATGACCTGAGCTGAAAGCAGATGCTTAACAACTGAGCCACTCGTGCCCCAAGAACAGAAAATTTTCATTTCCCCCTGAGTTTGTACCTTCCTAACTTTTGGACTTGGGTATTAATTGGTTTTGAAGCAAAATCCAAATCTAAGTTAAAGATATCTTTGTTTCATTTAATATGTAACTAATACAAATTTCAGTACCGTTCCTGGCATTCTGGCACCCTCACTATGCTAGTTCTTCTAATATATATTCCCCTAGCCCACACCCAGCATTAGGTTTATTTAAGCAGTGATGTCGACTTAACATTTCAGGGTGCTATAATAATCATTTTCTTTACTGACCAATTATACCTCAGTCTGTTAAATATCGACATTAAGAGACCTATGTTTGATTTTAAAATTTACTCTTGGAGAGAAATGCCAAGCCTGTAATCTTAAAAAACCATTTCATAGTATGGTTTAAATCCTGCCTGTACTATTTATTAGTTGTGCAGCTTTGGGGAGGTTACTTAACCTGTGTCTTAGTTTCTTCATCTGTAAAGTGGGACTGACAGGATCACCCATCTGCTAGGGTTGTTTCAGGTGAAGTGCTTAGGATAGTGCCTGGCACACAGTAAGTATTCTGTATGAGGCCAACCACTTACCATTTCAGCATCAGTATTTATAGGTCCTCTCTTAGATATATTTCTTAGCTGATTTGGGTGAACTTTCAATTGTAGTTCTGATCCTTCCTTAGCTCAACAAATCCTTATGGCTTTGTCCCTAAGGAATACTTGGGAACATAAAAAAATGCTTTTGGTCAGTGTTCTTACTGATGGTCAAGGAAATTAATTAGAACATCTTAGCAATCTTCCAGGTTTCTATTTAGATTTAACTTACTCCCCTTTTTTGAAGGCAAAGCTAGTCTTCTCTAGTTAGGAGTGAACTAAATCACAGCTTGATGTCATTGCTCTTTTTTTTTTTTTTAAAGCTAATGAGATTGTGATGTACTCCCTATAGAATATAGAATACGGTTCTGTTTTAAACAGACTATACAGTTTTGACACAGATTTTGACATAAGTGATTATGTATAAAATGCCTACTTGTCAAGTTTGGACAAGCTGTAATTGCTTATGTCCTAATTTTCAGGATTAAGATTTTTAAATAAACCTAACAGAAAATGGAATTATATTCAGTAAATCACCACCTTATCTCTTATTCAGAAATCTTCACTGGTTTGAGTCATTGGTTATCTAACTTGGAATTTTGCTCAACTACCTTTTATTCTGAACTTCTACAGGTTTTTAGTACCATGGAAAAGCCACATTCCACTGCTTTTCTTTAAATTAGCATATAGGGAAGTTTGTATGCCTGTCCTGGACCACTGACAAAGACCGTACTTGTGTTCTTGAAAAGCATGTAGTCAGTCCCTTGATTGATTGTACTTTTTTTGGCAGGGGGTGGGGGGATGGTTTGAGGGATGGGGATCTAGAATTGATTATCTTTCTAAACCTTACCATCATAAAAATAGAGCACTTAAGATTTATTTTTCATATGGTCTAATGGTATAAAACCTGTAATTGAAAGATTTCGAAATTTAAAATTGATTATTGTTATAGTTTTTAAGGACACAAATACATATTAAGCTTTTTTTTTTTTTTCTTTTCAGCACTCACCTTTGCTCTGGGCACTCTTCTTGTATGTGTTTCTATATATCTCTATGGATTACCCAGACAAGACACTACATCCATCCAACAGGGAGAAATAGCTTCAAAAGAGAGAGTCGGTGGTGTGTGATTTCAGCCTCAAAAGCGATTCCTACCAAGACTAAATTGCATTAAACTAGAGCCTTAAGTCAATCCCAGAAGGTAGCTTAAACAAAAAACAATGTTAACTGTGTCATAAGAATTAAGAAGAAAACTATCTGAGTGAGTTGCTACAAAGATTTAATGTGGCCTGTTTTGGGTCAACCTGTTTTGTTTTAGAATGAAAGAATTTTATTATTGTACATATAATGTATATAAAAAGTATGGGGAAGTGTGGTGTTAAAAAAAAAAAAAATCATGTGAGGATACAATATTCAAGTAACAAGGTTTGGGACAAGGTTAAGGGTTAAAGTGCCAAAGCCATTTCTGTACGAACTGTTTTCTTGTTCAGGTACCAGGGGAGAAGGACGACCCCTCCTTGTTCTCCAATTCGTGTACAGTATTTTCAACCCAGCAGCAAAGACTTAGCTCTTCTTACAAAAGACAGGCAAAACCAAGATAGGCTAGTTCAGAAACAAACTGAATGTGTAACTTCTCAAACTGAATCTAGTTCATAATGCAGACAGTGACTTCTAGGTGGTGAATGAGTACTCCTGTAAGTGCTGTATTTGTGCCATTCATTGTCTGGATTCATGTTTCTTTGCAGTTAGATCTACTTTTCTTCAAAAAATATTTCTAATGTCACTTTTGTACTTTTTTTTATAAAGTATGTTTAAAACTACTGGGCTGTCAATTTGTGAAATTTCAGTGTTTTTAAAAAAATTTTCTATAATGTTAGTGGGAAAATTCAGCAATAAATTTATTTATATGGAATCTATGAACACTTTTTCTATTGTGATTATAACCATTAGGTTAAGATAATGCAAAATGTAAAAAAACCCGAAACATTAAATTTTTCATTTTTTCTATGTTGGAATTTTAGGGTTCTCTTGGCTAGCCTTCGGCAAAAACCAGAGTTTATAAGGACTACAATCAGGGCAGTAGGGCTCTAGGTTGTAGGAGATAATATACGATCTTTTCAGGGAGCTGCTTTTGGAAAGACTGGGCTCTAACCATCCCTGTCCCCGTGTCATTTCACTCAAGATTCAAATCCTGAGGTGGCTACCACAGATCTGGGAAGGGGAACATTTTTCCAGACAAGTAGAGAAGGATATAGGACATGAAAAACATGTCCCAATTGTACATTTTTATTCCATGGCTGGTTTGTGCTAAGGAAATAATACTTTAAGTAAAAATTAGTATTCTGGAAGCTAACGCATTTAAAATTGAGACTGCGTGGACGAGTCTTCTCTAGGACTAAGAAGGTGTACCCTACTTGCCAATATAAAACTATGTTCATTCAACTAGAGAAGCTTTGGTTCATGCTAATTTGCTTCTCTATTCGTAAAAGTAGATTGTCAGTAATATTCAGAAGGCTTCTAGTAGCAACATTTAGGATAAATGATAGCAGTCTGAATGGAAATACTGGCAGATGAGGATAGCCGTACTGACTGAACAGACCACATCCCACTTAACCAAATCATACAGAATACCCTTGACCAATAGGCAGGTACATGAAAGAAATGGTTTGAGAAACTCCATTTCAAATTCTGGTTTAACTAATGGACTAATTTTTATAAAAAGATCCTAGTACAATATGTGTACAAGTAATTCCTTGTTATTCCAATCTATTCAGTTCCCAAGTTCATGCAGTAAGAGTTACCTATACAGATCAATGGAAGATAAGCATGACATTTGTTCTCTGGGAGTGGTTGTCAGCTGTATAGGCAAAAAGGTTTAATTCTGGTCTCCCTAAATTGATTCAGAACTAGCCATTATTATAAGAAAATTGCAACTGCTTTTATCAATTTTATCTGATGCAAACATGAGGTAATCTAACTGATAAGAACAGTTTCTGGAAGAATGATGCGGTGAAAACCTCAAGCTGGAGCTTAAAATCTAATCTTTTATCCCCATTAGATTGCAGTGAATTTTAGAAGATTTGGGTTAGTTTTATAAAACTCTGTTTAGTAAGTACTTACTGACCAGCAGGGAACTCAAGTGATTTTTTTTTAGATAAAGATTTAATAAGTTGAGAAATCACTTAGGCTTACTAAAACATAGATTCTGATACAGAATAACAGTTTAAATTCTAAACAAGGCATATAAGAATAGATAACTAGAATTCACTTGGTATTTAGAAAGCTATTTTAATTAGGAATTACATTCTACATACAGGTGTTATTCCAAGAAGTTTCATTCCATTGGCTAGGACAGAACGCACAGCTCTGAAAAGATGAAGTCTGGCCTATGAGATAAAACAAAGAATGATTAAATGTTCAGTTCAACAACAGGCTAACTATAAGTGAATAAAGAACATTTTTAAAAGTAATTCTAACTTTCTTCTAATTTAAAGCAGGAACAGTATCTCAGAGTGCTCCAGCGTTTGCTATCGGCAAGGGAAGACAAATTCCTAGCATTCCTTATAATATGACTGTTACCCAAGAGCTGGGGAGTGGGAGTGACGGTATCATTATATCCGAAGTATAGCTCCAGATGAGGGGAACTCCTCACCTGAACACTTGATGTAGGAAGATGAGTTTCACAGTCCAGTGTTGGAAAGTATATCAACACTGTTACAGTCCAATTCTAATTACCGCCTGAGTCCATAAGTACACTACTGTAGCCGAACCACAAGATGCTATTTTAGGAACATTTACAAGACTGCCTCAGTAACATTAATCGGAGGATGCAGAGATTACACAGAAAACACTTAGCGTACCCCAGCCACTTCGGGAGGACTGTTTTTTATAAGCAGTGTCTTGTGTGCCATAGCAGCAAGATGACTGAAACGGGAAGAAAGAAATGAAGACCAGTCGTCATTTCCTGTGGTAACACATAAGCTTGATATCTTACTCCCTCAACTTAAGGATATCAAAGCCCAGAGCCAGTAAAGGATGTGTGCAACACTGAAGCTGAGACTCGAATTCACTGCTTTTCTGTAACAGGAAAAGTAAAACACATTAAACTAAAACTTTAGATTTTGGTCGTAATACCTCAAGTTCTTAAGATTATGATTTCACTGCTTCACAAAGATAGGGGATTCCTTTCTAAAGATTAGTTTTTCTCATTTAGGCTTCTTTTAGGATGAAAGCTATAACATGACCCGGACATCCCCCCTCTGTACGGTGAGGAGGCGGGGTAAGACTAGTTATCGGTCCACTGCACACACACTGGCCACTCTTCTCTAAAGTATCTTTTCTGATTAAGTAGAGCAGCAAATAGAACAATATGCTAGAGAAATGATGCCTCTGACATTGATTTCAATGATTAACTGACATTTAATTAGACTTTCTGGCTTCTTTATTTCTCTATGACTCAGAATTTAAAGGAAAAACATTTATTTAAATCTGGGGAAGACAGGTAAAAAGGATAATCAAGAGAACAGTACCAATAAATCTGATTTCAGTAAATCATGACTAAAAGCAAATATTTCCTTTTTTTTTTTTTTAAATATTTTATTTATTCATGAGAGAGAGAGAGAGGCAGAGGGAGAAGCAGACTTCCCGCAGAGCGGGGAGCCCGATGTGGGACTCGATCCCAGGACTCCGGGATCATGACCTGAGCCGAAGGCAGACGCTTAACCATCTGAGCCACCCAGGCGCCCAAATATTTCCTTTCTTAAATAGATTTATGGAAAGATACAGTTGTTGCTCTAGAAGATACTCAACTTCTTTCAGAGTTTCTGAAACAGCTACTCTGAAATTCCTATTAAACCGATTTGCCTTCCAATTCATCCTCTGCTCTCTAGCTGACTGATTTTTCTGTGTCGCTGTTTAGTCCTTTTATGGACTCCACTGCCCTGAAAATAAGCTGAAATGCCTTAATACATGCAAAAAGGCCTTGACACACTCATTTTTCACCCCTCCCAGGACCATGCTTGTAGTTCCATTAATGTAGCATGTTCTTGCTCCACTGTGGGCTTTTTCTTCTTTTTCTGCCACCTTGCTTCTCCTGATTAATATTGACTCCTCTCCTCTGAGAAGCCCTCTTTCATCCATCAAGTCCGGGCTGAGTGCCCTAACACTGTCTCCTATGTCCACTCTATCCGAGCACGTATGTGCTGTTATGTAACTACCTGTGATGAAGCTGTTGTTTCCTATCACCAGACTGCAGTGACTGCACCTTATATCACTGAATGAATAAATGAACATTAATTGCTGATTTGCAAAGATGAAGCAAGAATTCCTGTAACTTAAGGCATCTCATTTTTTAGGCCAAGGGATTTGTTTATAGGAAAACTTTAGAAGAAACAAAGGTTCCTTGTCAGATCTGGTCTCTGATGTCTTTAATACCTGAAAACAGCAAGGTTATAAAGTACCTTAGAGTTAGAAGGTAACTGACAATGTGCCTGGGTTGAAGGTCCTGAGATGATCTACAAAGCACCTCGTCGAACCTAAAAGAAAGATGACAGGAACGGTTGGCGAGGGAAGACTGCACATATTACACTAAGCTAAGATGTTAAGATCTTGGATGTAAGGTTGACTGGACAGCATTAAGAGTAGAAGGTATAGGGGTGCCTGGGTGGCTCATTCGGTTGAGCATCTGACTCTCGAGGTTTCAGCTTAGGTTGTGATCCTGGGGTCGTGAGACTGAGCCCTGCATCAGGTTCCTTGCCCAGCGTGGAGCCTGTTTAAGTTTCTCTCTTTCTCCCTCTGCCCCTACCGTGCTCTCGCTCTCTCTAAAAAAAAAGAGTAGAATATGAAAAAAGACCTTGTGTGCATTTGAAGGTAAAGGCACATTTTTCTTTCTTACAAATTCCTTGATGGCAGGTACTTTCTAAATCATTTTGATATCCCTTAGGCCTAGCCCGGAACAAGGACTCAGGCTGTTAAACTGAATGTAAAAAGCCTATAGCCATGTTTAGGACCATAATTTAGAAACTAGCAAACAGAGTCTACCTTCAATACCAAGAAAACCAGGTTGGCTTATTTTTTCTGACAAATTAGTCAAATGTGAGAAAACGGACTCTTCTGATCCCAGGAAAGAGCCACTGACCACTGTGTGGCAATCAGAGAAAACTGCCTTAACTACCCACATCCTTTCCAGAGACTACTATCTCCTGACAAGTCCGGCTTCGCCACCAATGCTTGTGAGAGCTCAAAGGTGTGGTCCCTTGCCCAGCGTCAGGGCATCAAGGAGATACCGGAGACTGTGAATGGAAACCATGAGGCAGATGAAGGACTTAACGGTTTCACGGAAGCTGCACACAGACAGCGGTTCTCCTTCACTTACCAAAGAGGGTGAGTAGAAGATCTTTTCCAAAACTAAAAGTTGATGCTTTTACCAGGTTTCCATTCTCAGACCAAGACCCAGAGGACGTCAGGCATCTGTACTGATGCAGCAGTGATATTTTTAAGTCCCAATGACTGACCTTAACCGTGTCCTCTTTTGTCCGCCTTCAAAGGGCAGGTAATCCCTTTCTGGCCAGACCTTCGGGAAAGTGCTGTCTGGTGGCAGGAGCCAGCTGCTGGCTTGTTCACTCCAGTGGTCAGCAAACCATCAACAGTCATTTCACTAAGCAGGTGCAGACTCAATACTACTAGAAAACCATACCTGAGAAGATGCTGGAGAATGGAAATAGACTGTGGATCTTGTAAGCAAGCAGTGTTGAAATCATTTAGATAACCACATCCAAAAGTCTCTTCCAAACTGTTATCAAAAGTTTAAAAACAACAAAGGATTAAACAAGTCATCCAACGACACATAATTGCAAGTTTGTCACAATGCCTCAATTTTTCCCAACTCTGTTTCTTCCTCTGAAAGTGGGAGTATATTCTTTGGCAGAGTTATTCTGAGTACTGAATAAGGTAATGTACATAAAAGCACTTCTTACAGAGATGCTCAATAAATATTTGAAAAACCAAACCTAACAGGTGGCCCACTGTCCTTCTAACTAGTTTTGGATATGAGATATTGGAGAAGCCTAGCAAACAGGACCTTTGGTCTTCAGAGCACACCAGCCCCGCCCCACGCTGGGAAGGAGAGAGGGGCTCGGCGTTTCCAGCAGATGCCCCTCACCTGTGGAGGCGGGCATGCGTGTACTGCAGGAAGACTCCTGTGTCCCCACGACTCTGGAAAACACGATCCCAGCTGAACTGATAGTCAGATAAGAGTAAACCTTTGAAGTCCTAGAACGACAAGAGTACATTTTTAGCACTGGGGTTTGTTCTAGTACCAAACAAAAGGGTCTCACAGGCGGCAGTCTTAACAGACCTGAATAATGAGTGCGGCGAGCCCGACCCTCTCTGCAGTCTGCTGTGGGTTCTCCAGTTCTTTGGTAGCTGGAACAAAGGCAGCTATCTTTAACTTACATGAAACTGTACAGAATCAGCGATTCTGATAACATCTGCCAAAAATGTATGCTGCCAGTAAGAACAAACAGGTTCACAGTGGGCAATTTACTTTCCTAATTTGGGCTAATTTACCTTGGATAAAGACACTCCCTTGCCTACATTAAAAGGAAAGAAACACAAATTCACCTTTCTCATAAATATCCCTTATGAGACATTAGCTTAAAACTGGTACTTACTTTTCCAAGGTTAAACAAAGCCATGAGTACTTGTGACCTGTTTCCTATAACGTAACATGGGAATTTCACATAACCACTCTAAGAGTGGAATGACAACGCTGAAGCTGTCCATGAAAAGAGGCCTACGGTCATATCAATTCAGATTATTGAACTGAATGACACCAAGCAGCAAGTCTAAAACCTCTGGCACCTCTAATTAGTGCGAGCTATTTTTGACAAGGTTAGTGAAAGTGAAGAGAGAGATGGTCAAAATCAATCGCGCTGCACAGAAGTCCCGCAAAACATCCAAGTGGCACATAAGTTATGACTGTAACAACAGTAAAGTGAATTCACTCTTAATAGAAGCCATGTTCTGTAGCATCCTCGACCGAATCTCATTTAGAACATCTTCCAGAAAAGTAACATTTCCTCTTCGAGTCTTCATTCCCTGCACCACTCCAAAGGGCACGTGCTGGCACCTGAAATGGAAGAGAAAAGAACAGATGATCAAAGCATACGATAATACCCTTTCACAGAGTAGTCTGAACTTCAACTCTCTTAGAGGGACTTTTCAAAATTAATCAACTGAAATAGGATGTGATTTGTTATATGCCACAAAAGATGTTAAACACACAACTTCATTTTACAGAGATAATCACTACGATGTGATTAAATTACTAGTTGCCTTTGTGGAAAAAAAAGGAGGGATTAAGAATTTTGGAAATCAAGCCACTGAGAGCAGATGTCTAATAAAGACACATTTGTTAAATGTAAGTTAGAAATGAGTATCACCAGGACATAAGTCAATGTAAAAAACAAACCTGCTTCTACACTGATACCTTGAAATATATAAGTGAAATCTGAATGACGACCTTTAACAACTTGGTATATTTTGGGACTTGGCTGACCTAACAAATCCTTAATGATCTTGAACAGACAGTTACGAACCATGCAGACATTACCTTTCTGCCCAGTCATATCCCATGATCTGCAGCATTTGGAACACCTGCTGAAAATGCTTTTTTTGCCCTTTATCTGTCTTGGGAAAAAAAAAATATATTCAAAATAACAACGATAAGTTAACCTACAAAAATAGGTGGGGCATAAATCAAAATATTTGAGTTTTGACACACTAGAGTCATTGTCAACTGATGTATTTTAAATAAGTACACAAAGAAGATGCCAGTAGAAGGTCTAAGCTGAGTGAGAAGAAAGTAAAAGCTGCAGCACTCCACTGAGTCAAGAGGAAATATGAACTTTAATCTCCTGAGTATTCTATTTGAATTCTTTCTCCTTCAGCTATCATGACCTTTATCTCCAAGGACAAAGCTCAGCTCTAATAAGATATTTAATGGCAACTTCTTTTCTGAGGGGAAAGGGAAGTTGCACATGGAGAGGAAGGAAAGGGAAGAGACCAGAATAACCCTTAGCAATAAAAGGGACAAACTACTGATGCACACAACAGCTTGGGTGGATCTCAAAAGGCATTCATTATGCTGAGTGAAAAAAGCCAATCTCAAAAGATTACCTACTGTGATTCCATTTATATAACATTTTCAAAGTGACAACACTGTCGTGATGGAGAACAGAGCAATGGTTGCCAGGGGTTAGGGTAGGGGGTAAAGGGTAATTATTAAGTGGTTGCCAAAAGGGAGTTTGTTTCATGATGGAACAGTTGTCTATTCTGAATGTTGTGATGGTTATGTGATCTACATGTGATACAATTTCACAAGCCCCCTCCAACATATCTAGGCCCACACACAAGTAAATGTAAAAATTGGTGGAATTTCTTTTTTTAGAAGATTTTATTTATTTTAGTGAGGGAGAGAGAGAGAGAGAGTGTGTATGTGCAAGCGGGAGGAGGGGCAGAGGGAGAGAGAGTGGGAGAGAAGCGGTGGAGCCTGGTGGCGGGGCTCAATCTCAGGACCTTGAGATCATGACCTGAGCAGGAATCAAGAGTCAGATGCTTAACTGACTGAGCCACCCAAGTGCCCCCAAATTGGTGGAATTTAACTAAGGTCTTTACCAATGTCAGTTTCCTAGTATAGACAAAGTACTATGGTTATGTAAGATATTATCTTTGGAGAAGGTTGGGTGAAGGGTCCATGGAAACTCTGTACTATTTTAAAACTTGTGAGTCTTAAATATTTAAAATAAAGTTATTTTTTAAAAAGTGCATTATGGTAACCTGTACATACTCATTTTACATAACCATTTTCCCGATTTGGGTAATTTTTTAAAAATTATGATGCAATGTGAATGTTTTCACTTTTCAGTTTTGTTTTTCTTTTAACATAGTGGTTTCCACCTTAAACTTAAAACCGAGTTCCTTTTATATTTTGACAAAATTATTTTTCCATAGTTTTTCAACATGGTATATAATTTCTATCTTTGTGGTTTTCATCAGGTAGAGATCATAACCTTTTTTTTTATTGTGATTACTTACCACATAAATCATTGTATCAAAATTATACTTGTCCATTCGATCTATAGCAGCTGCAAGATCTCTGAAAAAAAAAAAAAAGGCCATAGATTAAGAGTTACTAAGCAGATCTGGGTAAAAATTTGTTTTACCTATTTAAGAATAATGAGGCTTTTCTAATTAAGAAGTCCTATTATACCCACTACCCATGATTATATTATCCCAATACCATACTTTGATATGAAGTAATAGTAATAAAAATAGCTTTGGGAAAAGCAATAATAATAAAAGTACTGTGGAAGATTTAAAAAAACAAAATAAACTCTGGGAAAAGTAGTAGTAACTAACTAAAATAGCTCTAGGCAAAGTGTCTGTAGGTAAATGCTTAATGATTTGTTAATTAAGCCTCTACTGGGAAGAATCACCTAAGTGTCACTTTTCTGCAGTATACTTTCTTTTTTTTCTTAAAGAACATATTCAAAACACAGGTGATGTGGCAGCTACACTGGTATCTTTTAGCTACTCTTTTTTTTTTTTTTTTAAGATTTTACTTATTTATTTGATGGAGAGAGAGAGAGCGATAAAGGGAACACAAGCAGGGGAGTGGGAGAGGGAGAAGCAGGCTTCCCACGGAGCTGGGAGCCCGATGCGGGGCTCGATCCCAGGACCCTGGGATCATGACCTGAGCCGAAGGCGGACGCCCAGCGACTGAGCCACCCAGGCGCCCTTTTAGCTACTCTTCTATTAGCACTGTCGAGGACTTTCAAAGTCTTCAATCAGTCATAAGCAATACCTTCTAAAGCACTGTAAAAGACCATGAAGTCCCTTGACAAAAATTCAACTCTTTTTTCTCTGATTAAGTACGAAAGACTCAGTTTGCATCCAGTATGAATTAATGAAAAACAAACCATAAACTATGAAATTTCAGGTCGAAATTATGAAAATACTGAAATTTAAAATTAAAGCTATCTTTGGTTAACAATATATGACGTGGGAAGATTTCAAAAGTTCCTAGATCTTTTGAAATGTTGGGGATCATCAAAATGTCTTTAGTCCCCATCTTGTGATCCTAATATAACATAGAGCATGCATTTGCAACAGAGGCAAAAGCTGGCTCTTAAGGAACAACAAAAATCTCACTTTTTTTTAAAGATTTATTTATTTTGAGAGAGAGAGCGTGCAAGCGGGGGGCGGGTGGGCAGAAGGATTAGGAGAGAGAGTCTTAAGCAGACTCCACACTGAGTGTGGAGCCAATGCAGGGCTCAATCTCATGACCCTGAGATCACGATCTGAGCCAAAACCAAGAGTCAGATGCTTAACTGACTATGCCACCCAGGCGCCCCCAAATCTTACTCTCTTTATGTATAAAGCACATACATGCATACAATACATACAGATGTACAGGATATCTGTGATATTAAAATTTCATGAGGTGGGGAAGTAGGAAAAATAGGCTAAAAAGGTTCCTGACACCAGGGCTACAATGAAAAAAAAAAAAAAAAAAATGGGTGTGAAAAAAAGTAAAGATTATCCCCCAGAAGAAGTCACAAATATACACCCCTATTGGATTTTTGGTTTGGGCCAAGGACAAAACAAAGAGAAGCCTTTTGGTCCAATGAAATAAAAAAGGAGAATATAAAAAAAGCTCTAGGGGCACCTGGGTGGCTCAGTTGTTAAGCATCTGCCTTCGGCTCAGGTCATGATCCCAGGGTCCTGGGATCGAGCCCTGCAGCGGGTTCCCTGCTCTGCCAGAAGCCTGCTTCTCCTTCTCCCACTCCCCCTGCTTGTGTTCCCTCTCTCGCTGTGTCTCTTTCTGTGTCAAATAAATAAATAAAATCTTTAAAAAAAAAAAGAAAAAGAAAAAGAAAAAAAGCTCTAGGCTGAGTTTGTAGAACCTGAATTTGAAAGCCGGAAGGAATGCCAGGTCATTTACTTCAGGCCTCTTATTTCAAAGTAGGGACCCACGGCCCAGGGAGGGTAAGTGGTAGTTGTGGTCTCAGAACAAAACTCTAGGTCTCCAGCCTCACCCTGTGCTCTTGTCAGTGTTCTCCTGCACTTTTGTCTGTTCTAACAACTCCTTTCATTCACATCTATATATATAGATGTATTCTATAAGGAACCCACTGAAAAGGCAGAAACTAAAGTTAGAGGTGAAAAATCAAACATTTCAACAAGTGGCAAAAAACACAATTATTCTCCCAAAGAGAAAAGACAAAGTATAGGTATTAAGGTAAATACACAGAAAAATCTAGATCTAATGAATGTTAGCCCAAGACAGATAACCGAATCAGGACAGCTGTAATCATTAGGATGTGGAGTGTCTGATCTGAGTGTGAACATTTCTTAAAAGCCACTGCTCAAGGGTTTCTTTAGGTAATCTGTCCAGCAATAATTGGTTGGCACAAAATATTTTTCTACTATTTTTTAATCTAGAAAAGGAAATGTACTTCTTATATACATAGGTTCTTCTCACTTCCTAACTCCAATTGTATGAAATTGATAAAGGGAAATGCCAAAAAGTAGAGCAAGTAGGGATCAATTTTCTAAGGCACAGGAAGAGAATCAGGTGGTTATATAAAGCTGTTTGGAACAAATGACGGTAGTTAACAAGAACAGTAAATATCATTTCTTTAACTATGCTATAAAAGTGGGTTTATGATCCAGTATAAAACTCCAGCCTGGAAGACACTACAGCCTTTTGCCAACAGAGCCTGAGTATAGCCGTGTTGGCTTGTGTGCTTTTTTTTTTTTTTTTTAAAGATTTTATTTATTTGCCATAGAGAGAGAGAGAGAGAGCCCCCAAGCAGAGGGAGTGGCAGACAGAGGGAAAAGCAGGCTCCCTGCTCAGCAGGGAGCCAGTTACGGGACTCGATCCCAGGACCCTGGGATCATGATCTGAGCCGAAGGCAGCCCCAGCGTGTGTGCCTTTTTTATGGTCCTATCTTCTCCTTCCTATTGGCTTTGTCCCAGATATAAGTGTGCTTGATAAATCCAGTTCTTACTGATTAACAGAGACCGTTCCTTTCCATAGGGGTCAGTCATGGAGAAAGATGAAAAAAAAAAAAGGCAACACGGCCTACTTCTCCCTTGGCCAGTTTTATCAGTCAGAATGAGGACTGATACTTATGTGCATGTAAGATGGTCTTGACAGAGAGAGGACACCACTGAGCCACTACGACCACCTTCTAGTATACATTTCCTGCCAATGTACAATTGGAAAGTATTTATAGTTACTATGTGGTACCTCAGTTTTACAGTTTGTAGAACAATGTATTCAATAAGCTGTGGAAATCCTATAATGTTTAACTAATTGTAAATAGTTTTTTCAGTCACTTTTCTGATGATATCAAAACTTTCCAGGAACTATAACTGGCAATAAACAGAAACCCAATAAATACATTTTGAAGTGATGATAGCAAGAGATTTAGAAACTAGGACTGGGTAACAGCTTTGAGGATAAAATGATTGTTTTAGCACTGATCCTACAACAAAGAACATGAAGTCATATGCATTCTGATGTTGAACTTCATATTGGATACAAACCTGGTTGCATAGAGAGAAGTGCCATCGCCTCGCATTACAGTACAAATTAAGGAGGGGTCACCATTCCCAGAAAGATCCACTATAGCTGTTCCTTTTCTACAAGTACAAAAAAAGGTAACTCTGAAGAAACAGAATAAATTAAGACCTTTAAAAGGACAGTATCTATAACATTATCTTTGGCAAACCAGAAGTTACTTTTTATTACATAAGTAACAGTAAGCAGTATCACCAACAACGAAGAAAAACACAAAGGAATCTAACCATGAATCTATTAAGAGTGGGTAGGTATGATGTAATTAATATTTGGTTATCCTGTCTTTCTGAACTCTGTAGCTCTGGATGAGGTACTCAGGTAAGTCTTTAACATTCCCAGTTGAAAAATGAGATTTCAACTGCAGTTTAACCATGAAACATCATATTCTTCTAATCAAATTATAGCATTCAATATTGGGCTAATTTTTAACATGCCAAAAAATACTCTTGAGTAATAAACCATGGAATTTTGTTACTGTCTTCCCTGTCTTATCAAAAATTAGAATCTGTATATGGCAATCTAAGAATTTGCCTTAGGGACATTACTGAGGATGTTATGAACCACATTCTCCATGTCTTCCTCATAAAGATGATGAGAGAAAGTACTCTTTGGTAGTATGAAAACTGGCACTTCTAAGCAACTGGTTTGCTTCTATATTACAGATGCCTGGGCTCCTATGACTGGTACTGTTTTATTTGGCTGACAGGAAGCTCAAAGCTAAATTAGAAATCTAGCTTAAGTAAGGGAAACAGCATCCCAATATACGACATGCCATTATCATTCCTGATTCCGTATTAGTTTTTCTGCCCCTGCTTCCTGTTTTCTTCATTTTATTCTTTCAAAAGTTTGTATTATACTTATTTACATAAGGCCCCTTAAATCCATTTTGAACAGGATACGGTTTTTTAAAAAGGCAGGGCTGAGTAAGAAGATGCGAGTTCTTTCCTTTTTCCAGGTCTATCGTTATCAGCTTGTGTGACAGCAGGCCGGCCGGTCTTTTGTACTTTCTGTGCTTCAGTTTCTGCACTGTGAAGAGCAGATATTTCTTCCAGCCTTACCAGGATTTTCTCATGGCAGAATACTATATGTAGAAAAGTACTCTGAACAGCAAAAAGCACTACAAAAAATGCCAGGAAGGCTGCACACCACATTCTGTTGTCCTGAGAAACTACACCAATACCAATTTTTTCAAGGAAGAAATAACTTCACTAAAGAATAGTAACCCAACCGTACACTGTTTTCTGCAGGAGTCCTTTACTGTCCAGCAACTTTAAGACTTCTTGAGATTTTTCACGATAAAATGATTCTCCGGAGTATTCATCAAAGTGTACTCCTAGACGCTAAAAGGGTTCAAAAACAAAGTTACAAGACAAGATAGGATACTCTACAGTCTGTCACACAGATGGGGAAAATAAGAATTATATCAAGTCACTCTTCTGCATCAAACCTTCTAATAACTCCTCCCACACCAGTCAAGTCCTCACAATAGTACTGTGTTGTCCAATACGGCAGTTGCTCGGCCCACGTGGCTATTCAAATTAAATAAAACTGAAAATTTAGTCTCTTAGTAACACTACTCACGCTTCAAGTGCTCAACAGCCACCCAAGGCTAGTGGCGACCATGCTGGACAGCACATCACAGAACAGGTCTATCACAGCAAGAAGCCGAACTGGACAGCCCTGGAGACAATGTCCCACATCATGCCCCACCCTACAACCTCTTCAAGCTCCTCTCCTTCTGCTTTTCATCCCGCTTCCTTACTCCAGCTGCGTGGATTTCTTTGACAAAACTCTTTTCATTCCACCCACAGACAACATACTCCGTCTCCCCTCCCCTGCTTCATTTTTCTCCATAGCATCATTACCCCCTAACAGACTGTATATGTTCTTCTTGAATTCCCATTGTCTTTAATTTGGTTAATTTGCTCTCTGTCTCCATGCTGGACTGTAAAGTCCATGACAGAAGGACTTATATTTTCTTTATTCACTGTTGTATTTTTCCCACCCCCTAAAATGATTATTAAATGAACAAATTTATATGTATCACATACAAGCCTAAGGAAGTGAAAGGGGAAAAAAAAGATTAAGAAAAAGTGAAGGAATGAACATAAGAGAGAAAAGAGAAGCCAGACTGAAACAAAGACCAGAATGCCACCTGATATTTGCCTGTGAAGTTCACAGGATTTTTGTGAAGATCTAACTTCCAGCCCAAAGAATAGTATTTGAGTCCTCATTTTCAACTGAATGACAAATCTAGTTTTAAAACACGAGCTTTAGAAGGACGTTCACAGGGCACCTGGCTGGCTGTCAGTAGAGCATATGGCTCTTGATCTCAGGGTTGTGTGTTCAAGCCCCACGTTGGGGGTGGAGCCTATTTTAAAAAAAAGAAGCAGAAGAGCACGGGACTCTTGATCTTGGGGTTTTGAGCTTAAGCCCCACGTTGGGTGTAGAGATTACTTAAAAAAAAAAAAAAAAAAAAGAAGCAACTTCACTACTCGGTAGTACCGTCAAGAGCTGCACCCATCACAGGAGAGCAGGAGAGTAGGTGGGCACCTTGTAAATCCGCATGTATTCTTCTATGCTGAGGTCCCGAAATTTCTGCCACAGTGCAAGTGCTTGCGTGTCACCCAGTTCTAATCGTTGGAAGAACTCATGTGCTGATTTTGCTATATTTTTATCATCTGCTGCTTCTTTATTAACTTGTACATAAACCTAAGAGCACAACAGTACATTAAATGAAGTACATTAGTCACTGTTACCTTCAATGGAAGAAAACAAAACACAATCATGAGAATTTTCATTTAAAGATTAGCCAACCACCCTTATCAGAGTGTAACCTTTTTTTTTTTCTTTTGCCATAGGCCTTTACTGAACCCGAGAGACCCCTTCTCAAAATAAATGCATAAAGTAAAATACATATGCTTATAAAGGAAATAATACATTGAAATAGTTATCCAATTATTTTTTTAAAGTGTGATGAAGTACTGGAAGAAAATGCTAAATTTCTGATAGAGGTTAGGGAAAATAAAATGTGTAATTTTTTTCTTCCCTTCCAAGTTCACAGACTCTTAGGTTAAGAATGCCTGGGTTAGGGCGCCTGGGTGGCTCAGTTGGTTAAGCGACTGCCTTCAGCTCAGGTCAGGATCCCAGGGTCCTGGGATCGAGTCCCGCATCGGGCTCCCTGCTCTGCGGGGAGCCTGCTTCTCCCTCTCCCACTCCCCCTGCTTGTGTTCTCTCTCTCGCTGTGTCTCTCTCTGTCAAAATAAATAAATAAAATCTTTAAAAAAAAAAAAAAAAAGAATGCCTGGGTTAGATTAAGCTAGCATTTCTTTTTTTTTTTTTAATAAAAAGGCAAATTATTATTGCTGCAACTTCTCTGAGAAAAGGTCAAAGAAAGAAGAATGGTTTAATCTGGCTAAGACAAGGCCAAAGACTGATCCGGCAGTTGATTTAAGAAAGATTTTTATTTATTTATTTTTTTTAAAGATTTTATTTATTTATTTGACAGAGAGAGACATGGCGAGAGAGAGAACACAAGCAGGGGGAGTGGGAGAGGGAGAAGCAGGCTTCCCGTGGAGCAGGGAGCCTGATGCGGGGCTCAGTCCCAGGACCCTGGGATCATGACCTGAGCTGAAGGCAGACGCTTAACGACTGAGCCACTGAAGCGCCCCTAAGAAAGATTTTTAAAACTGTTCTCTAAATCTGCAGAAAACTAGTAAAATAGGTGATCTAGGAAGACCTTTGGATAGCTGGCTTACTTACACTCCCAATTAGGCTCCTGAGAACTGTGTGGACCACTTACTTCTGGAGTGTTTTTGCATCATCTGTCTTGGCTAACAGGAATGGAGTTAGACTGCTTATTAAGGGCTCTTCCATTTCTATCTGTGTTCACAATTATTTATTTATTTATTTATTTATTTGACAGAGAGAGAGACAGCGAGAGAGGGAACACAAGCAGGGGGAGTGGGAGAGGGAGAAGCAGGTTCCCCGCAGAGCAGGGAGCCCGATGCAGGACTCGATCCCAGGACCCTGGGATGACCTGAGCTGAAGGCAGTCGTTTAACCAACTGAGCCACCCAGGCGCCCTCTATCTGTGTTCACAATTTCATTAATAGTATTCCAGTCTCCAAAATGCAAGGTTAATAAATGATATTGTAACATATACTTTGCACCTCAAGTAGTTCTGAAGTTACGCATATAGACAATAAAGATTTTACTTCTAGGGGCGCCTGGGTGGTTTGGTCGGCTAGGGGTCCAACTCTTTTTTTTTTTTTTTTAAAGATTTATTTATTCATTTGAGAGAGCGAGAATGAGAGAGAGTACATGAGAGGGGGGAGGGTCAGAGGGAGAAGCAGGCTCCTCGCCGAGCAGGGAGCCCGACGCGGGACTCGATCCTGGGACTCCGGGATCATGACCCGAGCCGAAGGCAGTTGCTTAACCAGCTGAGCCACCCAGGCGCCCCGGGTCCAACTCTTGATTTTGACTCAGGTATTGGTCTCAGGGTTGTGAGATGGAGCCCTGTGTCAGGCTCTGCGCTGGGTGTGGAGCCTGCTTAAGATCATCTCTCTCCCTCCCTTTCCCTCTCAAAAAAAAAGAAAAAAAAAAAAAGATTTTATTTCACTTATAGGATGAAACATGAATGATAAATTTACTCCCCTCATATTTTTTCCAGAAAGCTATGAAGGTAGCATAAAAGTAATAAAAATTGGCAAATAAATTACCAAAGAAATATGAGGCATCTAAACTGTTATAGTAGTATCATCAAAATATCAATGGCAGATAAAGTGATTTTACTGCTGGAGAGTACACTGGGACAATTGTAATGTGGCTTATCCCCACTAGATACTACCAACAAAAGGAACAGGGCATTAAACATCTATGTCAAGGTCAAAATCTTACCTTTCATAGATTGGCTTGTGTTAATTAGTGGAATGGCAGAATTAAATGAATAAATATTCCCCCCAAAAGTTAAAGCTACCTAATTTTATTTTTCCTCTTTAAAGCACATTGTGCAGAAAAGAGTTAATATAGCAGACCTGAGACTGCTATCCTTAAAATCTCCTGTTCGCAAGGTTAGCCCTTGGCTGGCATCTGGGAACTTGGATTTGGGAAATGTTCCCACCAACCTGAAAAGAGTAGGTCACTGTGCTTAAACTATGAAAACAATATAGTTTATGCTAAATACTTGCTTTACTTCTGGGAGTTTGGCATTTTGGAACGCGCTAAGCAGAGGGTGCCTACATGATCAAACTCCAATAGAAACTTTGGCATGGAGCATCTGATGAGTTCCCCCGGCAGACAACAGTTCATGCATACTGTCCCAGTTTGTTGCAGGAGGACCTGCGTGTACCCTTTGTGACTCCACTAGGAACACACTCTTGGATGCTTGGACCTGGTTTCCAACAGACTTCACCACATGTGCCTTTCCCTTTACTGATGTTGCTTTGCATCCTTTTGCTGTAATAAACCACAGCTGTGAGTACAACTATACATGGAGTCCTGTGAGTCCTCTTAATGAGTTACCAAACTTGGTGGTGGACTTCAGAGACCAGACACACATATCAAAGAAAATTAATTTCCATGTGCTCCTATGAAATAAGTCCAGAATAAGTTAGAAACAGAAGATGATGATTTTGGTAAGGTGTAGGAAAACAGAGAGAGTCACTGTAAGATAGTAAACTGCAGACCTCTTGACTTTTGAATGACCTATCTATCCACTGACAACTGCTCAACAGTCCAGCCTATAGGAATAAAGGCATACATAGGTCTCTAAATGATTTGTGGTTCAAAATCTCTCTCACACACCCAACCACCCACCCACCCATCATACACTCACGTCCACACACCATTTATAAGTAAACATACACAAAATATCCTTATTTTCAGAAAAGGCTTTTTTTTTTTTTAATTTAGGACTCTAAGCTCAGATAGGCAACATTTAAAAATCTAATATGCATGTGAACTACTGATAAGAGTATTTTTAGAAAAAACTTCACCAGAATCTTTTTCCTTTCTTAAAACTTAAAATAGAAATAATTAAAACAAAATAAACAAAACCAAACCCTTACTAATACTTGAAGAATCTTGGCATTTCAGCAATTTGTAGTTATAAACCAAACATTACTGAAAATCAACTGACACTATCAAGTAGAACAATAGAAGAGCTTTAATTAGCACTTAACAATCTGCCTATAAATGCACAAGAGAAAACTATAATTATTAACATTCATCACCATTTTAGAAAAGAAATGCATTTTCCTTCACAAAATAAATACTATGTGCTTCTGAAATTATAGTTTTAAATTTAGTTACCACAAATGTTTTATGCTTAGAAAGTATGCATTTTGAAGACAGCTTCCTTTTGAGGCTAGATCTAGACACAAAAGGAATAAAAAGGAAATTTTAAGTTTGGATTTAATAGTAAGAATGTGGCTTAAGCAAAATGTTCTTGATGGACGTATTTTTTCTTTTAGTTACCAGAATGCAAAAGTGAGCTTACTTCCATTACGGAATAAACTAAATGTTTAAGACTTTAAAGGCATATTAACCTATTCACTATTTCTAAATGCTGGTATTCCCAAAAAGCTCATGACATTTTATTTCTAATTTAACTGATTAAGATAATTACAGTCAGCTCTAGAGATCATCTGTCCATATGTAAAGAAGTAAGTGCAAAAATAAAAATAGTATATAATGCCCTCTTACTCTCTCTTAATCTCTTAAATTTGATTCTAGAATACCATTAGCAACATAGACACAGTTTAATTCTTTGGTACAGGGCTCTAACCCCAAACCTGGTTATTTTTGTCTTAAAACAGAATAACTGCTAAGAATGGTTAGCATTACTTAGATACTAAATATATAGTTAACTGTATATTTGTCTTCTATCTTAAAATGCATTAAATTTTGATCTCATGTTTTAGAAAAAACATAATGAATGCATGATTATAATTCAAACAAACAAGCTCACTGTTAGTTTAATGTTGTTTCTTGATCAGAAATTTCTTATAGAACTGCTGGTTGAGATGAATTTCTAATGTTAAACTAAATATTAAAGAAATTCAAACAAATTAATATAGTTATAATTTAAAAGATCAATATATTGGTTAACAATAAAATCAGAACTTCCTAGATAAAAAAAAATAGAAATGATTATCAAGTTTCTCCTCATCAGTATATCATTACCACATATAATTAGCATTTTACTGTCTATTCATCTTCTTTCAATATTTGGAATCTATTTTTATTCTAGGTTTATAATAATATCCATGATATCTTATCCCTTTATTCAAGGGTGATAATGATTAACTTCTCGTATATATTTATTAGATAATAGTACAGTGTTACACATTTCTCGTGCTGAAAAAAAGCTCTTTGCACATTTCAATGGGTTTGATAATTCCTGAGCTATTAACATGTACTCTGGCCTTGCGCAGTATTCCCATCCTTGTTCTAAGAACGCTCAGAGGACAATGGACATTGTAGTAACCCTCAGAAGTATAGGGTTTAGGTAGAAAGGCTAGTGACTTTGGGGAAGATGGTCAAGAGCAATGTAAAGCAGAAAAGCTGCCAAGAGAGAGGAAAGGAGAATTGCTTAGATTGAGGAGGGGATGGGGAAACATTCCCAGGAAAAACAAAAGCTGGGTAGTCGCTGGGGTGGTAGTGGGCCCTCTGAGGGAAATGGTTTGCGGTATCCCTACATAGGGAGACTGATTTCTAGGCCTATGGAACTGGGCCACAGAAAGATCTCCCACATGAACTTGGTCATACAAGCAGAGTTATATGCCTTCAGGTCATTATGTAGCCTTGGATACTGGGCACATCAGTCAAGACCAATGTGGACTGAAGTCAAGGAAAGGCCTCCATGCCCATCCTGAGATGCGCATTAGAGCCTGGGCAACTCTGTGTGATTTGGGAGATGAGAAATCCTTAACAATGACTTAAGTTGACTCTTAAAACCACTCTCAAAAGTATGGCTGGGTTCAGATTTAATTAGGCTTATAATTTAAGAGCTATTTCTTGCATATGAGTATTATAATGAGTAAAATACACACCAACTGTAACAGTCACTTTCTCTGAAGAAAAGTAACATGACCTAACCAAGTCTTGAATTCAAGTCTTTATAAAATAAAAATTTCTAACCGCATAAATAATCCCATATAGGTCTAGAATTGATTTAGTCTTGAATTATTTTAAGTTTGAGAAATTTTTTTGAGAATCTGAAGCTAGGAAAAACATGGTCTCTTGAGGAATAGGTACTATTCCACATTTAAAAAAAACGAGAGCAAGTAAATATTGTCATTCATGAATTTGGTGTTTTGATCTTGCCCTATTTTCTACTCACTTTTTTTTTTTTTTTTGCTACAGATATAGGGAAACTCAGGGTCAAACTTCTAATATACTGCTACCTAGTAATATATTATCCTCTGACTTTCTATGTCTTTTTATTAGATGCCCATCACTATAATTACCTCAAATCATTTTAGAAAGGAGAAGGGTAAAAATAATAAATGCTTTTGGGGTCATTATGAACTTAGGAGAAAATTTATACTATTGTGTTAATATATCATGTTACCTTTATAAATGTGTTAGGGTACAGTGCTAATGCATACTTTATTGACATAATATTTATCTCTATGAGAGGCTGCTCATATTTTAGAGGCATTTCTATGGTTATCAAAATTCATATTAATAAGCAACATGCAATGAGTCAAGTTCAAAAAACTTCTGTAGCAAAAAAAAGGGGGGGGGCTGGATTATACATCCTTAAAACAGTGTTAGATGTTATTAAGGTCCATTCATGTATTTTTTTTTTCCCTTTTTTTGAGAGAGAGAGAGGGAGGGAAAGGGAGAATCTTAAGCAGGCTCCATGCCCAGCACAGAGCCTGATGTGGGGCTAGATCTCACAACCCTGAGATCATGACCTGAGCTGAAATCAAGAGTCGGATGCTTAACTGACTGAGCCACCCAGGTGCCCCGAAGTCCATTTAAGTAGTTTAAACCTAGGAAAAACCCTGAGAAATTACTTTTAAAAATTATCATTAAAACAGGTAAAAAAGTAAATGATGACATCCATATACTCAGGATTTAGATTTAACATTTGTTAACTTTTTACCATAAGAAATTACTTTTTGAAAGTGGAAAAGCTTTTTGATACATGTTCCAAAGCTTATTATATATGTTTTCCTTGAACCAATACTGTGAATTCTAAACAGCAAATATATTAAGTTACTTAACTTATTAGCTAATTCAGGGAGGACAGACTACTATAAAACCACTTTCTCCGTTTCATGACAACAAAACAGAACAACTAAATAAAAGGTTTTACATGTTGACCAACAGAAGTCCCAAGCCCACACACAATACAGCCAGACATCATGGGAAAAGAATGACTATAGGTACACAGAAAACCAGTAACTAAGCAAAGCAAAAAATGGAATGCTGTAGAGAAATGACTGTAGGTGTTAAATATTTTCATCACAGAAAAGAAATACTAAAACTATCCTATGATTTCTATATACAGAAACTGAGAAACTGAAACTGGTGGATACGGATTGTGGTGCCATTCAGAGGGAGGCAGGCCACAAACTGCTACTGGATGGCTGGAGCCAAATTCAACAGATACACTGGGAGGTTGAAACTGCGACAAGTAAACTACCAATTGCGTTCCTGGTACAGCAATTTGAGGATGAAAAAAAGGAAAATGTTATGCAAGTAATTACAACCAATGTAAATGAAGGGCCAGAAAGGCATTCTATAATGCCAGTGGAGGGCAGGGCAGTGCAGTGTGTGTACTGCTGGTGCTGGAACCCTGAGTCTGGCCCTTGGGTTCTTCATTAGTACACTACATGATGAAGTTAGATTCTGGGAATGGTAACTAGTGTATCCTACAATAGTTAGTTCTTCCCTGGGGCTATACAACAGGTTTTATATCATATAACTTCATGATTACAGCTTGAAGTCTGGAATTGTGATGCCTTTGGCTTTGGTTTTCTTTTTCCACATTCCTTTGGCTATTCGGGGTCTTTTGTGGTTCCACACAAATTTTAGGATTGTTTGTTCCAGTTCCGTGAAAAAAAAGTTGATGGTATTTTGATAGGGATTGTGTACACCGAATGTGTAGGTTGCTCCAGGTAGCATAGACATTTTAACAATATTTGTTCTTCCAATCCACGAGCATGGAACGTTTTTCCATTTCTTTGTGTCTTCCTCAATTTCTTTCATGAGTATTCTATAGTTTTCTGAGTACAGATCCTTTGCCTCTTTGGTTAGATTTATTCCTAGCTATCTAATGGTTTTGGGTGCAATTGTAAATGGGATCAACTTCTTAATTTCTTTCTTCTGTCTCATTGTCGATATAGAAATGCAACTGATTTCTGTGCACTGATTTTATATCCTGCCACATTACTGAATTCCTGTATGAGTTCTAGCAGTTTTGGGGTGGAGTCTTCTGGGTTTTCAACATAAAGTATCATGTCACCTGCAAAAAGTGAGAGTTTCACTTCTTCTTTGCCGATTTGGATGCCTTTTATTTCTTTTTGTTGTCTGATTGCTGAGGCTAGGACTTCTAGTACTCTGTTGAACAGGAGGGGTGACAGTGGACATCCCTGCTGTGTTCCTGACCTTAGGGGAAAAGCTCTCAGTTTTTCCCCACTGAGGATGATATTTGCTGTGGGTTTTTCATAGATGGCTTTTATGATATTGAGGTATGTACCCTCCATCCCTACACTGTGAAGAGTTTAAATGGAAGACAGAGAAAGGGACAAGAAGACCTGTAAGATCAAATTCATTCAAAATTTAACCACAAGGCATGCTGTTTGGGGTTGGCAATAAAAGATTAGGAAAACATGGTCCTTCCTCTCAAAAAGCGTACAACTAAGTAAAATTTGACAAGGGAAAAACCAGGGATCCAATCAAAGTACGGGTTTTCTTTTAGGAACAGGCTTAAAATCATTTATTAATATGTGCCTAAAGCTCAAAAAAAAAAAAATTCCTCATTTATGGTACACGTTTTTGTTGAAAGTAATTCACAATGACAACTATAATTTTAAAATGAAAACTAGGTCTGCAAAAATTAGCACAAAGATAAAATAACCTGGAGGCTGCCACTTTAGGCTCTGCATTTTTTTTTCTGTCCTGCAAAGGAAGGAGGAAGAGAGCCAGTTAGCAACCTAATAGATTTCTATCTTTTATTTCGAACAGTAAGTTGGGTGTATTTGACTTGCTCTCTTTTGTTTATAAATGCTGCTTCCCTATGAACCTTTTAGGCAAAAGAACACTTATGAAGGCAATGCCACTGTTCCTTGAGGTTTCAGTTATTCATAGAAGTACCCTGCCCTTGTTCCTTCCTTACATGCATCAATCAATTAACAACCTCTATATATAACCTCTATCTATATAGATGTATAATCTCCCACTTTTTGAGTCTCAAAAGTCTGGAGATTTGTAGTACACTGAATAGAAACATACATTTAAGTTTCTATGGAGTTTGAGAACAGCCTTTACTAAAATATTTAAAATATTACGAGCAACAAAGACTTGCTATTTTCAGGATTAAATAAAACCTTTGAGGTGGGGTGGGAGAAAGAGGAAAATAGGAACTCTCATATGAAGTTGTACAATAAATTCTTAAAAATGTTCCCCTAATGATATAAGATCTCCGAGCAGGTATTTGTACTTTCTGTGGCATGGGTAGACACTGTGGGCCCAGAGCTGAAGAAAGGTTCACTAAGCTTGTGGTAAAAAAATACTTGCCATTATTCCAAGTTTTAAAAAATAATACAATAAAAATTCCAGGCACTAAGGTGGCATGCTTTACTTACAACCATGAAGAATTATTAATTTTGAAACTCTTGCCTATCAATAAAACTCAATGGAAAAAAGAAAAAAAAAATCTTTTGGTTAATATTCTAAATCAAAATGTACTGGACTCGGGAGGAAATTACAAACCCTTAAAGGTCTTTAAGAATTGCCAAGTGATTTTTGTTAAATTTAACTACAAAGCCGCAGGAGAAAAATCACTTGTCAAAAAGGAAAATGATGAAGCGTTCTTGATAGCGTTGGCTAGAGAAGTAAAACATTATTTTGCTAAGTGCTCGTCCTCACACACAGGTGTAACAGCTTTGGTCTATCCCCGGTATGGCACCTACACAGCTGGTACTGTATCGGGGTTTCTTCTTGTGAGGCCCAGAGGCCCAAAAACAGCAGAGAACTAGGATGATGAAAAGGAAACACATCCCCGGAGATTAAGTGGACAAGAAGACCTTTACTAATGAACTCCAGGAAAAACTGAGGACAGAGAATCAAAGTACCTAAGGACTAAATGAGGCAGAAAAGGAAGGCGTTCACACTGGGCAAAAGCCAGGAAAAGGAGCCAAAAGATAGAAATGAAAAAAAAGCACACACAAATTCAGAGAAACACATGTACTTCCCCCACAGTAAAACAAGAGGAAAAAAGTATATACTCATGTTTTTCAAGTCTAAATGAATTATAGTTATTGCCATAGACGGCTGCAGTTACGTAGCAACTGAAAAAAATTAGAGAAATTTCTGTATTGAATCTGTTATCTCATGTGTTTATTCTAAGACAACTCTATACCTAGAGAAATACTGTCCCAAATCAACTAAAACAGAAATAAAAGAAACAGTTGGATATGAAAACAAAAAGAACTCCCTAGTAAACTAAAAGCAACATTTTCAATTTTTTTGGTTCCTCGTTTTAAGGAATATTTTTTAAAACCTCTGGGATTAAAAATTAATCCAAGCTGCATAGTACTCTGAAAAAAAATAAGTTGAAGCATTTTCTACTATTGTTTCTTGCCAACTTACTTCAAAGAGATGCTGTAAAGGATTGGACTGAAGTTTTTCTTCATAGCCAAAGAGTTGGAAGCCAGTTCCCAGAAGACCTACCACAATAATCCGTAAATTAAAAAATTACAAAATGGAACAGTAGAGAACAGTCATGGCAAGGAACAGGTATAGTTGTATCAAAAGATCAAGCTCTCATAATTATGTGTCCTGAGAGCACTGCAAACACATGCTATCATCTTCGGCTACCCCATAAACTCACGTAAGTTAAATTCAATGTACTGAATCACAAATTCACTATATTGAACAGATCACTGCAACTAACTTCACAGACACCAATAGATTATGAACTCATAAAAAGCAGCGTCTAGGACTAACTTGTCTTTGTACTAACAGTGCCTAACACTTCCCTAGCAGGTATAATAAAACAAGCATAACAAAACAGCTATCCTGGGGAAGGACAGCATGATGCTAGAAACTGGATGCTTAAAATTTGTGAAAAACTGATGGGAAGTGATTTCAGAACTTTCTTTTTAAACTTGTAGGTGTTAAAATAAAACAAAGGTAGAAATTGGCTTGGTGTTACAATATTAGCTCTTAAACCAATGACTGAAGGAAAACCATAAAAGATATAAAAGATAAAACTCAAAACATACCTGATTACCTCTCCCATTCAAGGTGACCAATCAACAAAATTCTTTTCTGTCTGGCTATATATATACATATATATATATTTTTAGAAGATTTTATTTATTTTTTGACAGAGAGACAGCGAGAGAGGGAACACAAGCAGGGGGAGTGGGAGAGGGAGAAGCAGGCTTCCCCCTGAGCAGGGAGCCCGATGCGGGGCTCGATCCCAGGACGCTGGGATCATGACCTGAGCTGAAGGCAGACGCTTAATGCCTGAGCCACCCAGGTGCCCCTATCTGGCCATACATTTGTCTTTTATTTGTCAATGATTTTTTTTTTTGTCTTTGATGATAAGTTCAGCATTCAGGGTTAGTGTTAATTTGAACCTTAATTTTTTTTTTAATACTAATTGAGGTAATAGACTGAATACTTAAATTCTTAAGATATTTTGGCTAAAAGATGATCACAGTTTTAGTTTGAAAGGATATATGCAGCCTGGGGTCAAGAGCAATAAAGGGTGGTTTAATTATTTTAAAAACCAATCTGTTTCTACGACTGTATCAATTACTAAGCTTCAGATCTAAATTGTCAGGGGGCCTTGCTGAAGAATATTTTTCTACAGAGGTTCAGCAGAAAGTGGGATGCTACTGAACATGAAGATATAAAATATTTTGGCGCTTTAGACAGAAGGATGACTGAAAAATGTTACCAGCCCTATTCACTTTAAGCAAAAGCAAATGTGATTATGATTCAGGGTCTTGGGAGCAGGATGTGGAAAGATGCCCAGAGTGTCTAAAAAATGGAAATAGGAAAAGTAAAGGCCAATCTCCATTTAACATTCAACCTAATATATTTTCAAAAACTAATTTTGTGCTCAGAAACTATTTGCCAACTTTCCATAGGAGATAGGTGAAACAGCCCAAATTAAAACTCTTCAACAATGATGGTTATAATGGAAATGGTGACAGATCATTAACCATACCAATCCTTTAGAGAAACATTTCAGTAATAAAATCCTGTAGCTAAAATTAAAGAATACCATAATCACCATATTTGCAAATGCCTGTGAAATGCATAAAGCAGTTAAACTAATGTAAAGTGGATGCCATCTATTAAATCTGACTGTTGAGCCTCGAGCCTAAACCTCTGACTACCAGCTGTTGTGAACTGCAGGTGGATCCTTAAAATGCAAGGCATGTTTTCTGATTCCCCCACAATGAATACTAATGGCACTGATAATTGGCTCAAGTTCTACCCTTTTAAGAGTCTAAAAGAGATTTTTATTAACTGAAATGAAAGAGAAGGTCATGATAAATCTGTCTTTTGGAAATTTTGATTTCATTTCACTGGATATGATAGAACATAATAGTATCAGTGAACTTTAGAACTGGCAGTGCATGCTGTACTTTATAGAAGCTTTAAAATATTATCTAGCCTTTCTTTTGGATCAGTACTATAAAATAACTTCCCAGGACAGATTCATTCATCACTCTTAGTGCTTCTTATGTGCCAAGCACTATGGACACAAAAATAACGAAGGCACAGTCCATGCCTTTTATCACCTAGCAGGGGAGAGAAGCACACAAATAAGAACAGACTACAGTGAGCAAATTTGAGTAGAGCTGGATACTAGGAACATCGTGATGGGAGATGGAGGCAAGGGTCTATCTGTGGGACACTGGGGCTGGATCTTAAAACACACACAGTAGTTGCCAGAGGTTTTTAAGGGCTTGCATTTCACATGCTACCAGTACTTCACTACCATAGCAACTTTATTTTATCTTGCCCTTCCTTGATTACTGGTGTTATTATGAGCAAGGAATGGTTCCGAGTAAACTCATGACATTAGAGGTAATTTATGGCATTTAACTGTTTGGGTCTTACTCCTTTCTTCCTCTCTTTTCTTTTTGACCCCCTGCCACTGTACAATTTAAGAAGGAGCCAAGTATTCCACTTTCTTTTTCCTCCATGCCACTGGCTCAGGGTGTAACAGATAACCCTCCATGTATGATGGCCCAGGGAGGTTGGACTTCACTTGTTCTAAAACTGGCAGGGCTGCAGTTAAGAAGGGTATATATAGCTAGACTTACTGTTTCCTGGTACATTCACTTCTGCATTTGACAAATGTAAGCTACTTTCCTTTAATAAAACCACAAAAACCTGTATTTTTCAGGTATTGCTCTGAAATGTGTGAAGTTTTCTCCCTCAAACTTATTTGTGTGGTGAGAATTATTCTAACAAATAGAATACAAGCTTTATGCAAAGAGCCATTAGGAAAAAAAAAAGGTAGGAGGCACTAACTCTATCCATTGGATTCTGCCTATAATCTGTCATGATCAAGTAACATAATATTAAAAGCAATTAAACTTAACAGTGAAATGAAAGATCAAATCTCAGACTTACTTACCAAACTGCATGCCCCAATCTCCAAGATAATTTATTCTGGTTACTTGATGTCCTAAAGCTTCTTTGAGATTTGCTATAAAATTTCCTAGTAATCAACAAAATATACCGTTTCTCATTCTTGTTATCCATTTTGGCATAAGAACTATGTGCTTCTCTATTATCAAAGCATAACACAGAAAATTTTTTTTGACAAAATTTACCAACTCCATTTTTTTTTTTACTAAAATATTCATTATGGTGTTTTCATCTACGTTATGAAAAGGGAGCAGAGAATTATTTTGGGGGCAGTTAGTTATTCCAAAGAATCTCACAATTTTCATAAGAACAGATTTTTCAGCAACATCAATGGGAGTTGGGAACACATGTTAGAATAACTGCAATTCCAAAGACAGAAAATAATAGAATCTCAGTAATTAACAAGAAATATGGGTATGCCCTAAAGAGCCTGAGCCATACTGTTTTTTTTTTCCTCAATAGCTCATTCTTCCTTCTTTCAATCACTGAAGTCCATCTCCTCATGCCTGCTCCCTAAGAGCACACGGTAGTCCAAGAACTTCATCTTCCTATACTGCTGACACTGGTTTGACAGTCAACATCTACTCCACTCTCCTAGTGTGCCCTCACCCGCTGCAGAGACTGGAAGCCTAAAAATTACATTTCCCAGAACCTTCTGCAGTTACGGTTTCAGAAGTCATTTATGTTTGGGCATTCAGATACACTTTGCATGAGACTTAGAAGGCCGAAATGAGGTTAAAGGGGATCTACTATTTTTTTCTGACAAGCACAGCTGTGGAGGTTTTTTTTTTTTTTGGTGGCATTACTGAGAGAGAGCACAGTGTCCTGTCATATGACCTCCAAGGGAACTGAAAGGGTATGGGGCTGCCTCTTTTCCTAATATGAATTCTAGAAGGCATCACAGGACTAAGGGCAGCTTCCTGTGACAGTGGTAGCACGGTTGCCACTGGAAGGCACCACAGAAAAGGCAGAAGCTCCCTTGATGACCAAGCTCTATGGTATGATTTTGGGAGTCACTTATGTTACTTAATCCAAAACTTCTTCAGCACTTTCAACAACTCTGCAAACTATTCAATATCCTGTAATAAATCTTTGCCTGCTTTTACAAGAGTGGATTTAGTATTCTGCAAATAATCCTTCACCAATATGCATATCTGACTTAAATTACTGCAGCTACTCTTCCAGCTTCCCTACTTCTAGACTTTCCCAGTCTACATAGTTCCAACAGCAACCTTCTTCAGCTGCTACTCAGACTGTATTCTTATTTTTAATTAGCACCTTATTATCTTGCAAACCAACCAAATGACAAACCTAGGCTTTTGGAATGATTTTGGAAAAGTTACTTTTGGTATATGAGTTTCCATAGACCACAGTTAACAGTGTCTACCAAATAGGGTTGTTGTGAAATTAATTGAGCTAATACATGAAAACATTGAACACAGTAAATGAATTCTCAATATTATCTCTTCCTGGTTCAAAATTTTCCTTAACAACTTTCAAACAACTTTATTACGCTCTGGCATCATTTACTCACTCCTACGGTTTTGACCTGAGTAGGTAGCTTTTCATATACAGTATATTTTTTATATTCTTTTTAAAATCAAGTCCTGTCATTTCCTCTCTTAAAATGCCCCACGAGATCTTTCCAACAATGACAGGTGACTCCAATATAATAATGATCTATGCCACAAATTTCGGGTTGCTCCAATTCTTAAAAGTATTCAAATGACAGGTTACATAATTCTCCTTCAAGCATGCAATAGACAGATTTGCATACCAGAAGACAGACTGGATGAGATAAACTTCAAAGTCTCTTCCAATTCTAACTGCAGGTTTTAAATTGGGCTACTGCATAATGTCGTTTTAAACAAATGAAAATCTTAGCATATACATATACACTGAAGCATTACAACTATCAAGTACAATAGCAATCTTTCTTAGAACAGTCTTATTTCAATTTCCAGTCTTGAATGCTCCAGTTAGTACTCAAATGATTGAGATTGAGCTTTTTTTTAACTGAGATACAATTAATATACAATACCATTTCTTTTTTAAACCAAAGTATATGAACAAAAAACCTGGGGGGATTATTATCATTCCCAAATAACTATTTTCATTTTTGCATCTTTCAGATCTTTTCCATATGCATACATATTTTTAAAAAGTTAAAATTATTAACAAACCTAACAGTTAAAATCGGTTTCTGAGTTAATCTTTTGGTTTTGAAACAAATTTCTTTTTTTACTTCTAAGACAATTTTTCCCATTTTATGTAATATTTAATTAGCATCAAGCTCATATAAATTTGAACTTTGTTTTTTGTCTTACTGTTATTTAAGCATTAAACCATTAGAATGCATTATAAAATACTGCCCCAAAATCATATTTAGTATTTTCTGTGAAGCTAATGACACTTACCTATGATGGTAGAACGCAAATGTCCAACGTGAAATTTTTTGGCAACGTTAGGTGAACTGCAAACAATTGCAAAAGTTTATTTCTGTTCTAAGAACAAGAGTTCTAAAATGAACTAGGTCATGCCTCTACAGTTCAACACAGTTGGGGATTAAGGCCTTTGGTAATTTAGGGCACAGATAAATGAAAAATTAGAAAATTTAGAGCAAAGATAAATTAGAACTCAGAAAGAATCATCCTTAGTGAAATTGATCCTGTCACTCATGTGGTAGTACCATACACAGAAATGGCACACTTAGGAAGCAGATACATTTAAGGATTGATAAAAAGGATGAAGAAATTCAGAGATACTGTTTTGACACAAAAACAATGCAGATTATTGGGAATTAAATTTTGTGTACCAGTTGTAAACCCTTTATCCTCTTAAAAATTACTGACCCCAAAGAAATTTTGTTTATATGGGTATTATCTATCAAAAGTTGTAATCAATAATTTAACAACAGCAAATGTTTCTAGAGGACTACATTACCTGACAGGCACAGTTTCATGCACTTTACATGCATTAACCCATTTAATACTCGTAAGAGTTGTGAGCTAAGATACTCTTTATCTCTTACTTTACAGATGAGGGAATTGAGGCAACAAGGAAAAAGGATAATGAAGCAAATGTGGCAATATCTTGACGACTCTTGAATCTGGGTGAGAAGGATATGGGACTTAATTATACTGTTGTGTTTTGTGTATGTTTGAAAATTTCACAAGTTTCTCAATATTAAAAAAAAAATTAACTTGAACACAGTTGGATAAAGTGGTAAAATGAGAGCTTAATTTTGATCTGTTTCTAAAATCTTATATAAAGGGTATTACAATTTAAATACTTGATTCTACATTAATATGTGCACAATTGTGAAATTATGACACTACAAGAATGTTCATTTAATTATCATTTAGAAAGAAAGCAAATGTCCTTCCATAGGTTAAAAAATAAGGAATCTTCCACTTCCCACCAAGACAGATTAACAAGGATTGGATTTACCCTTCTGCCTTAAAGAACCATAAAACCAGAAAAATATATGAAACACTAGTTTTATAAACAGGACAGTGAAGGACTATGATCCCTGACAGAATGAGAGCAAACAAGTTGACCCCTAGCAAATTAAACAGCAAATTTGTGAGCTAAAGCAGAGAAATCTACAGCATGGAATGTTTGTATTAGAAAAGAAGAAAGGTTTCAACCAGTAACTTAAGGTTCTCCTTTAAGAAACTAGAAAAGGAGGACCAAAGTAAGCAGAATAAAGTTGATTTTATTTATTTTAATTTAAATTATTCACGGTAATAGATGTTTTTATTTAAATTCAATTAGCCAACATATAGTACATCAGTCTCAGATGTAGTGTTCAACAATTTATCAGTTGTGTACAACACCCAGTGCTCATTACCTCATGCCCTCCTTAATGCCCATCACCCAATTACCCCACCCTCCCCACCCTCCCCCCCCACCTACCCGCCCTCCAGCAACCCTGTTTCCTATAGTTAAGAGTCTCTCATGGTTTTTCTCCCTCTCTGATGACTTCCCATTCAGTTTTCCCTCCCTTCCCCTATGATCCTCTATGCTGTTTCCTATAAAGTTGATTTTTTAAAAAATGACAATAAAATACTATGAAATAAAAATAATAAGCCAGCTGGAGAGACACTGGGGAGAGAGAGAGATGCCTGGCCATCCTTCAGATAAGCTGCCAAATAAATGAGTCACCTTGATTTCTAGCCCCAGTACAGTCCCTAGATGACCAGAGCTACACATGATAACACACAAGTCAAAGAACCACTGAGCTCAGCCATCCCTGATTTCGTGATCTACGGAGTCATGAACATTAAAATGGTTGTTTCAAGACACTAATCATGAGTTGACACACTTTTCCTTAAAGAATCAGACAGTAAATATTTTGGCTTGCAGGCCACCTGATCTCTATCTCAACTATTCCATTCAATTCTACTTAGCTGCTATTGTAGTATGAAAGCAGCCACTGCAGACAACATGTAAATGAAGTGCAAGCCTATGTTCCAATAAAACTTTATTTACAAAAACATATGGCAGCTTGGATTTTGTCCACGGGCTGAACTTTGCCAATTCCTATATTAAATTTTAGAGTAGCTTGTTACACAACTTTCTTTGAGGGAAAATGGCAGGCAACTTTGAGAGACTGCCTTAGTGCAATTCCTCCCTGGTGTGAAGATGACCTCATGAAGTCCCTCTCCTGTGATACAACTAATGTTTAAACTCAACTTAAAACATCATGATTGGGGTGTACTGGTATTATGAGATTTATTCAATATTTGTTTACTTCACAGGCGCATGAGTTTACTCACCAATCAGTCCTTATCATAAACAAACAAGTTTACTGAATCTCAGAGAGTCTGTCTTTTTTAAGAGTGGCAGAGACCGTGTAAGTGTGGAATCCATAAAACATACTCTTGCCTCTGGTTATCTAGGTTAACTAAGTTTGTTACCATAATAAATTATAATAAAGAATTAGGAAACCTGAATAATTCCCTCATCCATTGCAATTGAATTAACACTGGCAGCACCAGGAATGATTAAATGTTAGCTTAAGTTTGGATCACTAACTGCAGCAGTATAATAAAATTCTCCACAGGAATATATAGTTAAGAAAACAAAAGGGTATAGCAAGTTCTAACTTTCCAAGTGGGAAAACAGTTCATCAAGACTCTTTCACTTTTAGGAAGGCAAATACAATGAAATACAGTATCTCTGATCTTTTCCATGAGCTGTCAACTGGTCAGCTATACTCTGAAAGTGTTCCCTTTCTGTTTTGGTTACCTAAAAACAGTTCAAAAATTAGATGGATGTACTGACAGCCCATCAGAAAGTTATTATGAGGATTATTTAGAGGCATACTAAAACTTCACACTATTTTTCTGGTAATTTTAAAAAATATACATTATAAATACTTACAAGGCTTTGTTCTCTGGTTATTGCATCACTTTAAAATTCTTAATATGGTAGTAACCATTACCTCGGCTTTAAGAGTCTACTAAAATGGAAGGACTATTTCTTCTAAAAAAAAAAGTTAACTACTGAATACTTAATTAAAAAAAACCCATAATCATCAGACTTTTCTTATTGGAGTCCAAAATTTTTATTCATGGCACAGTGATCAATTCACTGTAATATTAAGAAAATAATAAACTGGTTTTCTATTTTTCCATGTGTAATTTCCTGAGGCCCCAGATGATAATGGTAAAACACTTACCTGCCCAGCTACCTTGATTAAACAACACCTAAGATGAGTAAGCACTCACCTGAATTCAACCACAATCTTCTTCTGGGGAAGACCAGAGAAAAGCTCACTTTTTAATCCATATTTTGAGCCATCGTTGATTACTTGTTGTAGTACTGTCTGAAAAGTAAAAGGCATGGAATTTAATGACAGGGAAAAAAATTACAATTTTCTTAATTACTTTGTTTGCACATTCTAATTTACAGAACTGAGAATTTCACAGCATTGTCAGCACCTACCACCTTCTGTTGCTAATGCTAGTCAGAACAGTAATGGCCACAACTAATATCTCTGGGGGCTCAGTGCCCTTCTTATACATCACATATATTCATTCATCCAGGAACCAATGATATAGATCTTTCAGAGATAAAGAAACTGAATTTTAGAGAGGTTAAATAACTGCCGAAAGTCCCACAGCAAACAGTAACACCAAAACCAGAAGGAGTATCTAATATTTATTGAATGCGTACTATGTGCCGGGCACTGTTCTGAGCATCTCCTATGTATTAACTCATTTAACCCTCACAACAACCCTAGGAGGTAAGTATTATTTTTACAAATGAGGAAAGAGAAGCACAGAGAAGTTAAATAACTTACCCACGGTCACACTATTAGGTCATGAAGCAAAACCTTTTTCACTCCATAGCTAATGTGTTAACTACTGCACGCTGCTGCTACTTTTGTAATACTAAGGATCACAAGAAATGGTAAGATACAAATACAAAACTGTAATTCAAACACCTACTGGCTACCTAAGAAACAAGGAAACCTCACAGAAAGAACCGAAACATATTCCAGGTTCATTTTTAGAAATGTACACAGAACTATTATACGGTTCACAGAATTCATACTTCGTTTTTTGCTTATGGTGTGATGCATTTATTTATAAATGTATTTATTTTTTAGTGTAGGGGTTTGAATTTACTGTGATAAGCTATTTACTCTTGTATTGGTTTTGCTTCACAAACTGGATTCTGAGTCCTAAATACGTAGTTTACGATGTGAAGAATTTTACCATCACAAGAGTTGGTTAAAATGGTCACTTAATGGAAAAGGCACACAAAGCAGCAGGAGGGAGCAAAGCAATACTTTTAAGAAGCATCTACAAAGTGCTAGGTTAAAGTCCAGATGCTTTTATGTTATCTTTAAGCCTCACAATCTTAAAAATGGACATTTCCCATTTAATAGATGCAAAAACTAAGGTTCAGAAACAGTATGTATTTGCACAAGGACACAGAAGAAACAGTATTTTCAAACATCAGCTTAGCTGGTCACTACTCTTCTCCTTGCAACCACCCTCCCTCCTTGGCTGTTACGGTATCACGCTCTACTGACTTTTGCTTCTCAGTTTCCTCTGCAGGCTCCTCTTCCACTGCCTGGATCCTGCTTGAATCCACAACCCTGATAATTAGGAGTGGCATGCACCACTGACTGAGCCAGCCAGGTGCCCCAGATACAGTCTTTATCTTTAGCCCAATTCAAGATTACCTCTTCACTCCTCAAGAAAGACTTATGTGTACCTTGCTTTACACTGGACTGCAACTTATACACGCCTCCATTATATCCTTCATCACATTATCATATCCACTACAGATTACACTGTGATATTATTTTTTATGCTTTTCTTTTAGATCATAAGCTCCTTGGGGGCAGAATCCATGCCACGTATCTTTAGATTTCAGTAATATAGTCCCTGGCAAATAATAAGCAGAAAGCTTATTAAATTAGTGGGAACACAAAAGTTTTAAACTATAGAATGTCAATCAGCTAGTAAAGTTGCTTGATATTCCAAAAGACAAATAAGCTAGAGGCCCATCTATTCATCAATAGGTACGTTAAACTGTAAGATGCTCTTATAAGGACTTCTAAGGAAGCTACTATACCTCTTTGTTCTTTGATCAATACTTGAAAAGTGTTTAATCATTCATTCCTTCCATGTGTTCAGCCACTTGGCACATGTGACTTGAATGCATCTATTGCCTTCTGGCATAAGCTCAGTTAGCAAAATAATGAGCAGAATCAGAGCCATTTAAATTAGTATCTCTTTTCCTCTTTTTCCCAAAGTTTTAATAGAGCATGCAAAGTTGAATTTGGCAAATAAAAAATACATGCGTACATATTAAATAAAAATGATGTTATCCAGGGGCGCCTGGGTGGCTCAGTTGGTTAAGCGACTGCCTTCGGCTCAGGTCATGATCCTGGAGTCCCGAGATCGAGTCCCGCATCGGACTCCCTGCTCCGCGGGGAGCCTGCTTCTCCCTCTCCCACTCCCCTTGCTTGTGTTCCCTCTCTCTCTCTCTCTGTGTCAAATAAATAAATAAAGTCTTAAGAAAAAAAAAAATCACACTAAGATCCAGACCCTCAAGGCTACAATAAAGGGAGGATTTCCAGGTGAGAAAGAGGAGCTGGACCTCAAAGCCCTAGATCTTTTCTTTCTGTTGTCAACTGAGAAGGATTTGGGAATACTTTTAATAAGCAAGCTAGTGTGCATTCTTAGATCAGAGAAAATCTCATAGTTTGTCATTGTAATAATAAATCGTGAAAATTCGTGGCCATTGAAATTTTAAATTAAGTACACACATGCCTTGATATATAAGCCACATCTCCTTCAGTTAAGCTGGCTGTAAAGGCATAACAGCACATTTTCCCATCTCAGGGAAAATAAGAGGTAAAATACTGCTGCCTATGAAGTAGACTGGAGTTTGGTGGGCACTTGGGTGAGCTGCATTTCTGCTTCTATAAAAATTGAGACTGCCGGGGCACCTGGGTGGCTCAGTCGGTTAAGTGCCTGATTTCGGCTCAGGTCATGATCTCAGGGTTCTGGGATCGAGCCCCACGTTGGGCTCCCCACTCAGCGGGGAGTTTGCTTCTCCCTCTCCCTCTGCCCCTACTCCCACTCATGTGCTCTAATAAATAAATAAAATTTGGGCGCCTGGGTGGCTCAGTTGGTTAAGCGACTGCCTTCGGCTCAGGTCATGATCCTGGAGTCCTGGGATCGAGTCCCACATCGGGCTCCCGGCTCGGCGGAGCCTGCTTCTCCCTCTGACCCTATCCCCTCTCATGCTGTTTCTCTCTCTCTCTCTCAAGTAAATAAATAAATAAAATCTTTTTAAAAAAATAAATAAATAAAATTTATATTTATTCATTATTTATTTGAGAGAGAGGGCACGTGTGCAGGAGCACAGGGAGGGGGAGGGGCAGAGAGAGAAGGAGAAGGAGAAGCAGGCTCTCCTGAGCGGGGAGCCCTATATGGGACTTGATCCCAGGACCCTGGGATCATGACCTGAGCCGAAGGCAGACGCTTAACTGACTGAGCCACCCAGGTGCCACAATAAATAAAATATTAAAAACAAAACAACATCAACAAAAAAACTAAGACCACAATCAGAAGAAAGAATACTAACTTAGAAATGGTAAATTAGACTCACTGGTTTACTAAATTAACATGAAATGTTATCAAGAGCCCAACAGATTGTAGAAACTTTTGAACAAGCTCAAAACAAATTTCCTTCTTGTCCTTGTGACTGATTTTGGTTAATTAATTTACCTTGAAGTAAGAAGGAAAAAAAGATAAAAGAAAAAAATTCAAGGATCTAGAGGCAAGCATGTTAATACTAACTCCCCTTTGGAAGACTTATAGGGCAGATGGGCAAATGACTATAAACTGTATAATCTTGGTGAGAAATTATATTCGAAAAAAAATTTTTTTTTAAAGATTTTATTTTTTGACAGAGAGAGAAACAGTTCTCGAGACAGTGAGAGAGGGAACACAAGCGGGGAAGTGGGAGAGGGAGAAGCAGGATTCCTGTGGAGCAGGAATCCCGATGCGGGGCTTGATCCCAGGACTCTGGGATCATGACCTGAGCCGAAGGCAGACACTTAACAACTGAACCACCCAGGCGCCCCCAAAATTTTGGTTTTATAGTAATTTTCAATTCAAGACTGTAGCATTACTAAGCCTGACCAACTTAATACCAGTATATATTTCTTAAAAAAAAAAAAAGCCTAAAGCATGCATTATGATAAATTTTAAATTTCAATTGAGATGAAACTCTCAACAAAAGATCTCATACCACTGCCTATCCAGGATTACCTGTCCTCCACAATCTTACATGAGACCCAATTCCTTTATGTCATTTCCCCAACTCCTCCAGGCCATCCTGAGTTTTCTGATCTTTCTTATGCTTATTGTATCAATCCACTTTTTTTGTTTTAATATTTGTTTTATTAAAAGAATAAGCTATTTTATGGTTTCTTCTGTATAAATCTCATGCTTCCAACAGATTACAGGCTATCAGAGAGCCAAAACCAGCAGTACTTTTTGTGTATTCAATAGAGTCCATTAATTCATTCAATAATAGTTATCTTACACCTACTGCATGCCAGGCACTGTGCTAGGAAGTGGGGATCCAATAGCGCGAAAAACAGATGCTATAAGCCCTAATGGAAATTAGAGTTTAAAGGGCAAGAGGCACTAATCAAATAAAAAGAATGTAAAATAGTAACTATGATAAGTTCTGCGAAGGAGAGATACCCACTGCTGGTAGAGCATATAAACGAAGGGGGCAGAAAGGCACAACCCAGGAAATATCAAGAACTGAAGGGTAAGCAGGAGTTAACTTGGGGTGGCTCTCCAGGAAGGGGAATCAGAATGTGTATGGTTTTGAGGCAAAAGGAGGCAAAGTTTAGGAACTGAGGGTAAATCACTGTAGCTAAATCAGAGTGAGTAAAGGTGCATAGCTGGAACATAACCCATTCTTACCTTTGTTAATAGTTCTCTGTTAATTTTGAAATTTATAGTCCCTCGACCAGTGCTGATTTCACTCACCACTCTATCACATTTTAGCTGAAAAGATAAAAAAAAAATCAAGTAAAATAAGTATAAAACAGGTGTAATGAGATTTGTCGTTCTAATACTATCAAATTGGAGTCCAAAGGCAGCAGGTGCTTCGTATCTCTTAGTCATTATATCTGGACGTGGGCCTTAGCCAATCTGTTCAATTCTATCACTCCGACAAGTTTCCTTCTTTTCCAGCCTAGAACACTATTCTATATTCAAAATCTCTCCCTCTTTCCCATTCCCTCACTTCAAATTCTCTATCTAACATGGAAGGAAGCCAGCAGCACTTCACCTCCGCCTTACGTGCCCTAACATGCAGTGAACTCTTTGATAGCTCACCCACCTTGCACAAGAACCACAGGACAGGCCATTCTGCCAGGCCTACGCTGCAGCACTTGTACCCACACATAAAATGGAAATCCTTTAAATACTTGGTCTTCAGTGAATATACCTTAAAATTTTAACCAACTAGATTTCTAAGCACCTGATATACCCATGAAACCTGAAGAGATACCTGTGGTCAATGACGAGTCACTAGTCTTTATTTTTGAGAACTCACAGGAGATGGGGGAAAGAGAGAGGCTAAATACTGTAATTAGAAAAATTCTACTCCTGGGGTACTTCCTGATAAAAATCTGGGTTGATTTTCTGATCAAATAAATATTTACTCAGCCAACAAATCTCTTTGATTATCCTCATTCTTTACACATCTTTTTCTATGATAGTGGCTTTCATTGTTCCAATCCTTCAGTGTGCCCAGAAGCCTATGTGTCACATGTAATAATCTTACTTTAAAAACCCTGTTTTTTATGGTATTACACTAATAATTTAGATTTGGTCATTCTCTACAAACCTTTCAACTCCATTTTAGACACCAAACCCATCAGACAAATTAGAAATGAAAGAGGTTTATTAAATCATCTAGCCACTTCTCTGCAATCATGATTCTATTTACATCTAACCATTTTTCTCATATTTTAACGCTCATCTTCTCAGAAACTCATTTTAAAAATTGCAACCCACTGCTAATTTATCAAGCTTGTTCTCTTAAATTCAGAAGTCCATCCAGCTTCAATCTGTAAATTTAATTAACACATCAGTCCTCCTGTAAGTAGTTAATCAAAAAATTGAACAATGTCAGCTCAAGAGGAATGCCTTGTAACTAATTTGAAAAATCATCTTAACCTTATAGCACATGGCTAAAATGAATTTAAATTGTATTTTCCAAGGTGCCTTGAACAAAAAAAAAAAAACCACTGTTAAATTCATTATTATGGGGCACCTGGGTGGCTCAGTCGTTAAGCGTCTGCCTTCGGCTCAGGTCATGATCCCAGAGTCCTGGGATCGAGCCCCACATCGGGCTCTCCCCTCAGCGGGAAGCCCGCTTCTCCCTCTCCCACTCCCCGCTGCTTATGTTCCCTCTCTCGCTGTGTCTCTCTCTGTCAAATAAATTAAAAAAAAAAAAAAATTCATTATTATGCCTGAGACAGCCTGCAGAGTTTTTTCTTCTTTAAAATATTAAGTTTGTGGGCGCCTGGGTGGCTCAGTCGGTTAAGCGACTGCCTTCGGCTCGGGTCATGATCCTGGAGTCCCGGGATCGAGTCCCGCATCGGGCTCCCTGCTCGGCAGGGAGTCTGCTTCTCCCTCTGACCCTCCTCCCTCTCATGCTCTCTGTCTCTCATTCTCTCTCTCTCAAATAAATAAATAAAATCTTAAAAAAAAAAAAACTGCCAAAAAAAAAAATATTAAGTTTGTTACAATGTCTAAAAAAAGGTAACAGTGCTGAAGTACCTTCTCTGCCAGTCTTGTGGCTTGAACTTGAACATCTGGTCTTGAATGGTCATTGTTGTTTTCCAATAGAGAATCCACACAGAGCTGAAAATCAGCTACTTCTCTAAAGACAGAAATTGAAAGAGGAAAAAGCTATTGTACCTTAAAAACATTACTAGTGTAACAACAACAAAAAAGACTAACCACTATGTATTCTCCACATCGATACAATTTTATCAGAAGGAAAAGGTTTTGCTTTCAAAATATAAAGCAAAGAAATTAGAAATATCAACTCGTATTTATTTAGAACTTTATCTTATAAAGTTCTTCCTCTTCTATTACCTAATTTGTAACTTTACAATATCTCTATGAGATAGGTAGTTCAAAGTGTAATAAAAAAATTTTTTTTTTTTAGTAATAAAAATTTTAATTGATGTACAAACATCTACATAATTACCCACCCTGGAACATCTTCTGACATTTAATAGGGAACTAGAGAATGAGGCTTTATGGGCAGAATATGTGGATTAAACCACTGTCTTGTCTAATCCATTGTCACTGACACAAAAGGACATATTTTAGAGGGGGTACAAATGACTTCATTCTTATCAATCTTGAAATTCAGGGACATGCCTAAAATATCCTGTGATATCTGTTTCACATCACATTAAACTTCCTAGTCAACAAAGACCATTAAGAATTTTCTTGAGCCTTGGGGCACATGGGTGGCTCAGCCAGCTGGGTGTCCGACTCTTGATTTTGGTTCCAGTCATGATCTCAGCGTTCTGGGATTAAGCCCCATGTTGGCTCCATGCTCGCATGGAGCCTGCTGGGGATTCTCCTCTCCCTCTCCCTCTGTGCCCTCCCTCACCCCTGCCACCCCAACTGGTGTGTTTTCTCTCAAAAATATCTATATATTAAAAAAAATAAAAAACTTTTCTTGAGCCTTACTACATTATCCAGTCTAGTGTGGATTATGCTTAACAACTCAAACTCATCTACTGACATTTGAGCTGTAACTGCAGACCTACGTACATCTATTAATCAGTGTCTCTGTGATCTTGAATATTTTGCTTAACCTCTCCTGTACCTTAGTAAAACGGGGATGATAATGGTACCTAACTTCACAGTGTTGCTGAGAAATTAAGTCTTGGTTAAATAATACTAATCCTAGTTCTGATGTTAAATAAAAATGTTAAACAGTCCTGAGTCTTGAGCCCTGGGGACATGACAATTCAATTTTTACACAATTAATTTTTTAAAGATTAACTTTAATTGTGGAAATTTACGTAAGGTTTGAATGTATTTATTGTATTTATTCTTACCAAAGGACTGATGGTTTAGCCCAGTACTTGTGCCAATAATGTGGGAAACTGAAGAAATTAGTTTAACAAAGTAAGAACAAGACACGAACACACTTTTAAAAAATTAAAAGTAGTAAGAGCAATAACAAAATTAATTGAAATTATATAGATTTGAATATACCAAAGATTAAATTTTTGACAAACAGCTAGGATACTTTATACGAGGTGCAAAATGACCATAAACCTACAGGATGGCTCTCAAACATCCAGGAAACACAAGGAGGTCACATGGTTTTCTATAGTTATCTGTAATTTTATTCTAAGACATGAATAAACAACGAATGCATTTCAATTAAAAAATTTTATCTTAACAGAATCACTAGTACTTCCAATTTGTTCAGTGGTAGAAGGACAAATAAAAAAAAATCACCCATTTAGTCTATTAACAATAATTAACACCAATTTATTAAACTAGGAGTATTTCAAACATGAATTCTGAAATTATATGAAGGGTTATTTGCCAGCAAGGAAGGCCCCAAAAAATAAATGCTTCAGGGAGATGGGGGTAGATCAACCAGACTTGACCTACTTCCCAGTTTTCCCTTTTGGGAGGTTTTAGTTACATATCTACAAGGAACTTTGTCTGTTTAAAGAGGTAATTGTTGAATGTAAATTATGTAAAAAGTCAGAACAAAGCAATCTAAATGTCCATCAAAAGAGGAGCATTGGAGTATTATTTAGCCATTGTTAAAAGAGCTATTTACCAAAAAAGAAAGATGTCAAGGGGAAAAGGGTTCAAAAATCATACATACAGTAGTTTTATAGCTATGTTTTTTTATTTATTATTATTTTTATTTTTATTTATTTATTTTTTTAAAGATTTTATTTATTTATTTGAGACAGAGAGAATGAGAGGGAGGAGGGTCAGAGGGAGAAGCAGACTCCCTGCCGAGCAGGGAGCCCGATGCGGGACTCGATCCCGGGACTCCAGGATCATGACCTGAGCCGAAGGCAGTCGCTTAACCAATTGAGCCATCCAGGCGCCCTATTATTTTTTTTTAGAGAGAGAGGGTGCGCACATGAGCAGGGGGGAAGGGTGGAGGAGAGGGAGAGAGAGAATCACAAGCAGACTCCACACAGCCTGGAGCCCAACATGGGGCCTGATCTCAGGATCCAGAGATCAGGACCTGAGCTGAAATCAAGAGTGGGACACTCAACCGACTGAGACACCCAGGTGCCCCAAAGCTATTTTTTAAAAGCTGTAAGACACAATCAAAGAGAAATATGAAAAGTACATCAACTTGCTAAACATATTAGGGATGTTTTCCCTTATTTTCTATATTTTCCTGAATTTCCTTAAGATTAGGTTTTGCTTTTGTGATAGGAAAATTAATTTAGCTATCAAAATTATCCATTGTGAAGAAGGAAAGTGGGTAGGGGTACAGACGAAACACAACTGCTGTGTGCCAATGACAGTGAGTGATGGCACATAGGGGTTCCATAAACTATTCCATCTACTTTCATATTGTTTATTAGAAAAAAAAAGTTTAAAAAGCAATAGCTACTTTTCCACTACTTCTGAGGAGTTGTTGTGGTGTTAGAGTGAAATCCACAGACTTGAGTATTACTGGCTGGTAACAAAGTCATTAATCCTGTCTACTATGTATGATCAGTATTAAACAGGAATTCCAGCATAGTTGATAATATAATCAAGAAAATTAGGAGGCCTGAATAAATTGACTCATAGGACATTAAATAAACCATATTAACAACAAAACATTCTCCTGGCACTTAACAGCATTTTAGAATAAAGTGAGAAATACAGAACAGTTAGGCTTTGTTTTTGTACTGTAAAGGATGTCTGAGTTTATTATGGCACAACAGTAGAGATTCTTTTTATTTTAAATCAATTTAATATGCAGAATTTTAGACTTGTAGCCTAGAAAAATTTTGAGATCCTCCCTAATATTTATTCTCTATAAGCCAAAAGTATAGTGAAGTATGGTATCATTAAAGTAGAACTGCCCAAAGGAGCTCCAGGCAGGTAAAGAAAATCTTTTTCAAAAGATGGGCCAAGGGGCGCCTGGGTGGCTCAGTTGGTTAAGTGGCTGCCTTCAGCTCAGGTCATGATCCCAGGGTCCTGGGATTCAGCCCCGCATTGGGCTCCCTGCTAAGTAGAGAGCCTGCTTTTCCCTCTCCCTCTGCCTATCTATGCTTTTCTCTGTCAAATAAATAAAATCTGAAGAAAAAAAGATGGGCCAAGAATGTTCAGCTTATTAAAGGCCTCTGAAATATAAAATAAAAGCAGACATTTTCATTATTATGCAAAATGTCATTTACAGATTTTATGAAACAGGTAACTGGCTTGGAATATTACATTAATTGATGTGTAATTATGAGATCCCCTTGGTCTGTGGCTGCCTTTGTTCTTAGAACTCAATGTAAAGTAGGTTGCAGCAGGCCACTTTAAAGATGCTTTCTTTCAACAAGGCCACATGTAGCATGTAGCCTTTCTCTTCCTCTTCCATTTACCTCTTTGTCTATTCTGGGAACAATAATATTCATCCTACCCTCTCTTAAAATCCTGACAAAGTTAAGGAGACAAAATATTAGGACATAATGGTACTGATAATTATATCTTTCCAAAACTTGGGGCTTAGATGCCTACTATGTAGCTAATTTCTTGTCATTATTAATGGACTGAGAGGGCGTTTTATCCAAGTACTGAAGTTTTTCTAGCCAAATGGTAAAGAAGTATCAAGGACCAATGTCACAAAGAGATACCTTCCTGTATCCAAGAAAGCAACTAAGGGTTATATGTAACCAATAGTTATCTATCACTAGCAGTCCTCAAATGGAATCAAACAAAAACCCCAAAACCACCAAAAAACCTAGCAGTAAATATAGTACTATAGAATTCAAGCATCAGATAGGTGTATCATCTCTAAAATCCCTTCAAAAACCCTGAAATTCCAGCTGCAATCTTAGTCCTTTTATTTGCTGTCACAGAATTAAATTTTGACCTTGTTCCTAATTTTTCTTAAAGACTTTGCCATAATTGTCATTAACAGCATAAACATCAAACAACATAAGAGTACTAATTTAATGTGCCATATCAGAGTAGGTAAAACACAGATTTTAATTTCATTATTTAAGTGAATGGGAGTAATAGGTTACAATATATTTTATAGTTAATTTTAAGGTCTATTCTGTAAATTGAAGAACAATTTTTTGCATATTGACAAAGTCAGCAACATTTTAAGTTGTTACAAATACTTAACTCTTTCCTGGAAATTGGAACTGCAGATATTGACTTGATCAAGTTTTCTGGTGGAAGATCCAACACTCTGGAAAGCTAAATAATAAAAAAACAAAACAGAGCAAGATTGTTAATAATCTGTACTAGATTCAGTGGAATACTACTCATCAATAAAAAGAATATTCAGATATTTAACTTAAATGAGCCTCAAATGCACTATGCTAAGTGACAAAAACCCAACTCAAAAGGCTATATAGTGTATGATTTTATTTACTTGACATTCTGGAAAACCCAACTATGAGAGAGAATCTTAAGCAGGCTCCAAGCTTGGTGTGGAGCTCCATTCGGGGCTCGATCTCATGACCCTGAGATCATGACCTGAGCCGAAATCAAGAGTCAGATGCCCAAGCAACTGAGCCACGCAGGTGCCCCACAGTATATGTTGATTTTTAAATTTAAATCTCAGAGTACAGTTTTTTGTTCTTTTGTTTTTTTTTTTAATTCTAGTCTTTGAGAACTACATTACTTAAAGCCCCTACAAAACAGTTATTTCCTTAGGCCATTTCCCTAGAAGTGGATAAACATTTCCAATGCATTTATAGAATAAAGGCTATAACAGTTCATGTTTATACTACAAAATGTTCTTGCCAATCTAGGTACACCAACAATACAGGTTCTATCATAATTTCTCTTAAAAAAAAAAAAAAGGATTCAAATTTCCAGTTCCACTTTTACTAGCTATGAGTCACATATGAAAAATGGGGATTAACCCTGTTAAACTAGGGTTCTTATAAGGATTAAGAAAAATGTGTCACATGATGCTAATAATATTATCTTCTTCCTTTAAAAATTAAGATTTTATTTTGGGCATAATGTCTCCCAAACTTACCATAACCACTAAGATTTTCTGCCTATCTTAAATATAACTAAAGTCTGCTGGAAAACAAAATGAAACTTAGTTACATTTTTAAAGCTTTTTAGCTGACAAATAAGTTTTGAACTTCAGTAATAAAATGTTTACATTCAAATGAACAACACACAAAAAAATTCTGTTTCCAATATAAACTAAAAACTACTTAAAAGTTGCATATTTAGGTTAAACGCCTGCCTTTGGCTCAGGTCATGATCCCTGGGTTCCTGCTCGGCAGGGGAGTCTGCTTCTCCCTCTCCCTCTGCCACCCCTCCCCCCTTCGCCCCCTTAATCTCAAATAAATAAAATCTTTAAGAGAATTGCTTATTTCTTGGGGCGCCTGGGTGGCTCAGTCATTAAGTGTCTGCCTTCAGCTCAGGTCCCAGGGTCTTGGGATCGAGCCCCACATTGGGCTCCCTGCTCAGCGGGAAAGCCTGCTTCTCTCTCTCCCACTCCCCCTGCTTGTGTTCCCTCTCTCACTGTGTCTCTCTCTGTCAAATAAATAAATAAAATCTTTAAAAAATTGCTTATTTATTTTATTATAACTCATTTGCTCCAAAAAAGGCTCTGAGGGGAATTAACACATAAAAATAAAATGGAGGTGTAAAATCATACCAGAAAACCTAAGGTAAAGATAGTTACTGTGCTTTTTGGCAACCAAGGTACAAAAAGGAATCTAACTATATATATAATACAGTGCTGCCTGGCAACGAACTTTTCCTAAAAGTAAATTCTAAGACGGAGATTATATTCACAAAGATTTAAATACCAAAATAGAAAATATCTTCAATAGTAGTTTTCCAAAGGCACAGCAACATTTTTATATAATGTAAATTAGAAAACCAAAATAAAGAGACTGAGACAAAAGGAGAAATGGAGAGTCACTGTTTACAATGAGCACAGAGTTTCAGCTTTACAAATGAAGAGTTCTGGATAGGGTTGGTAGTGATGGTTGCATAGCAATGTTAATGGACTTAATGCCATTGAACTGCACATTTAAAAATAGTTAAAATGGTAAATTTTATGTTGTATATATTTTCCCATAATTAAAAACAAAACAAATTAAAAAACCTAAAAAGACTTTGGGATGAAGTAGTGGAATGAAGGCTTCTTTACATAATCTCCCACCTCCCACCCATTATCAAATTAAAATGAAAGGGGTGGAAGAAAGAATGGAGAGGAGAAAGAAAGGAAGGTAGGTAATAAATAGGCAGATTGGTTGGTTCTCCAGCAACAAATATAGAGGATAGGCACAGTCCAAAGTCAGAAACTTCAAAAGGGATAGCCAAGGAGACAAACAGCAGCTTCTGAAGAGGAATGGAGCAGCCCTGCTTGGCAAGTCTCCTAACTTGAATTAACAATTCTCATCAATCCCCACGCTGGAGAGAAAAAAATGAATCCCATTATTTTTCTTCATCTATGACTGGAGGGAGATGCTACAGAGCTGTGGGAGAGAAGGAGTAAAACAGAGAAGTGAATTCCAGTACTTTTCACAAGTGAAAATTCTAGGGCAGCACACTAAAGTTCTCTCCAATGGAAACACAACACTTTCCCCAATTAAATGGAGATCTTGATTTGGTTTTGTATGGGCAGGAAGAATCAGAGGAGGAGCTTTTATAGGAAGGTGAAAAAATACCAGAACTAGCCAAGCAAAAATTTAATATGCCAGGTCAGAGTTCAGGAGTAATGTATACAGGTCACCAGAACCTACCAGAGAGACAAAAGAGTGGAAAAGCCCTAGAGTTTATGTTTTTGCAATCACAAAAGCAATGTGAGCCAAGAACAAATCTCACATGGAGAGTGAAGTCACACAATGCAGGAACAAACAGAAAGTGTGGGCAGAAAGGTCAAGCATGAGCAAGATGAAAAATAGGCAAAACGAGTAGGCAAACAAAGTGGGGGAGAGAGGAGAGGGAAGGACAGAAGATCAAAGAACTCGTCTAGAAAAATATAACCAAATGAGTACAAAGACATTCATCAAAAGTGCTTCAAGATTTGTGAATGCAGTAAGAACTGAAAGACAGAAAAAGAGATAAAAGGGAGTCTAAAAATTAAATAGACAAATTGATACATTTTTTATTATAGAATTAAGAAACACAAAGGAACATTCATAATTGAAAATGACACAGAGGCCTACGATAATCAGAGAACAAAGATTTTAAAAAACATAAATTGAAAGCAATCAGAGAAAGATAAATAAAATTGGGTACAAGATAATCCAACCTTAGGATAACTGGTGTCCCTAAAACACAAAAGGAAGAGCAGGAAAGAAGCAAGCAGACAGGTAGATACAGTGGTTCTCCAGCAGCATATACCATAACGATTGAAGAGACTAAACTCAAACACTCTTCAAAAGTGATAGTCAAGGAAAGATGCAAAAGGTTCTGAAGCAGAATGGGCAGTCTTGTGTAGCGCAGGGCTTCTTGGTCTCTCGTCAGAAGGTATAGAGACGAAGCAGCAAAACCCAGGAAAAATAAAAAGTATTCATAGATCTTGGCTCCCCCAAAAGCAAGGCCTGAGAAAAGAACTTTATGCAGGTAGTTTATTTGGGAGGTTATTCCTGGGGGCTTAAGTGACAGACTGAGAAGCGTGGGAAGGAAGGAGGAAAGTTAAGATTGTGCTGTCAAGGTTACTGCTATAGGCAATGGGGGCTTAACTGCCATGGTACCTTCTAAGAAGCACACACAAGGTCTACCAAAATGGTCTATTCAAAAATAGGAAGCAGGAGCTTCCATTCCCCATTGATTGACAGCTGTCCTTGAGGGTGTTAACTGCCTCATCTGAGCGGAGTATAGGCTGGAACCAGCAGGCTTTTAGACTAGATAAGGTGCTATTAGCAGTAAGTGATTGGAAGCACATGTGAAACTGGTCACACAAGTGGCAGCTAGAACCGAAGTGTGACCAAGGTGATGGGAGGGCATAATAGTCAATAAAAGGGAAAATTTCCCCGAAATAAGGAACCAAATTTAAATTGTGGTATATTGCTACAATGACACCCAACAGGAAAAGGAAAGAACTAGATCTCCATGCGTCATTATGGATATGTCTTTTTAAAAAAATTGAGGCTAGAAGAAACAAAAAACCCAAGTTGCAGAAGGATGATTACACTTTGACTACCACTTACATATATTTTATTAACTTGTAAAAGAATACTATTTAGGGATACAGTCATAGATAGTAAGTGACATGCACAGATAAAATAATACAAAACCTCACATGGGAGGAAAGAGTTTGCAGCCAGGGATGGATACCTAGGAGATTTTAATAGTAATAGTTTATTTTTTAAGTGTGTGATGGGTACATAATAACTATACTTTTCTCCATGATTAAATATTTTGTTAAGAAAAACTGAACCTACAGATCAAAATAAACTACTATGTCAGGAAAATATAATTTGGAACATTCTACACTGAGATACATCCTGCTTAAGTCATGAAATTTCAAAAATAAAGCACCCAATCAAGAAAACTCCAGGGATGAAATAAATGCACTTTACTTTGCAGCCATATTACCTAACCACAAAGATCACGATCTGGTTAAAGTAAATAATTTAGCAATGATATTATATAGGACTAGATTTTTCACAGAAGTTGTAAACCGGTATGTTTGTTTCACCTGCTCAACTGTTTTTTAATCTGAATTGCCAACATATGAAAATTAATAAATTTTAAAGTAACACTGGATCGTTGTATGCATTTGCATCTGTAGTATCCATATTTGGAAAATTCAAATTCAGAACTAAATAATCTGGTGTTACTGCCTTATTTCTAAAATGAAGATTTTTGATATTACTTCTAAACATGTGAATTTTTAAAAAAAATTTTAAAGAGGGAGAGCGCGCGCACACACACGGGGGGAGGGGCAGAGGGAGAGAAGCTGAAGCCGACTCCCCGCTGAGCAGAGCGACCCATATGAGGCTGATCCCAGGACCCATGAGATCATGAACTGAGCTGAAACCAAGAGGTCGACACTTAATCAATTGAGTCACCCACGTGCCCCATAAACATGCTAATTTTCTAATGATTTAAACCTCCTTTTGATACTTCTAGGGTTAGTTTATCTGAGAAGTCAAAATTTCTTAAAAAAACACACAAACAAGTTAGGGGCGCCTAGGTGGCTCAGTCCATTGAGCGTCTCCCTTTGGTTCGGGTCATGATCCCAGGGTCCTGGGATTGAGCCCTGCTACTGGCTCTCTGCTCGGCGGGGACCCTGCTTCTCCCTCTCCCTGTTGCTCTGACTACTTGTGATCTCTCTCTCTCTTTGTCAAATAAATAAAATAAAAAATTACAAAAAAAAAGTTTAAAAAAGTACTATGAGCCCTTCTGAAAAATCTGCTTATAAAGAAATCCAGCCAATTAAGCCATACCTTAGGAACAGGACTGGTGGTAAGCATCTTACCCAATTCAATATAAAATGCATAGTAGGGGCGCCTGGGTGGCGCAGTCGGTTGCGTGTCTGAGTCCTTGAGTTTCAGCTCAGGTCATGATCTTATGGTCGTGGGCTCTGCGCTCAGCGGGGTGTCTGCTTGAGATTCTTTTCACTCTCCCTGTCCTCCCCGCACCCTCCCCCTCTGTCTCTCTCTCTCTAAAAATAAATAAATCTCAGAAAAATAAAATGCTTAGGAAACAAGTTGTGCAGATATGGTTAATAAACAGTGTTACACACTTTGAGAAAGGTACCCAAATTAGGAAATGTAGAGCAGTTACACCAACTACAAAAATGCCCTCACGTCTAATGGCAAGGGATGATACTATCTAAATTCGAAATATCAATTTTTTTAAAAGATTTTATTTATTTGAGAGAGTGAAAGCGCATGTGCGTGCAGTTGGGGGTGGTACAGAGGGAGAGGGTGAAGAAGACTCCCTGCTGAGCAGGGAGCCCAACATGAGGCCCATCCCAGTAATGAGGGAGCAGAAGGCTGCAACCTCCCCCCACTCCCAACTCCTGGGTGGGACACGACATTCTTCCAGGAATCTCCCACCTATCTTAATGTTAATACCTTGCAAGGGGAAAACAACCTTAACAGTGACAATGGCAAGGCCTCTGGTACCTTGTAGGTTGGTACTCGTTAGCATGTGAAAGTTGTTTTGAAAACCTCCCTTTTTCCTTACTTCCCCCAACTCCTGAGTATAATCAGCCACTCCTCAAGACCCTCGTGCAGCAGCTCTTTCTGCCCACCGGTCCTGTCCCCATGGTTTAATAAAACCACCATTTTGCACCAAAGACATTTGAAGAATCTTGGTTTTCGGCTCTGGGCCTCACCCCACTAAACCTCACCTATATTCCAAAACTACATCACCAGGACCACGAGATCATGACCTAAGCCCAAGGCAGATGGCCTAACCAACTGGGCCACCCAGGCGCCCCTGAAATATCACAAGTTTTTAAAAAGACTTCAAATTGTAATGTTTTTCGAGGCGCCTGGGTGGCTCAGTCGATTAAGCGTCTGCCTTTGGCTCAGGTCATGATCCCAGGGTCCTGGGATTGAGGCCTGCATTGGGCTCCTTGCTCACTGGGGAGTCTGCTTCTCCCTCTCCTTCTGCCCCTCCCCCCGCTTGTGGGCTCTTCCTCAGGCATGTGCGTACGCTCGCTCTTTCACGCTCTCAAATAAGTAAAATCTTAAAAAAAATTTGTAATGTTTTTCAAAATCTTATTTCATAGAGGACCATTTCAGAAATATAGCAATAATTTTTGAATTACATTTTAATTTCTTTAAACTCAAGCAAAACTGTTTAATAGTTTTAATTTAAAACAGCATTTTGGTCATGGGGTACATGGATAATCAATACTAATATACATTTCGTAGCTGGACTTTTTTTTTTTTAAATGATTTTATTTGAGAGAAAAAAGGAGCAGAGGGGAGGGGCACAGGGAGAGGGAGAAGCCAACTCTCCATTGAGCAGGGAGCCCAACGCGGGGCTTAATCCCAGGACCCTGAGATCATGACCTGAGCCGAAAGCAGACACTTAGCTGGCTGAGCCACCCAGGCACCCTAGTAGTTGGACATTTGCTATCATAAAACTTAAAAATAAAAAACAAAAAAACCCAACAAAACCACTTCAAAATAAAAACTCATTATGATATAGCCCAATTTTTGTAAAAAGGCATACCTATCTAGTATTCCTTTTATTCTGCCTGTATATCAGCAAAGAAATATTATCTAAAATAAAGGTCAACCAATGTTAATAATGATTATTTATGGGGGAGTTGTTTTTTTTTTCTTTTACCTTTTTGTATCGTTTAATTCTTTACAGTGGCCAGTTATTTTTTCAAAAATGAGAAATATTTTTTCTTTACCAAAGCACAACTTCATAAAAGTACTGTTAAAAAGATTCCTATTAGAAATTAAGCCATATGATTCAGATATGTAGCTTTCTGGTTACCTAACTTTGCGTGGGGTTAAAACATTCACCTAGGATAATGGATAATAATTAGGTCCCCTTCATAAAGCCTCTGGGATTGTAGTGGGGTGAAAAGGGGGTTCAAAATACCCTGACTTCAGAAATCTGAGGACATAATGTAACAACGATTAACGTTTACTGAATGTATAGTGTACCAAACACAATCCTAAACACTATATACAATTCTAAACACTATGCATTAATTTACTGAATTCTAATGACAAGACTAAAAGGTAACTAATTAATTTTCCAGATTTTATAGAAGAGGCACAGAGAACTTACATACCTATCAAAGGAAAGGCTGGATTTAAACCCGTATGTCTTCCACGGTTAATGTTCTTAATCATTATACCTGTGGTTCCCACATTTTGTTGCACACTGGTTCCCACATGCAAATAATCTGGTGTGACTGGGCAACAGGATGTTAAAAAGTTCTCTGGTTGATTCCTGCACTATACCTTTCTGTCTCCTGGTCATTCTCAGTTAGTGGTTATCAAGCCTGGAGGAACATCAAAGCCCCTACCTCACCCCAGACCAATGGGCCTGGGCTTAGGTATTTTTTAATGCTTCTCAGGTGATTCCAGTCTATAAACCAGGCTTGAGAACAGCTGCTTAGGAAGACACCAGCTGTTTCTCATGTTACCAATCAGGGCCCCAGCTAGTTAGTGTTTTTAATTCTAGGAGTGGGGTGGGTGGGGCTCAAAAAAAGAAAGAAAAATTAAGAACCCCTGTCAAGTGGTCGAATGTCAGAGAGCATGGTTTTTAATTCACCTAGATTCTCATAGGTCTGGAATCATTCTGGAAATAATAAGATTTTCTTTAACTGTCTCTCAGCTTGGATTTAGTGCTTTCTCTGATGAGAATGTGGCCTACGAGTTTCCTTAACTATAGGATTTCTTCTTTCCCCTTCAGATAAAGTTTCTCCTGGCATTGGGCTTCACCTAGGACTCTCACCAATAAAACATGGGCCTATTGATAACTTTCTACTTGAGACCTTAGATTGAGGAAAGAAAAAAGTTTTACAGAATAAAATAGGCTAAAAATTATTCAATTAAGATAAAATAAGACTACAACAATAAAGCTCAAAATTTTAAGAGAAATAAAATCCACAAAATATTAAACCTATTCCTTGACAAACTAACACAAATGAATAAGGAGGAAATCTGAGGTTGAAAGAAGGGAACATTTAAGAGAGTATCAAAAATGAAAATCCACATAAGCCAGATCTGGTTTGGGAACCCAAGATCAGTTTCTAATGTGTAATATAATAATGGCTAATATGTATTCAGTGCCTACAATGTACCAAATACAATTATAAACCTTAGATCTGGCAATAGAACATCAGAGATCCTATAGACTCTTTGACTTCCAGGGTACCCAATATGAGAAAGCACAATAATTAACCAGGTTAATGGTTCTCAATCATTCCTTTTCCATTAGGCACACACAATTCCTTCCCCAAGTACCCAATTACTGAACACAAAGCCAAAAAAATATCCTATCGTTCTGGTTCTAGACAGGTTCTAAATTCAGTTAGGAGTTAAACCTGCCAGGTTCAAGATCAAAATCTCTGGTAATTTCATAAAAAATTGAATTTTGCAGGAGCCAGCTGGTTAAGTGTCTGCCTTCAGCTCAGGTCATGATCTCAGGATGCTGGGATTGTGTCCCACATCAGGCTCCCTGCTCAGCGGGGGAGTCTGCTGCTCCCTCTCCCTCTGCTGCTCCCCCTGCTTGTGCTCTCTTGCTCTCTTGGTCAAGTAAATAAAATCTTTAAAAAAAAAACCCTCATTTTGCTAATGAAAAAGAGATCCTTATGTTTTAGCAATCAGACATACAGGCAGCAGAACTGGTATTTCGTATGAAAATTAGCTCTGCATTTTTTTGTAAAGATTTTACCTATTTGAGAGAGAGAATATGAGTGGGGGGGGGAGCAGGAGGTGGGGAGCAGAGGGAAAGGAGGAAGCAGACTCCCCGCAGAGCAGGGAACCCAACACATGTTGCAATCGCAGAACCCTGAGATCATGACCTGATCCAAAGGCAGACACTTAATCAACTGAGCCACCCAGGCTCCCCTAGCTCTGCATTTTTACCCATATTAACAGTCTATAGGCCACTAGTCTTAAAATTCTTAAAATGTTATCATTCACTCTTCCAGATCTTAAATTACTTAAACTATTATCCCTGATTATTCCTTACTTCTGACTCTGATATAACCAGGTCAGTTGTACAAGTTTGCCACCAAGAGCCAATGCACAAACACTCCCACATTTGTAGAGACGTTCTTCAGGTACAGGTCTGGATTAACTCAGACTCAAACTGGCAGCAACTGAAACTTTACAGTTCAGAAGAGAACTTTCTAAAAGACTTGGAAGGCAAGTTATTACCAAGTATCTATAATGAAAGAAATTTAGCACAGCTCTTGAAGAACTTGTAGTTTTTTTTTTTTTTTAATATTTTATTTATTTGACAGAGAGAGACACAGCGAGAGAGGGAACACAAGCAGGGGGAGTGGGAGAGGGAGAAGCAGGCTTTCCGTGGAGCAGGGAGCCCGATGTGGGGCTCGATCCCAGGACCCCGGGATCATGACCTGAGCCGAAGGCAGACGCTTAACGACTGAGCCACCCAGGCGCCCTGAAGAACTTGTAGTTTTAAGCAGAAGTGGATGCTGGTGGGCCTGTGAGAACAGATTAGAAGCGAAGTATACACCTAGACCATTCAGTCAGTCCTGTTGTTCACCTGAATGTGGACGAGTATCTTCCCTACATAAATATTTCAGCTTGGACTAGATGACAACTGGTCATCAAATTTAATTGCTCTTTGAAGCCACACCTGAAATCTAATAGAACTCAGCAGCAGTCAAGGAACAGTCTTCTATTCATAGCTGTTAGCAGTGTACCTCTTGTAGCATGTTACGTAAATATTAACTAATGAGGAGAAGAGCTTAAGCCACTTAAGATGCAACAATTACACAACAACTAAATGCAGCTTGTGATCCTATACTGGAAAAAAAGACTACTGAAAAAAATCAGCAAAACTGGAATGGACTATACACTAAATGAAAGTATATATGATATTATGTGAATCTAATGACTATACTGTGGCTGTAAGATAAGCCTTATTCTTAGGAAGTAAACAATTAGGTATCGACAGGTTGAGGTGCATGCTTTATGAAACCCACTCTATGTGCGTGATACAGGAAATAGAATGATGAAGCAAATGTGGTAAAATGTTAATTGGTGGCCCTGGATAAAAAAGTATACGGAGTTCTTTGCACTATTATCACATCTTTTCTATAATTTTGACATTCAAAATTAAAACAAACGAAAAAAAGAAAATGAACTCGCTGGATTTTTTTAAGTAGGCTCCACACCCAGCGTGGAGCCCAACACAGGGCTTGAACTCAAAACCCTGAGATCAAGACCTGAGCTGAAATCAGGCCGGATGCTCAACCGAGCCACCCTGCCGCCCTTCAGCTGGATGTTTTAAACTTAACATCAAAATCTAAATGAAAAGGAACTGAGAAAGGGAAACAAATCTATACTCCATCATTATGTTTCTGAGCCAAATATGGTGCTGAACATTTTACAAAGGTTATTCTACAGAATACAAAGAATTTGAGCTTTGAGTCAAAAAGCTGGGTTAGTAGTTCAACTCCACAATTTTGTTGCTCTGTAACTTTAGGTTATTCTTTTCATCTTCCTGTCAGTGTCCTCCTCTATAAAATGGAGACAATGCTACAAATAGGATGACTGAAAAGATTAAACATGATAATATCAAGTACTGTATACTTTGTGTGTACACCACCGTCCTAAGTGATGGGAGACAAATTTCTATGGGACTCCTAGGTTTCTGCATGTCTTGTAAGCAAGGCATAAAATCTTTTCAAGGATGCTCATATAGCAAACAGATTTGTAAGACAGAAACAGTATCCCACTACAGAGCAAAGGGAAACATGCTTACTGCCCATCCTAAAAGCCTCAGGGTCCCTCTCTTATGTGACACAGCACCCGGCCTGTGCAGGTATCATCTGACCTTCACATCACCCTGTGGTTAGAAGAGGGGCTTGGCGAACCAATGCAAGTAAATGTTAATACTCTGGCTACTGCTATTGCTGCGAATAGTAAAATCCTTTTCTCTCACCCAGGGATCTCATGTTTTCTGGCCACCACCCATGGAACTGTGGTAGACTAGTAAGGTAAAGTCACAAACCCCTCACAGTTCTTGACACTATGCCCTTTCAATTAACATTATGTCATTAGATCTTATCAATAGCCCCATAAAGTTCAGCAAAACTGCATGGTACAAGTGAGATATTCCACAAACAATAGTTATTATTGTCTTCATCATCATCATCATCATCAATCCTCGCAACAATCCTGTAAATTTGGAATCAATACCATCATTTTATAGCTGACAGGTTAATTAACCTGCCAAGAGTCAGTCAGTCACACAAATGGATTTTAATCCTTTCCACTTTTATCATTCTATCTCACAGTTTTAAAATTATGAACTCATTTGGTGAAGCTGCAAAATTTATATTACATCACAACAGCTTATTCTTTAAATATGTATTAACAGCCTTTTATGTTTCAGGCACTTTGCTGGTGCTAGAGAAATAGTGAATAAAACATGCTCTCTGTCTTCACGAAGCCTATAGAGAAGACACACCAAAACAAGGAAAACAAAACAACAAAATAACTAATTCCCTAATAATAATTAATTAGCTAATGAAATAATTATTAACTCTTATAAATGCTATGATGGAAGCAAACAAGGGTCTGAGATAGAGAGCAACTGGAGGACACACTTTTCAAACCAGAGGTTTTCAGTTGGAAATAAATTCAGTGAGTCCCAACCAGGATTTTCTGAAAAATGTAGTATAAGTAGAAAAGAATGCACACACATTATAAGTACTGTTTTGTGAAACTTCCATTTTGCACAAACGGTCATGATATAAAATCATTTCCTTTAGGCACAGGGAATATCTATGCAATGGGAATGGAAAGACCTTGCTTTGTTAGAAAAGCAAAATTACAGTATGGCTAGGATCCTGCAGAAAGGAAGAAAAGGGTGGTATGAATGGATGTTGTAAAGAAAGATGTTAAGGTTCTGGTAGAGTTTGTGCAATGTAGTTTATTTAAATAGGTAAGTGACATGATTTTACATTTGAGAAGTCACTTTTCTTGCTATAAGGAGAATGGATTTGAGGGAGGGCAAGGATGGAAACAGACCCATCAGAATGCTGTTGTAAGCAGATGACGTAGGTGATAATAGTAGCTTGGTTTGGGGTGACGGAAGGGAAAGGCAACAGGGATGGAAAAGAATGGATAGATTCAAGGTATTTGAAGATAGAGTCCAAAGGACTTGCTGAAGTGAGGCCCAAGAGGCATACTCTAAACTTCAGTCGTATCCAAATATTGTTGTTCCATGAACATACACCATGCTCTCCCATGGTTCTGTTGTCCATACATACGATGTTCTTGGAATACCCTACCACTCCCCAAGCTCTCACCCTACTAACCTAGTACACTCCTATCCATCCTTCCTTCAGGACATTACCTTTTCCACAAAGCATTCCCTGACATTTGGAAGCTGTCTTCTCCATATTCCCTTAACACCTCACATGTTTCTAATACACTGGTTACAAACTGTACTGCAATTAGCTGTTTATACATGTGTTTCCCCAAGTTAGTCCAGAGCCATGCCAGGACAGAAGCCATATTCTATTCACTTTCAACCTTGGGAATGATAATGGGACTGCTTAGAAAAATGTAGATTCATTATCTAAATTTGCTGAATGTGCTATTTCGTGTAATACATTCCTTCACTCCCAAACTAGCAAAGGATCCTCATTCATAAAGATATGTATTGCACATATTTCTTTTTTTTTTAAAGACTTTATTTCTTTATTTGACAGAGAGAGACACAGCGAGAGAGGGAACACAAGCAGGGGGAGTGGGAGAGGGAGAAGCAGGCTTCCTGCAGAGCAGAGAGCCCGATGCGGGGCTTGATCCCAGGACCCTGGGATCACGACCTGAGCCGAAGGCAGACGCTTTACGACTGAGCCACCCAGGCGCCCCAATTGCACATATTTTTATTTTACCTCATTTCAGATCATCCTTCAATAACTCCATGTTTGGAGAAATATATATTTGCTTAGTTTATGTTGCCATACAAATCTGTTAGATTCTGTTTAATGATCAGATTGTGTTTCTTGCCTTTATAAACTGATAGCACAGCATATAGGAAAGGGCTGATTTTGAAATTAGACCCCTGTGCATAAACCAACTCTTCAATTTACTGACCCTGTGTAGACCCTGGCCTTGGGTAGATTTTTAATCTCTGTATCTCAGTTTGCTCAACGGTATAAGGTTAATACTTCTATGTCATAGGGTCATCATGGGGTTTAAATGTGAATGTAAAGTAACTAGCACAAATACACACTACCTATTAGTTCCTGTTTCTCCAACTTACCTTCTTTACAAGGAAGAATACAGCCTTTGCAAAACTAAACACAATGTTTCTGGTCATGACATTATCTTGACCTATGGGTTGAAAATGGAAATCATCTTACCTCTCCCACTCCAAACACAGCCTGGACACTGAGGTCCAAAACTACCTACCCTGGGTATAGCCTACTGTCTACATTAGCATGACTTTATTATTTCTTTGTCTTTGTTAGCATAACTTTACTATTTCAGGAGATTCCTGCCCAAATAACTTGATTATTCATTACAGGAACTTCTTGAAAAATCAATTCTTCAAAAAAAAAAAAAAAAAGGCACCAACAGTTTATACTCTAAGATTCCTTGCACTACCTTGCCTTCTTTCTTCCAATCTTAAAACTGTGAAGATCAGGGCGCCTGGGTGGCTCAGTTGGTTAAGCGACTGCCTTGGCTCAGGTCATGATCCTGGAGTCCCAGGATCGAGTCCCGCATCCAGCTCCCTGCTCAGCAGGGAGTCTGCTTCTCCCTCTCATGCTCGATCTCATTCTCTCTCAAATAAATAAAAATAAAATCTTAAAAAAAAAAAATCAAAACGGTGAAGATCAGTATCGAATCCCAACCAAGCCATCTCCTCCACTCCCCTGCCCTCTCACCCTCTGCCACTGAAAGACCAGCCTTAAACCATACTTCAAATTCTCAAGAAAAATCAGATCTTGCCTTCCCAGACACTACCAAAACTCTGCTGGTGTTCTTTCTTACCCCAGTAAACCATAAACTTAGCTTTGTTCTATCAGAAGGTCCGTTGGTGTTATCTGAGAAGCCAGCGTTGGACAGGGCAATAGTCTATAAGCATAAAGACAAGGCAGAGCAATTTTCCCACAAAAGTCCAGAAATACTATAAAAATGAACCAAGGGAAATTATATACTAGGCAAAATACGTCCACTAATATGTCCATTAATGAAAGGAAATGGGTTTGTCGAGACAATTGAAAGTTTCGTTGCAAAATTCCAAAAGGGGCCAATGAATTTCAAAAGTTGTTTTTGCGCGGCGCCTGGGTGGCTCAGTCGTTAAGCGTCTGCCTTCGGCTCAGGTCATGGTCCCAGGGTCCTGGGATCGAGCCCCGCATCGGGCTCCCTGCTCGGCGGGAAGCCTGCTTCTCCCTCTCCCACTCCCCCTGCTTGTGTTCCCTCTCTCGCTGTGCCTCTCTCTGTCAAATAAATAAATAAAATCTTAAAAAAAAATTGTTTTTGCTGAAATCTAATGTTTAAGTGTTTTATTCCTTTCCTTATTACAGAGCTGTTCACATAGAGGACTCTGAATCACGAAAAAACAGCATCTCACGTTATCTTTGGAGTTTCCAAAAATAATGCTAGGACAGGCGGCCAAAACGATTGCAAGACAAATGACCAGATTTTAAATTAGATCCTTTCGAATGAAAATTCAGATCCATAATCAATTTCACTAAGTGTAAGGAACACTAATTTCTAAAGGGTTCTAATCATGGCCCAATGACTTTCCACTAGGGTAAAGCATACAAAGCTGTGGGGTGGAAAGGAGTGAGGGAAACATTTGCTTTTCAAGATTTACTTTTCACCTTGAGAAACCGATTTGGGTCGCATGGCCGACCCTCCAACAGATCGGCCTCAACAGCTCCAGCAGCTCCAAAGAGGAGGCAGGAGGCGGCAGAAACAGGGTTTTCATGGAATCCCCCTCTCGCTGACTGAGGGCTGACCCGGCGTGGGGGTTCCGCTCGGGCCTTCCTTCTGCCAGTTCCCGGGTCCGTACCTGACAGGCGATGGACCTGCGGAAGCCACAAGCCATGTCCACCTCCACGAAGCGCGCCCCAACCGCGGGGCCCGGATCCTCGCCCCGCCCCCTCGTACGCCCCGCCTCTGCGCGCCGGAAGCCCGCCCCGGAGGATTCTGCCAACCAATCAAGAAGCCGCGTGGCCCGCCACTAACCTCTGCCCTGCTGCCGCGAGGGAGCGCGGGAAATCCCGAGTGCAGCTGCAATCCCGCGGGCAGCTGGGACCATGGCCACTTCTTCGGTGTCCAAGGTACGTGGGGGGCGGACGCCCACTAGACTCAGTCGTCGCCTCATTCTCTTTTGGAAAAGGGATGTAGCAGAGGTTACGTAGGCCTCAGTGAACAGGCTCGAGGGGAGGGAGTGGCGGGCTGAGCTGAAGAGTCCTTACTCCGGGTGCAGTTGAGGTCAGTTTTGCTCGGGGAGCGAAGACATCGATCTGCCTTAGTTGCTTTGGCTGGGAGGACTTTTAAGTTCTGGTTTGTGGAGGTCGAATTCCCCGAGGATGTGCTCCAACCTCCCTTCCTTTTTCTTCCCCATAAATATTTATTGTGCGCCAAGCACTCCCCGTTAGGTACGACATAGAGTGGTAAACAAAATTGTTGTCTGCACTCAAAAAAGTTGTCTGCACTCAAAAAGGCATTAAACACAGATGAATTGATGATAACAAATTGTGATAAGTGTTAGCAGATTGCCCCGGGTCTGCGAAGGCCTTTTGGAGAAAGGGACATTTTAACTGAGACCTGAAAAGTAAGTACAAGTTAGGCAAAGGATTGGAGGGTGGGGAGACTGTTCTAGCATAGAGAACGACATGTTCTTTGGCCCAGAAGATAGAAATAAAATGACCTATTAAAGAAGTTGAAATATTAGTATAATCAGAGAGGAAGCGTTGTGAAAAATGAGAATGAAAAAGTAGTGTAGGTGTGTGTGTGTCAGAGGAGATCACATAGACCTCATATGGGCTGCCTAGATGGCCACGGCTTGCAGGAAGACATGATAATGTGGTTGGTAAGAAGATAAACCCTAGAGCTCTATTGTCTAATGTAAGTAGCCAGTAGCCACATGTGGCTATTTCAGTTTTAATTAAATAAAATTGAATAAAATTAGAAATTCATTTTCTCAGTTTTACTAGCCACATTTCAAGTGCTCAATAACCACATGTGGTGGTGGCTACCATATTAGTGCAGAGACATGATATTTCTCCTTCATTACCAAAAGCTCTATTGTACAGCACTGCTACAGACCAAGTAAGACCTTTAGTAGTAGTATGAGTACAGCCAGAAGCCCCTGAAGTTAAGCTGTGATAAAGTTGAGAACGTAGATGAAAAAAACTGCAGTCATTTCTCCCTACGTTAAAACAGTAGATTAGAAGGCTTTACCATGGATCTGATCTTTAATTTTGATTAAAATTAAACTAAAATTATGGGAAGGAGTGCCTTCTGAGACTACATATCAACTGGGAACTTCAAGCCATAGAGCTTAAGTTTATAGAAGATTGACTATGGGGGCGCCTGGGTGGCTCAGTCGTTAAGCGTCTGCCTTCGGCTCAGGTCATGATCTCGGAGTCCTGGGATCGAGCCCCGCATCGGGCTCCCTGCTCTGCGGGAAGCCTGCTTCTCCCTCTCCCCCTCCCCCTGCTTGTGTTCCCTCTCTCGCTGTGTCTCTCTCTGTCAAATAAATAAATAAAATCTTTAAAAAAAAAAAAAAGATTGACTATGATGCTAGGTGCAAATGCCAGAAGAGGTTTAACTGTGCTTGTGTAGCCCAGGCACTGGGGTGTAAGAGCACCTGGCTCCAGGGGTGCCAGACAGACCAGCTTCGGCCCCTCCCTGCCGACAAAATCCTAAATCGGAGAAATGAGTGGTAGTGAAACAAGAAAGGAGCGGTGTGGGGGACCACCCTGCCCTAGGCATGTGGGGTGGAGTGGGTCTTGTGGGGTTGGGTGCTTTATGATAATCAGCTGTGACCAACAAAGAATAACCAGCCCCTAAAAAGGAAGTAAGCCATTGAAGGTGTTATCAATAGAGATGTTAAATGGATTTAAGTTTCCTGGTTACCTTTCTATAAAAGACCAACCCTAAAGGCCCTCGGCAACCCTCTTGGGACCCCTCTCACTCTTGAGAGCTTTTTCTATATCTTCACTTAATAAACTTCAGTTGCTTTACTCACAAGAAAAAAAAAAAGGAATTTATTTCAGTGAAGCCAACACTGACAGCAGCCTGGAGTCTTAAAGACTGTGTCCAAAGTGCTGAAAATAAGGTTTATATGAGGAAAGTGTGGGACAGAGGAGGGCGGTAAGGGTCAGGTTGATCATTGTCTTGGAGTCAGTCATGGGCGGGGTCTTGCTGGCTCCGGACAGTCCTTACTGCTTGAGGGGTTAGTTTTGGTTCCCATCAGGAGAAGCTGTGCCCACAGGATCTTTTGCCTGAGTTAAGAGATAAGCTGGATGGGGCGCTTGGGTGGCTCAGATGGCTAGGCATCTGCCTTCCACTTGGCTCATGGTCTCCTGGTCCTGGGATGGAGCCCCATGTCGGCCTCCCGGCTCAGCAGGGAGTCTGCTTCTCTCCCCCCCCCCCCCCCCCCCGTGTGCTCTCTCTCTCAAATGAATAAATAAAATCATAAAAAAAAAAAGTGAGATAAGCTGGAAAGAAGAACTTAATCAGAAAGTTTGAGTTCAAAAGGGAGGTAGTTGCAGTTCTCTCATACTAGTATTTTTTATTAGGATTAGTACTGTTTTTGTTTTGTGCTGGTGGTAAAGTTCCATAGGTTTTGAGTGGTCTGCCCTCTAATTCTTTTCATTGCATAAGGCTCATATTTTTGTGTATCTTGCAGAATTGTGATGTTTTGTTCAGGAAAGCATTATAATAGAAATGCTTGTATTGAGATGATTATGAAGGGGACCTTGCATCAATAAGATTCTTTAAGGACTATTTCAGGAGCTCATAGAACTGCAAGCTTCTTTTTTTTTTTTTAAACCTATGTAAACTTCCTTTTCCGTGTCATATTTTCTACCTGTTAGCTCTCCTCCTAGACTGCTTCTTCTATCTCAAACACCATCATTTGATCAGCAGTTCTAAGTGGTTAACCATATTACTACCTGCCATACATTAGGATCTATTATGGGCACTTGTATATCTCACTCCTTCATAGCTCCTTTTCCTTTACTGAATTGCAGGTGGATATAGAAGGGAGGCAATGACAAGCTTGTGTGGTACTACAGGATTTTTCTAAATGTGAATGTGTATTTCAGCAGTTCACTAGTTGCAGATACAGGAGTATAAGGCACAGTTCTTATTTTGGATCCTGTAATCCAAATGGCATTTTATATTTGCACAGCTTTCTTTAGCACTGTCCTGAGATGACTTTTTCTAGGTATATTTTTTTCATTCTTTCATTTTCCATAAAAATGGGTCTTTAAGAAGCTGTACATGGTGCATGGCTTTAGGATTGGTAGAATAAACGTAGAACCAGTACCTTGGAGACTATATATTACAAGTCAAATAATAACATGAAACTAAATGTAGCTAGGAAATTACCAGGAAAATTACTTGGCAGGCATTCATTCCATATACTGATTGCGCTAACACCTGTCCTAGACACTGAGGAAACAATTGTGAATTATATGCAGTCTGTGCTCTGAAGGCACTCACAAACTACTTGGTGAGACAGACCCGTAAATAACTATGATACACAGTGAAAGTGATTTAAAACAAAGCAAAATAAAGGCATTCAAGTATTGTGAGATCTTAGGGAAAGGAATAATTCTAACTAGAGAACTGGGGACGGTTTCCCAGAGCAGATGAGTAAGACTTTTATCAGATGAAGAAACGTGTTTAAGATGAAACAACAGCCAAATTACCTTTTTCCTGACCAGGTTATAGATACTTGAAGTTTAATTAAATAATAAAGACTTCTTTTGAAATGAGAGAGTGTCACTATTTTTGATCTTCGTTTTAATGAATAGTACTAATGTTCTTTAAGTTTTATAAAAATGGAAACTTTCTGGGTTTAAATTTCATCAGCTTATATTTTATTTGTCTCTTAGATTAGGTCCCTAAGAGCAAAATCACGAGATGCGCATCTCATGGGAAGGAGGAGAAAGAAATGGATAGTCCCCTTGTTGTATAAGAATTGTCCTGCTAGGGGCACCTGGGTGGTTCAGTTGGTTAAGCCTCTGACTCTTGATTTCAGCTCAGGTCATGATCTCAGCGTCCTGGGATTGAGCCCCCTGTCCGGGATCCACACTGAGCAGGGAGCTGCTTGGGATTCTCTGGCTCTCCCGCTGCCCACCCCCCACCCCATGCACTTGGGTGCACTTGCTCTCTCTCAAAAAATAAATCTTTTTAAAAAAAGAATTTTCCTGCTATAATTCAGATAGAAGAGAGAATTTCTTAGCACTTTAAAGAAATGCCTTTTTAAAAAAAATCTGCTTATCCATAAAATACTTGGTTAATGAGATTTATCTGTTCCTTGGCTACTTTGACTTTATGCTTTTTTCTTTCTTACTTTTTTTTTTTTTAGGGCTGCTTTGTGTTTAAGCCAAACTTCAAGAAGAGAAAGATCTCTGTGCCAGTAGGTAAGATGTCTTAATAGCGAATTGGCTAGATTTCCTCCCCTAAGTCTTGAACTTACCTAACCCTAGTTGAAGTTAGTAATTCTCTTAAGTTTGACTTACTTAGCTTCTTGATGTAACAGTTATGTTCCAAAGTATAGTCAAAGGGATAAGGTACATCCTGGACTTTGAATCTAAAAGGGAATCCAAATATACTTTCAAAAGGCAAATTAGAAAGTAAATTTCCCTCAAAGGATATGTCCCCATTCTTCAAAAGAGATTGTCTTAAGGGTGCCTGGCTGGTCAGATGGTAAAGCATGTGAACCTTGATCTCCAGGTTGTGAGTTCAAGCCCCACGTGGGGCACAGAGCTTACTTAAAAACACATATAAATAAAATAAAATAATAAGGCTAACTCAAAAGGAAATTTAAAAAGGAGAGAGAGACTGTCTTAAAAATCTCAGTGATTTCCTGGGGTGTGGTAGAGAAGTTGACTGCAAAAGGGCAAGAGATACTTTTTGGACCGACGGAAATGCTTTCTAGATCGAGGGAACAGTTATGTGAGTGTATACTTTTGTTAGGACATACTAAACTGTTAAAATCAGCATATTTTATAATTTGTAAATTATTTCTCAATAAAATTAAACTTAAAAAAAAAAGATACTGTTTTTCTTCACTTTCTTCATTTATTTCCAGATATCTGTTTGGTGATCATGTTAGGAAGAATTGACTTTTTCAAACAAATCATGACATTACTGTCAGAACAGAAAATGTGTATTGTACTGGTTTTCAATTGTAGCTGCAGATTAGAATCACTTGGGGAAATTTTTTTAAAAATTGGGTTTTTTTAAAGATATAATTGTATTTTCACATACAGTTGCAAGAAAGTATAGAGAGTTTTTTGTACCCTTTACTCAGTAATCTCCAGTGGTAATATTTTGGGTAACTGGTACAGTATCACAACCAGGAAACTTAACATTGATACAATCCATTGACCTTACTTAGATCTCAACTTGGGCAACTTTTTAAAGATATTCATGCCCGACCCTATCTCAGACCAATTGAATCAGAATCTCTGGGAGTGGTACCTAGGTATTGGTACTTTTTTAAAAGCTCCTCACAGGGAAAAAAATACACAAAATGAGAACAGACCCAGGGAACTCAGCGACACTGTCAAGCATAACAGTCGCATGATGGGGGTCCCAGGAGAAGAGCGAGTAAAGGGGGCAGAAGATTTGTCTGAAGAAATAATAGCTGAAAACTTCTTGAATCTGGGGAAGGAAAGAGAAATACAGATCCAGGAGGCCCCAGAGAGACCCCAACAAAACTAAACCAAAGAGGTCTGCACCAAGACACAAAGTAAGTGAGATGGCCAAAAGTAGTGAGAAAGAATTTTAAAATCAAGAAAAAGGAAAGCAGTTACATACAAGGGAAACCCCATATGGCCATCACTGGGTTTTTCAGGCACAAACTGCATGCCAGACGGGAGTGGCATGATAAATTCCAAGTGCTAAAAGGAAAAAATCTACAGCCAAGAATACTCTATCCAGCAAGGCTTTCATTTAGAATAGAAGGAGAGAGAGAGTTTCCAGCCATGTCCCTGTCACACACAATGCCATTGGCCTGTGGGTCCCAAATGCACAGTCCAGCCACCCTCCTGCCCAAGTCAGCATGCACGGCCTACCACCTGCTCAACGCCAAGTAAACAAGCCTTCACCTCAGATTGACAAGGGCTCAAGCTGACACTCCCCCTCAAATTCCAGCCCCTGTGCTCAAGTTTGTGCTCAAAAGTGGGCATAATTATAACAGCAGAATGAAGCAATCTGAACAGTGACACTAATTCTGTGGAATATATGATGGGTAAAAGGAGTGTGCTAGGCTGAGAACATCTCCAACAAGCACATCAAAAAACAATACATACACATGATTCTAATTAGTAAAAGAAACAAACCCAGGCAAAATAAAACAAGACGAAATCAGAGAGGGAGACAAACCATAGGAGACTCTTAAGCATAGGAAGCAAACTGAGGGTTGCTGGAGGGAAGGTGGGTGGGGGGATGGGGTAACTGGGTGATGGGCATTAAGGAGAGCATGTGATACAGTGAGCACTGGGTGTTCTGTGCAACTGATGAATCACTGAACTCGACCTCTGAAACTAATAATATACTATATGTTAATTAATTGAACTTAAATAAAAAGGAAACCTAAAAGCTCCTCACAGGCTTACTATTTACATTCACTATTCAGTATTGTAAAGATTAATTCTGATGGAAAAATTATGATGTGGAATTAAGCATATTTATGCACTAGCTTTGAATTAAAGGAAAAACTGAACTAAACCATTGTTTGACTAAGGAAATAAAGAACTTGTATTTATTGAATAGGATTTTTCTAAATCATCGCATGATGCAGACCTTAGGGTGTTACTCCTTCAGTTTGAGACCAGCTAGATAAGAAACCTGTGCTCAAAGAGCAAATAATAAAATGATGGTTCATATTGAGGGGACCAGAGGGTAGAAAATATGATTTATAATAAGAATCCAATTTCTCATTAGCAAATAAACTGTGATCTCAAGTTTTACACTCTCTTAGACTTAGTCTCAAGGAAACATGAAATTTTTTGTATTCCCTGCCCCCCAATAAAAAGTGACTGATAGACTTGGAAATAGTGAACAAAGAATAGCTACATTATAAGTTATTTTTAAGTGATGGACTTGTGAACATATTTCTTTAATGTTGGAGATTGCTAAACTCGAAGTAGTTCATTTTCAGAGAAAATTCAAGTTTTGTTTCCCATTATCTAGGATACAGAGCATGAAATGACATCTAGTATCATCAGCAATGTCATTATAACTAATGACATTGCTAGCATTTATTGAGTTTTTATTATGTGCTAGATTATTCTAAGCTCTTTATATGTGTTCCTTTGTTTAATCCTCTCAGTAAACATGAGGAATGTATTATGAGTATCTCCATTAAAATACTTATGAGGATACTTAGAACTCTCAATGATAGTGCTAGTAAGTGGCAGAGCTGGGGTTTGAACCCAGTTGTCTGATTCCAGAACCTCTGGTCTAACCATTATTTGGTACTGTCTCTCATAATAGGCGAGTTTTTGCTTAGAACTTTTTCTGTTGAATTTCAGCTATAACTTCCTAAGATTTGTTCAAAGTTCTAGTATTAGTAAACCTAATGTGTATAATTTGAACTTTGCTTTGAAGTACATTAGTTTTTTTTTTTTTTTAATTGGGCTGACCTAAGACCAATAGATAATGTTTCAATATGAGAATCTTAGAGGAATTGACCCTGATTAAAAGACAGATGGTGTAGGAATAAGGAAAACATATCCAGATTTTAGCACTTGCCTTCACTGGCTTCAATTCTTGAAACAGATTGCCTGAAGAAGTAGGAAGATGCCCAGCATTTTGCCCACCATCTGTCCCCTGACTCGAAGACACTTGGATGTATACCTAAGAGAAGACTGGTAACTCTCCCTCTC